>NW_003852451.1:2027792-2038077 GCF_000181295.1 Otolemur garnettii
GGTTGCATCTAGCACTGGGTTGCATCTGTCACTGGGTTGCATCTAGCACTGGGTTGCATCTGTCACTGGGTTGCATCTAGCACTGGGTTGCATCTATCACCGGGTTGCATCTATCACCGGGTTGCATCTATCGCCAGGTTGCATCTAGCACTGGGTTGCATCTAGCACTGGGTTGCATCTGTCACTGGGCTGCATCTGTCACCGGGTTGCATCTATCACTGGGCTGCATCTATCACTGGGTTGCATCTATCACCAGGTTGCATTCTATCACTGGGTTGCATCTGTCACTGGGCTGCATCTATCACTGGGTTGCATCTGTCACTGGGTTGCATCTGTCACTGGGTTGCATCTATCACTGGGTTGCATCTGTCACTGGGTTGCATCTGTCACTGGGTTGCATCTATCACTGGGCTGCATCTGTCACTGGGCTGCATCTATCACTGGGTTGCATGTGTCGCCGGGTTGCATCTATCACTGGGTTGCATCTGTCACTGGGTTGCATCTGTCACCGGGTTGCATCTGTCACTGGGCTGCATCTGTCACCGGGCTGCATCTGTCACCGGGCTGCATCTGTCACTGGGCTGCATCTGTCACTGGGTTGCATCTATCACTGGGTTGCATTCTATCACTGGGTTGTATCTGTCACTGGGTTGCATCTGTCACCAGGTTGCATCTATCACTGGGCTGCATCTGTCACCAGGTTGCATCTATCACCAGGTTGCATTCTGTCACTGGGTTGTATCTGTCACTGGGTTGCATCTGTCACTGGGTTGCATCTATCACTGGGTTGCATCTGTCACTGGGTTGCATCTATCACTGGGCTGCATCTGTCACCAGGTTGCACCTATCACTGGGTTGCATTCTATCACTGGGTTGTATCTGTCACTGGGTTGCATCTGTCATTGGGCTGCATCTGTCACTGGGTTGCATTCTATCACTGGGTTGTATCTGTCACTGGGTTGCGTCTGTCACTGGGTTGCATCTATCACTGGGCTGCATCTGTCACCAGGCTGCATCTGTCACCAGGCTGCATCTGTCACTGGGTTGCATCTATCACTGGGTTGCATCTGTCACTGGGTTTCATCTATCACTGGGTTGCATCTATCACTGGACTGCATCTGTCACTGGGTTGCATCTATCACTGGGTTGCATCTGTCACCAGATAACATTCTGTCACTGGGTTGCATCTATCATCCGGTTGCATTCTATCACTGGGTTGCATTCTATCACTGGGCATTTTGTCACTGGGTTGCATTCTGTCACCAGATAACATTCTATTAGTGGGTTGCGTTCTGTCTCTTTGTTGGAAGACATAGGCATCCAGTTATCTCTGTGGACAGGATCATGGTGAGTGTGGGTGAGAGGAGGGCATTTGATGAGGCCGACTGTTTGCCAAGCCACTTGGATTTTAGACAGGAACAAAGGAAGGGTTGTGCTCTGGACTAAGCCCCACAGACCAGACAGAAAATCAGGCAGTCAGGAGACAGTAGCTTGATTTCCCAAACCGTCAGGATTCAGTCCTAACTGCTGTAAGAATCAAGTCCCTTCGTATTAATCATTACACAAAAAAGGCAGAAGTGACCAGATGTTAACGAGTCGGTTATTTTTTCTCGTCTTCTGCCTCCCTGTTCTGCCTTCCCAGAGAAGCGACTGTGCAGTGGCCGTCCCCTGTGCTCTGAAGCCCTCCTCTGTGTAAGGCCACCTGTGCTGCTCAGCCAGTGGGACACTTAGGATGTGCTGCCTGGTTCTAACTTCAATAAAACCAGTCAAGATCTTTAATGTTTAGCTATTGTCTTTTGGGAGATACCTAAGGACACTGCTGCCGACCCTGAGGCCCTCAGAGCAACACAGGAGAGGCCCCGACCGCTTTTTAGAGCGTCCCCTTCTTCCTCACAAGGCCCCAGGGCTAAGCCCTGCAGGTCTGAGTTCTACTCTTCTGCAGTGAGCTCCCTGGTCCTTCAGCTTTGGGGTCTCACGGTTAGTCCGTGCTATAGTGACCCATGACCTTTTGGTCTGCAGTGACTAACGTGTCTCTAGCAGAAAAGCCACAGTTTATAGGGTGACCGGCAGCTGTGGGAGGCAGGTGCAACTGCAGGCGGAGCTGCTGAGGGATGTATCTTTGTTTCTTCCCTTCCTGCAAGGAGATCTCAGAGCCCAAGGTATCACTCTGAGAGCCCCGGATCCAACACGCAGCTGAGACCCTGGCTTCTAAAGATCTGAGGACTCTGCCTTCTGGCTATGTCTGCCTTTGACATGCTTAAGTATTAGGGTTTGGAAGCTGCAAAACCCCATACAAATGGTAACAATTTTACTAAAGACCATTGAAAAGTATGATCATTTTAGGATGCAAAAGAAAAACAGGTTCTGTGGGTTCTCCCTATTTTTGTGGTGACCCAGACTGAATAGGGAAATAAGTCTGTAGGAAAAAATTTCAATAAAACAAATAAATCAGTCATGATGGCCATTATAGGGAACATATCAGATGAACAACACTGCACTCTGAGATTGCTCTTTCCCTCCCATGGACTGTTCCTTTCTTGTTTGTGTTCTTGTCCTGAGAACTTGGTTAGACTTTCTGTCTGCAGAAGGCAAGTGGGTGGGTCTTTGGGCCTGAACATGCAGGTGGCTAGTGGAGGTTGGGAGCCTCAGGAATAGCAGAGGGGAGAACTACAGTTGCACCTGTCTGTGGCAGGCTCCCCAGACTTGTCTAACTTTTGCTTTCTTTCAATTGTTCTTGGGAGTGGCTCTGGGCCCTGGAGGGGCTTAGTACAGGCACCCAAATTAGGTGCCCCTAGGAAAGCCTATGACTGACCACAGAAGCTTCTAAAAGGATTTCAAATTTTTTAAAATGCTATTGCCTCTTCTACAAGGCTATTTAACAAAATAACAAACAAAAAGCTTAAATGACTAAGTGATGAGAAGATTAAATCTACCCACCTTTTTCTTAGGTACTATCCCACTCCGAGATCAAAGAGAATGGTAGATAAAGTATTTAAAAGTTAGGTACTAGGGAGGAGCAGGCATGGAAAATTCCTTCTTTGGGGTTCTGCTCTGAAGTCATTTATTTTATGAAGACCCAAACAAAATGGAAAAGAATACCAACTGATTAAATGTTCTCTAAAATACAACTTTCTGACATTTAGCTGGCTATTTTGAAACTCTCTGCAAAATAAATTTATACCTACGAAGGAAATCTCTCTATATCTAACTCACTGGACACTTTTACAACGGAGAAAACACTGGCTTAACGTTCTCATAACAAAGCTTACCTTCATCTGAGGTACTTTTTCCCAGCTGTTGTTCCAGCAAATATTGGTGTTTAGACCTAAGTTTTGTACATGTTCTACCTTATTTCACCCAAGAGTCATGCTTTTGGAAGTGCAAATTTAGGGTCACTTAGCTAACAATTGTTTAGGGCAGTGGTTCTCAACCTGTGGGTCAGGACCCCTTTGTAACAATGAAAATACGTCAGGGCATTAGGAAGGTTGAGAACCACTGGTTTAGGGCAAAGGAACAGGCAGACTGGCCGTCTAAATGGGGGAGAGACTGCAAATTGGTCATGAGAGAATCTTATGAAAGCTGTAAGATCTGTGCGTGTTTGTCTATATGTGCTATGTGTGTGTAATATTTCTCTACAAAATATGCAAAAACGTCTAATTGGCTCAAGGAAAAAGTGCTTGAATCAAACATATTATCAAAAAATAGAAATTGAGTCGAGTACCTTTTAGCTCATATGACTTCAGTAGAGCTTTGGTGATAAGAATAGTTTAATGTTGGTCTAAAGACAGAAAATTAGTTTTAGTTTATAACTTTGACAACTTGTTTTTACACAGTGCAGAGAAGTATATAGTAGAACGTCTGGCAATTGACCATGCAAGAGCCCGTAACACACCGGTCAACGCACAGAGGTGGCCAACATGAGGAACGAGGCCTGCTGTGCCGACACGCACCTGTGGTGCACGTCCAGTCCCTATGTTACTGTATTGGGGTCTGTAGGGGACGCCAAGAGTCAGACGACCTCTGAGCAAGAGGACTTGCAGCTGGGGGGTGGACCCTCGGGCCATTCGTCCACAGGTGCTCCTTCTGGAGGAAGCCCGAGCCCATGGCGATCCTTAGGCACCTAGTCATTGTCTAATACTCCCCTCACCTGTGTTGTACGGTCTCAATAAAAGGCTGGTGCGGAGGCTGCTCCAGGCTACCCTGCAAACAAGACTAGCCCGCCTCCTACAAGCTCGTACTTCTGATCCACCTCACACCTGGTTCCTTCCTGCGGTGATCAAGACCAGGGCCATAGGGGCTTGAGGGGTTGCAACAGGGGTCTGTTAATAAACATGAAAAAATTGTTTTTGTTTTGTTTTGAGACAGAGCCTCAAGCTGTCGCCCTGGGTAGAGTGCCGGCATCACAGCTCATAGCAACCTCCAACTCCTGGGCTCAAGCGAGTCTCCTGCCTCCACCTCCCAAGTAGGTGGGATTACAGGCACCTGCCACAACACTCGGCTGTTTTCTTTGGTTGCAGCCATCATTGTTGTTTGGCAGGCCCAGGCTGGATTCGAACCCGTCAGCTCAGCTGTACATGGCTGGCACCTTAGCTGCTGAGCCACAGGCGCTAAGCCAAAAAAATTGTTTTTATGAGGACGTATATGTTCCCAGAAATTATAAAATGTCTACCTAAAGAACATTGGAGTACGACAGTTCTGACTTGCTTACTTCCTAGGTTTTTATTAGAAATTAAGGTTACTGAGAGTTAAAAACCCAAATTATGTATGCAAAACAGAAAAGATGCAAGATATATTTTCATGATAAAAATTATAAAAGGACATAATGTTTTTGAAAAGAATAGGATAATTTTATGCAATTTGGAGGTTATTTAAAGGTTTCAAAATATAGATTTAGGAGGAAAATAGAAACAAGGAAGGAAATAGTAGGAAAAATGGATGCAAAGAAAGTCATGAGAATGTATTTTTGATTTGAAAAAGTTGAAAAACGATGGAAAATTTCTTTTGCATAAGAGAGATGACAGCCTCATTTCCCAGACAGGCCCGTCTCAGGTCTCACTGGCACCATAATGATGTTTCCTCAACCATTTATCTAATTCGAGGTAAAGTGCAGTCACCTGTTATCGGCCAGCCCTTCATCAGCTGTCCAGCTTCCCTGCTCCCTGTCACCAGGCAGGTGCCACCCATGCTCTCCAGTTCTCTCTCTGCAGCTCCGGCCTTTCTACTCAGCTCATGGGAACCTTAATTCTGTTTCAAGACATGAAGCATTGCCAGGTTCTAGGATTACAAATAAAGCCAACTAAGATTTTTTAACTAAATGTGTTGTAATTTTGCCTTTTGACAAGGACATTCGCATACAATTACATTCTTTATCAAATGTTCGATTAATTTCTAAGGCATGAGTAACCGACTGACTGCATGGGTGGACCCTGGAAATGTCACAGCTTCCAAGCCCAAAGCTGGGCCAGATATTTCTCCTTATGTTACAGTCATGCCACTCAGCGGCTGTGAAGGCTGTTTTAAGATGTGAGCTGGGAATTAGGCTAAGTTATTACTCAAACCCATTTCCTGAAGAAAACCACAGTTGACAGAGGAGGGGGGCACAGGTCTGGGTATTCTGAGACAATTAGGAAGTGTAAACATTGAGAAATGAACAGGCTTCAAATCCATAGTAATGAAATGGATCTATCCTTGTGGACTGAGACCTCTGTGAAACAAAGATGCAGAAGTACCCCAATTAATCAATAAGGACCATGGGGACATTTATTCTCTGAACACAGTACTAATATTTGTGGGAAATCTTATTTAACAGTAAAAAACCAGGGTCATTTCACTTAAATGCTAGTTTCTAATCCCCTAACCCGATTTATCTATAAATTGGAGAGAAGCAATGAACGGACTCCCGTGGCACAGCCATCTCTCACGTGCTTTCGTCAGGAGGCTAAGAATGAACAAAACCAGAAATTCTACAGCAGAGTTTTCTTGCCTCTGGCAAGTAGAACATGGTGAATGTCCCGGAGCATCTCTCGCACCTGGGTGCAGAGCGCTCGTAGCCCCGCCCTGCCTGCTCTCAGGGAGCATTGGTCCCGGGGCGAGCCGGCCCTATGTCATGAGGACACTCACGCAGCTTGGGGACAGGCCCATGAGCTGGGGACTGCCAGTGGCCATTGAAGAGCTTGAGGTGTCCGACCACCGGCTCTGCAAGTGTGCTGACCACTGTGGGCCCTTCCCAGGCCTCCTGCTGTCCACCCCAATCTCTAAAACACCTCCCTGAATGTGGTAGTGTGTCCATCACTCTGTCCTTGTTCATTATGCAGGTGTCTGTGTGGTGGGAGTGGCAGGCTGCTCAGTGGGCCATAGGTGGGGTGAGGACAGAACACGCAGATCTGTGCTATCTCGGGCTCACTTGCAAGGTGGGGTGTCCTTGCTCTCTGCGAAGAGTGTGGTGACCTCCCTACTCCCCCTCAGGTGCCGTGTCACATCTGTACCTCTCGCACCAGCCGCTGAGGCCTCCATCCTCCTTATAACGGCCACCAGTTGCCTCTGCAGCACTGTCCTGCCCACTCAGGTGTCCAGCAGGCTCCTTTCCCCCTTCCTCATTCTTTCCCTGGCAGCATCTCCACCTGAAAGTGGTTATCGTGGGCTTCTCTGCAGGTGAGACCCTGCTACCAGGGGAACAGGTCTGCTCAGCGTCTCAATGACACCTGAGGCCAGGAAGCTGAGGGTCTCCAAGCGAGTGGGGTGTTCCCATTAAACATGTCTGCAGGTGCAAGCTGAGCCCAGAGTGTGAACCTGTGTCGCCTGTGAAACACCAGTCTGTCCCATGTGCTTGGAGTTCACCTGCAATGCTCGGCCACATGAGATGAAGCCACCTGCACCAGCTTCATGTGAAACCATCACTCACCTGTGGCCCCCGGGTCACACATGGGTTCCAGAGTCTGTCTACATTTGTAACTGTGCCCACCGTGGTGACCACTCCAGCCTCAGACTATTGTCCATAGTGCCCAGGTGTCCACAGGTCAAAGGGCACATTTATACCGTCCAGCTGCTGTCTTCAACTTCCCCATTACGTCAAAATGAGGACCTGTTTTGCTCGGTTCCCTCCGAAGACAGGAAAGGAGCACGTGTCTGGCACCTCAGGGAGCCTGGGCTGGAGAAGCTGAGTTTACCAGTGACAGTGCCCGCAGGCAGCCTCGCCAGCCATCCAAAAACAGAACGCTTAAAGGTCTCCACATAATCTATTTCTGATGTCGGGGAGCTTTGGGAAGCAGGTCAGTGACGGGAGGGACGTTTCTCAGGCCCTACCCATAGATGGCTACCGGCAAAGACTGCTAATAAGCTGGCTCCAGACTTACTAAGTCTGAAATAGGATTATTTCAGTGAAATACATGGTTATTAGGCCATGAAGTAATTGTACCATCCCAGGTTCTTGAGAAGGAGCGGGAATTACTCACCCCTACCACGGGTCAGCGCAGCACCATGGGAGCCGTTTCCCTGGGCCACACGCTGGGCCTGCTGAGACGCTGCGTTACTTCCCACCACTGCCAGCCCTGCTCTGTCTCTGGGGATCCCTCTGTGCTGCCCCAGAGGAACCTCGCACTGGCCAAAGGCTCCTACAGACGGGAGTCCAACCTGACGGGTCTCTGTAGTTCACAGGGAGCAGAGAGAACCGTGGGCCTCACTCCCATTAGCAAATAGAGGTGGGAAACCACTAGTTATTGGGGAATTGGGGCAAATAGCCTGTTTCTACTCACGTAAGCCAGGTGATGACACACGGTGCCGACTTCCTTTGCCTCAGTCAGTCAAGCCATTGCCACCCTCCCTCCTTTTCTTTCCCTGGGTGTTCTGAGGGGAGGAATTCATGCTGATGTGTTTAAAAGGACCAATGGCTGCCTGCAGGTCTCCCTCTGCAGCGCTGGCAGATTCCAGACAATTCCTTACATGACCTAACTCGAGTCCCGGCCATTCCTGGAGATTCCTAGATCAAAGGAGGGTGCTTGCTATGCACCGTGCTTTTGAAGATTTGTTAGTTATTAACTACTGTTCACTTTAAGAAAGAATCAGTAATCGTCTCTATTTCAGGTTCCTCTGAGAAGCTGGTATAACTGTCACTTGATTTACCCCCAGCTCCTTGGCCACCCTGCTGGATTTAAGTTTTGCTTCCCGATCTGACTGTGACCAGATGTCCAGCGGCTAACTGTACATGCAGGGCAGGGGGTGAGGGCCGGACACCAGCTGTGCTTTGCAGGTCACCCTCCAAGCAGGAGGCAGCCCCAGCTGAGAAGGGAGGAGACTGCAGCTTTGCCCTTGCCTCCAAAGGCCTGTCTGTAACTCATCGCTCCCACACCTCTCCCTCAGCCTTTCTCTCTGCTCTCTCACAAGGTCCTGTAAGGAGGCATCTCCATTTATAGGGAAAGACGCTGAGATACAGAGAAAACATGGCCTTGGATGTACTGGTCTTCACGACACTGGACCCAAGGCTGCCCTGGAGCTATGTGGCTTTGGTGTGCAACATGGACGGGTCTGTGTCCACCAAACCCACTTGCATTCTATCTGGGGTGCTAGAGGCTGATGGTTGACACCATTCCCAGTCTCTCCTGCCTGGCACATGATAGCTCCAGAACCTTCCGAGGGAGCGAGGGCCTCCTTGTCCCACCCCATTCATCAGTGAAGTAGGGAGGTCTTGAGAGTCTGGGAGAAAAGGGCTGGAAGTATGGAGACAGAGAAGGTCCAGGAATGACCCCATGGAATGTTGCTTACCTACCAGGAGCACTGGCTCTGACTTTTTCTAAGGCAAAGTTAACTTCTGCTGGATTAAGCCACTGAGGACTGTGGCTGCTAGAGTTACTCAAACACACACAGCCTGGCTGCTCAACCCTTTGGAATTCTAAAAGGCAGGAATAGTAAGACCTGCCTTGCTGAATCCAAGCCAAGGTTAAATATGTGAACTATTTGGGCACTGCTTAACCAACTCTGGCCCTTGGGAGGTGCTTGGTAAATGTTTCTCTGTTTGAACAGGGCCCTTCTGTCAGTGCGGAAAGAGCCCTGACTTGATCGACTCATCCACCTTCTGCCCTTGGGGTTCTTTTCTGGCCGCGTTGCCCCAGTTCTGCCTGGAGTAGGGAACCGGAGTTGGAGCACCCGGTGACTGGAGAGCACCAATCCAGCTGGGCCCGCCTGTCAAGGCTGCACCTGTCATTAGAATGGAGCCTCCTCTGGCTGGAGAGCTCATGCCCTCACGGCAGGTGAGCCAGACAGAGCTCGTGCGCTCACGGCAGGTTGTCCTACATCTCTGCCAATCGCAATTCTGCCAGACACCTGCTCAGTGCCAGGGCCTTGAAGGGATCCAGGACTTGGGCCAGGGTTGGAGGTACCTGCTGTCCTGAGGAAGCCCAGGCACACTCAGTCTCTGAGATGCGCCAAATACCCTTGTGGCTCCCAGAGCAGGGCCCCACTGAGGAAACTGATTGGGGAAGGGGGAAATGGGAAGGCCTGTGCCACAGGTGAGGGGCAGCTGCCCCCAGAGAAGAAACTGAGGGTTTGCATTGCACCCTGTGAGGGTCAGGCCCAGCTCCATGTGGTGACCTCAGAAGTGTGTGTGTGGACACAAGGACATGGCGCTCCCACACGACCCTCTTACCAATCACTCCTCCATCCCAGCACTTGCTGAGTACCTCACATCCCCTCCCTGGATACCTCACATCCCCTCCCTGGAGGTGCACTGCACACACTTTTGGGGCAAAGACCTTCAGGAGCCCGCTATCTCGTCAGGGCTGCACAGCTCTGAATCAAATGGTCTGGTTTGGATTCATGGTGAGACACCGCCGAGGGCCTGACAGTGCAGGGAGTGCTGTTCTCTGGGGCTCCCTATGGTCTGAAGCCACCTGGACCCTGTCCATACAAGTGCTCTTTGCATCTACCATGCAGGGGTGGAGATTCAGGGGAGAGTTCTCAGCCAAGGTGGAAAGTCCACCTCTTCTCCCCAGACAATGTGAATTTCAAAACAACATTTTTGTGCTGGGACACAGAAACAAACTATCAATGTGAATGTTAATCCATAGAATATTTGCAAATGTGACCCTTTTTTACTGGTGGCTTATATAAGTTGGGACAGGCAACCAGAGCCCAGTGTAACGAGAGAGAGGAATGAGTAAAGACCACCACAAAGCAAGGTGAGCAAGCCTGGGAGCTGCGGGGCACGGTGAGCACTGCTGGCCCCTGGGGCTGGGGTGGGGGTGAGACAGACTGTGTGGGCCCCTGTGGTGAGGACCAGTGGGGCACAGGGGCA
>NW_003852451.1:2038933-2060027 GCF_000181295.1 Otolemur garnettii
GACTGTGTGGGCCCCTGCGGTGAGGACCAGTGGGGAGTGGGGCACAGTGAGCACTGCCAGCAGCTGGGGCTGGGGTGGGGGCGAGACAGACTGTGGCGGGGCGAGACAGACTGTGGCAAGGACCAGTGCACCACCCAGACCGGGAGCCCCAGGGAGGACTGGTCTGGGGAGGACGTCACAGAGCGGGGACCGCGGTGAGGCCCTTTGCAGCTTCTCATGCCTCTCATGTGTACGTGCAAACTGCAAAGTACAGACTGAGAGATTTTGGTGATTTTTCAAATAAGATAAATGTTTCTATATTTGCATTTACAATTGACATTGTACAAAATAAGTTGACTTCTAATTTTTAATTTTCCTTCTTAGAATGACTTTCAGTAGCAAATAAAAGAATACCATGACAAACAGAGAGAGAGAGACTACAGGAGAAAGGAACAGACTTTATAATTCAAGCCCTAAACGGCACTTCCCCCCCTGCTTTTTGTACAAGGGGCCCCATGTCTGTATTTTACATTGAGGCCCAAATTTCTCTATCTGGCAGTGACAGAGAGCTAGGAAGGGTCAGCAAAGGACGCCTTCCCCCTGGTGCCTGCTGTTTTCCAGCTGTGGCATTTGTCAGTGATGGGGTCCCGGGAAAGTTGCATCATCATTTTTCACCTCTCCTTTCCATCTTTAAAGTGGGGATAATGACAGCACACACACCCCAGGTGGCAGCTGGAGGCTTTGTGTCATGTTCTCACAACAGAGCTTGTCACAAGTTTGTCCTCTTGATAAAATCAGAGTCTCTGGAGCAGCAGACTAGGAGGTCAACGTCAGGACACTCGTGGGAGCCAGGGCTGGGCATTAAGGCCTGTGGCGTGGCCATCCTGGGCTCTCCAGGCTGATGAGGGCCTGCTGTGGTCTCTGCTGATTGACCGCGGTCAGTCCTGGCAGAGAGGGCAGGGGACACCTTTGCCAATTACATCCGCTTATAGGCACATAAGGAAGGAGAGGGTGGAGCTCTTCCCTCATCTGTGTGGTCTCAGCTGTCTTCAGCTCACATCATCCTTACGCCAAAGTGCACATGTGGGGGTGGAGACTCAGTGGGGCTTCTCTCTCCTGGAGCTCACTGCATCTGGGTCTACAGACGCTGCAGGGCTTGGAGAATGCTCTGTGCATGTGGAGAGGCAGGAGTGACAGGGGACATCCACGGTGCACGGGGAGCTCCCTCTGCTCACATGTGTGCTGCCCTGTGCCTGGGACTTCACCCAGGACGTGAGTGCAAAGGTGACGTCCCTGGGAGTGTCAGTGGGGACAGCAGAGCACCAAGTTGAGCCAGGGTCCTTCCGAGAGTGGGGCCATGTGCTGTCCAGGCCGAGCCGTGGGGCTGCCCTGCTCTCTGCCTCCTTCTCACCCAGCTGTGCAGGCCAAATGCTCTTCCCCACACCACGGGGGGAGGGGGGATTATTATGGTGACTTTATTCTCAGTCACCAATAAAGCAGGTCCTTTCTGTCCCTTCCTTCTGTGCTTGCATGTGCTGGGTGAGCACAGTCTCGCAGTGACAGGGGGTCCTTCTGTGGACAGAGGATGCAGTCTCAGGAGCCAGTCCCTGACGTCCCCACTCAGGTGCAGCCCACCCTGAGCCCCGGCGGCCCTGCCTCACCCAGGGTGTGAAGGCACAACGCCACACCTGGGGGGCTTCATCTGCAGCTCGCAGAGAGCTCATCAGACTCTGATCCGGGTACTGGGTCTGGCAGTGAGAACCATCCGCATATGGCGTCAATTTGGGTGTGTCACAGGATGAAGATTCTTCCTTGAGTGGGCATTCTGAGAGGCACAGACCGTTGCACACCTGTAACTCCCCTCCAGCCCGGCGGTAGCATCAGGCTGCCAGAGAAGCCACAGCCGCTCCCGCCCCGCCCTCCTAGCAGAAGAATCCTCGCGTGTGGGGACACACCCTTGTTCCAGGGAGGATTGTCCTGTCTCTTCCTTCTTGTTTCTCCTGCTCCTGCTCAAGCTCCTGCCACCCATGTTGGGCCCTTTCCTTTCTCACTCAATCCTAACCAAGGTCGGGGTTCTGAAGGGGTACAGCCCCCTACACTCAAACTTGGTAGTTTAGCCTCATGTGCCCCCCAAAGAATGTGGCCCTAAGATGGGAATTCCCTTACCGTGAGGACATACCTGGGCCTGCAGCAAAGCAGAAACATTCTCAGAAAGGGATGTGCCGCAGGGCCACGCTGGGTAGTAGCTGGGGGCCGGACTCTGTCCAGGCACTGGGCTGCTGTACTTTGCTCCTTTCTCCTCATTAACGTAATAGTTGCTAGTTTTAGTTTAAGGCAATGGGCTAACGGAGCAGACAGCCTGGTGCTTTCGTGGTTCAGCCCCAACCAAAATGTTCTCAATTCGTATCAGTTGAATATGTGCTCAGCAGTCATTGTACTGGAATTGGAGTTTTTATGGTAGTTTCCGTGACTTAGCTTTCTTAACTGTTTGATATTTTAAACTTTTATCGGATGTTATAGAGTATATAAGAAGATCGATAAAGATAGGTAGTTACTGAGTGCCGGAGTGAGCCTCAGTCTCCCTTTTACGCTAGTCATTCCGTCTGCAGTGCTTTCCTCTGCGTCACCGACCAGTTAGCCCCGAGAACAGCAACAGAACTCAAAGAATGGCCCTCGTCAGCGTGTGCAGAGTGGCCTGGGGGACAGCGGCATTTTCCTCAATGATGCTCTCAACTGATCTGCAGCCATCAGGACTTGGTTCCGAGATCAACCAGGACAGGGCCCCTGGGGCAGGGTGGACAGGCCTCCTTCAGTGCAGGCCAATGGTGCTGCCTGTGTGTTTGTGCCAGGACAGCTGCAGGTACAGGCCAGGCCTGGCATCTCTTTCTCCTGGTTTCCCAATGGGTCTCCTGGTTGCCCTGTTAAAACTCTGTGGGAGTGTCTGGAACCCCCACCTTGGGGATTCCTCTTGGGCCAGCCCAGCCTGCCCCTCCACTGCCTCTTCCCTGCCCACTGGGACAGTCACTGGCCCAGGGAAGGAGGGTCACAAACACAGGAGGCAGATGCTCCCTAAAAGGCATTTGGTGAGGCAGCTTTCTGCTTGGACGAGAGTCAGTCCTCTTCAGATCTTACCATTTTCCAGATTTTCTTAAAGTTGTCCTGTGCAAGCAAGTTAGCTTCCCGGAGCTGGCAGCCCTCCAACATGCCCTTTCCCGATGCTTGCAGACACACCGCAGGGAGAGCACTTTAGGACCCAGGTGCTCTGCCCGCCTCAGGGGGCCTTCCTGGTGCATCTGCATGAAAGCAGCCCTTTGTGCCTCAGCAGCAGCCAGTGGCTGGTCAGCAGCTCAGCGTCTGTGTAGGCTGCACTTGGAGCAAACTCACCAGCCCAGGGGCTCCCACCCGTTAGGCCCGCTCACCCACACCAGGCGCTCTGGCCTGAGGCTGGGGATGCCTGGCTGACTCTGCCCCTCTAGTGCAGGTGCCATGTCCTCTTCAGTATCTGAAAGTAAGTCTTGAGCACAAGATTTGCAGCATTTGCAGATGCTGGGACTAGGGCAGGAGAGGACTGCAGTCACAGTGAGGCAAGACAGCAAAAACAGAGCTAAGAGAATCTGTCCTAGCTGCCCTGTGTCGGCCTCAGCCAAGCCGCAGGCATTTCTGTTGTCTGTATGCTGCTCCCTTGACATGCCTGGGGCCTAGATTGTAACCTAGTAACTTCCTTGGGTTTCTTTTGCCTTTGACGGCAGGCGGCCCAACTGGTCTCAAGGATGCGGGTGAATCTGACCTTCCCCTTGAGCCCGGGACGTTGAGAATGATGTCACGTCTCTCTCTGTTTTATGACCCTCACGTGCACTCCCGCCCTGAAAAGTGGATAAAAGAGAGGCAAGAGATTGAGTCGGGGGGGCTCAGTTTTGGAGACACTCTAGTGTTTCGAGTTACCTCCTGGCCAGAATAAACCCTCTTCCTCTAATCAACTGGTGCCTGGAGTCTTCTGTCTGCATCAATTTTCTGCTACATTTGTTGGTTCCCTGACCGGTTTGGTAGCAAAACCGTGCAGCTAGATTCTTTGGGTCGGGTTCTGCCTGCCAGGCTGATCACCCCCCGCCGTGGGGAACTCCTGCTGGTCTGACGACACAGTCCTCAGAGCGCTCCTGGGACAAATTCTCCCAGAGGAACATTTCATTGAGACAGAGCTGGTGAGGTCCCTGCAGCGGGTCACTGCGGAGGCTGAGCACCAGAGAGGAACTGGTAACAGGTGGTGCCAGGACATCCAGAGTAAGGTAGGATCCTTTTGAAGCCCACTACAATTTTAGTGGAAGAGGGAGTCTGATCAACCCTTGGGCATTAAATTGCTGGCAAGTAGAAAGTGTGTAAAAGAGTGTGGTGTGAGCGTGCGTCTCGGGAGGGAGACCTAGGGTGGAGATGGGGAGGGAGCAAGGGAAGCCCCCCCACTGACTACCAGTTGAAGAACTTTAAGAAGGGATTGACAGTGCATGTGGGTGCTTGGAGAATGACTGAGACGGGTAACAATAGGTGGGGTTTCGCCTCCCACCCCCCATTCACGGGGGAAACAAATGCGTGAGTGCACCCTTCTTCTCTGATCCAACTTTGCCCCCCCTGCTATTCTGAGGGAAAATGGAAGTTCCAGGTTTTCCGTTTTCTGTCTTTGGGCAGCCATGTTGTCTTGGAGGAAAATGAAAAGACATTAGAAAAGGTTTTGTAGTTTTGTTACTGGGATTTCTTCAGTGAGTTTTTGGTCTCAGGAATTTGAGAATTGAGCCCGCGGACCACAGATCAGTGATAAAATGGGATTTTGTTGGACTGAGGGGCATGCAGAGGGAGTGGAGAGTGCCAGAGCTATTGGCAGAGGAGCCGTGCCTTGGAAAGTGTTGTGGTCCGGGCAGTCCGGTGAGCTCGGGATGGCCCTTGAAAATCTGGAGGAGAGAGTGTAAATCTCGTGGGGAAGGGGCTGTATCCATATCAACAACAGGTCTCCTGGGTGGATAGCCTCTGAAAGGGGGGAGGAGGCCCAGGTCGGAGGTTTCCTGCATGAGTCCTTTGTCTAGGGGTAAATAATTGGCCCTGAGAGATATTTTGGCCAGGACTCAGTAGACGGAAAAATACCTTTATAAACTGAATGGGTGTTCTGGCAAATGGATGAATGCAGCCCCACACCTTGGACAAGGTTATTAGGTCTTTGCTGTGGTTTTTGTCTGGGGAGAGGATTAGGGTGTGTGCTCCTTAGTCTGGGTGGGGCCAGCCAAAAGGTTTCAGGCTGCTTTATTCATAACCTGGCTGGGGCTCAGAGTGTTAGTGCCCGGAGATGGGAGTCTGATATCTGAGCCCACCTGAGCCTGAAAAATGGGGGTTCCCTGTCCAGCTCGGAGTGGGAAAATCCTATATCAATGTTGCATCTCATAAAATGTCTCTCATTTATAAAATGTAATAATTTGGTTGTTTAAATTGTTGGGGAAACAGAGTCTTTGTCAAAAGATAAGATTCTTGCTCTTAAACCTTCTAATTATCAGTTTGGCCAAGTGAATGGATGACTTCATAGTAAACTGAGATTCTGTTTTGTAGGAAGTGGGTTTTTGAGAGTAAGAGGAATTAGACAGAAAGGAGAATGGCCTGGTGTAAAGAGAGAATCTTGTGTGATAAATTTTGTCCTGAAAAAGAATGGTTGTCTAAGAAAGTGAAAGGCAGGGCAAAGTTACAGACGGTTTAGAATGTTTGTAGATTGTGCAGTTTAGGTGAAGCTCATAAAAGAATTTGTGAAAGAATTTACATGTGATCCACTTGACTATGTATTTCCTTTAAAATCTTTTTGGATGTAATCTTATTTGAACCAATGTTTTAGGCCTTCGATATTTGACAAACTTTCCAAAATCAAAACTCTAAATTTGGGGCTTGGCGCCCATAGTGCAGTGGTTGCAGCGCTGGCCACATGCACCGAGGCTGGCGGGTTTGAACTCAGCCCAGAAAACAAAAAAAGCACAACTCTAAATTTGGTTTTTTTGAAATATTAAGACCACTGAAAGGCATAGAAAAACAAATTGAACTTATTTGATTTATTAAAAATGTATAGGAAACATTGTCAAATATGAAATGGTGATTAATTTTGTATGGGTTATGGTTTTATATATATATTTTATATATATTCCAATATATGGTTTTATATATGGTTTTATATATATATAATGGTTTTATATATATTCCAATATTGTAAAGCATTGGTCTGTCCTAACATATATTGTCAGTAATAATTTTAATTCATCTAAAAAGAAAGTGTTCTTTTGTAACTGGCTGAGTCCAAAGTTTATCCTAAAAAGAAAAAGAAATATTAAGAGATGCTGACAAATTCTCTCGAATTCAAATTCCTGATGTCTTTAGAAATTGAGGGCATTATCATTGTTTTTAATTTATAAGTTGAAATTTCCACACTGGGAGCTTCACGACAGAAAGACAAGGCTGGTGGGCCAGATCTTCCCCAAAGCAGGCCCAGGGGGACGCTAGTGAACACAGGGGACAGTCAAGGCTGCCTTCAGCAAAAGGAGGTGCAAGAACAGTGCCTGACCACTGAAAGGCCCAGGGCAGGAGCTGTGTCCGTGAGGGTCACAACCCACAGGGGAGACTGTGAGCAGCGTAGAGGCTCTTACTAGGGGAAGGGAGGCGTCAGGAGACCAGTCACTCTCTAGGGGCAAAATGCCAAGTCTTCCTCACCTGTCTTTGCCTTTTCTGGAGGGTACACACTCTGGAAAACAAGTTGGCTTTAGTGACACAGCAGACCTCAGAAAACAGTGTCACTATTCTCCTGTACGTAGTTGTTTGAGTGAAATTTTAGAATTTGACTCTTGCATGCCACCAATCAACATCTCCCCTTCCACAGGGAGGGTGACTTTAGGGGGCATCTAGGGAAGTGTGACTGTTCTAGTTTCCATTCAGTCTTGGGTGCCATCCTCAATGGGTGAACCAAGACACGTCCACCGGCACCTGACTGCTGCCCACTCACTAGCCTCAGCCGGGACCTCACAGAACAGGCTCGCTCCCAGCTGCACAGGGAAGGGAAGAGTGTCCCTTAGGGCTGGGGCCTACAAATTACAAGGACCAAGAACAGGTTAGCAAAAGAAAGCCAATGGAATCTTCTTAACTTTGCACCCTGGGAGTCCTCGGAGAAGAGCAATTGGAAGGATGTCAGGACTCAGACTTATGCAGTGTCTGAGGAAAGCACAGTCACTTTCAGAGAATTGACAAGGCAAAGGCAGACTTTGGGTTTCTGGGGGTGGCAGCTGGAGGAAGGTCTTTGCAGGGGAACTATGGAAGATGGGACCGGTGAGTAAGGTTTGCTGTGTGGAGTTCAGGTATCATGTTGTCTCTGGTGCTGTGGCTGCAGCCATCCCTTCCTGGGACATGAGGCAGGGGCAGGGTCCTCATTCACAGGTGTTTGTGTCCTTGTTCAGGCGGACGGGAGGGCAGGGAGCTCACCGGCATCTGTTTCCTCTCAGTTGCCTTCAACTCAAAATAACCCTTACTCCAGAAGGGCAGATTCTGGGGTACTGTACTCTGAGCTCCTTCAGAAGTAAGACGGGGACGTGTTCAGCTGTGAGTGACACAAACCTAGCTGGAAGTGGCCTGGCAGTGCAGAGCCTCCTTTTTCTCAGGAACTAGAAGCCAGAGGCTGGCTACCCTGGGCTGACAGGGGCTCCCCACGTCACCAGGGAGGCAGGCTCCTCCCCTGCCCACTCCAGAGACTCTCTGGGGCTTCAGCCTCAGGACTGAGTCAGGAAGAGGGGAACAGTGAGAGGTCAGGCTGGGGAGCTCCTCCAACACCCGCCTTTTACAGGGGTTCCTGGAGGTAACTGCTGGTGACCACCCTCGGCTGCACAGCTGCTAAGGACAGTGCGTATTTTGTCTGGACAGATCAAACCTCCTGAGGTTCTCTCTGTTAGTGAGGGAGGAAGAGTGTGTGGATTTGAACAGACAACTAGCAGTGCTGGATGTGCATTTTGCTGCGTTTGGGAACCTGAAGCTCATGGTCACCAGGCAGGCTTCCCAAGCCCCAGGCCTCCCAGGGGGTCAGGCTATCCTAATGCAACTGGCAGCCCACAGACCTCACAGTGGCAGAGCTTCTGCATCCTCCTGCTGTCCCCATCCTGCCGCATGGCTTGGGGAGACACAGTGTACACAGAGCTCAGCTGGCAAATGCAGTCTCTCTCACGCCCTGGGCCTCTGTTCCTTCATCTGCAGAGTCTGCCACCAGCCCAGATAGCACCGTACTTCCCTTTTGCAGGCAAGAGAATGGACATGGGGACACTTGCTAACAGCTGGGCAGTGTGTACAATGCGACCTGCCCACAGGCCCGGAGCTCCTGTGTTCTCGGTGGTGTCTGCGCCTCCTCTCAGGAGTTCAGTTCATGCCAGGCCTCCTATATGGCCGGAAATGTTCACAGGACACCACTGTTCTTTCTTCCCCTTGTCTCAGGTTTAAGTGAACAATTCCATGAGCAGCATTCTTTAGAATTTAGATTTGTCAATAATCAGGAAGAATTTCGCCTTGGTCAACTTGAAAGCAGAAAAAATTATAGGATCCATACACTGTCTGGGTCTATCAGACAGGAAGAGACAAACAAATACAGCTCCTTCATGAAATGCTTCCCAGCAGGAGGGGCCACCTGGCCAGTGGCTCTGCAGCTGAGGGCCGGAAGCGTCTGCACATCTCTAAAGGAAGCCACCTGCTTCCTGGTGGGTGTCCAGCACCTGCCTTGGCTGCCCTCTCCGGGCAGACTGACCTGGCCCCGTGGGCACAGGAGATAACTTTACTCTTCCACAGAATTACAGAATTCACTACACAAATGTCACCCAAAGAGCTGTAATCTCTGTGAAAAGCGGTCATCTGTGTGATTGGGAAAATGTGTCTGTTAGTTTTGATTTTAGTTTTGGATTTTTAATTAATTTTAGTGAAAAAAATGACTATCTTTGTGCTGAATTTTGAAAATGTAGACAACTCATAGCACACAAAAAGATTACTAATCGAAAAATGGTAAAAGTAATCCCTTCACTGGAGAGTGCCACGAATTAGAGACTCAGAAAAATACTTGTGTCTCAGTAAAAAACTACAGCTCTGATCTCCGAGCTGTTCATTGTCTTTGAACTTGGAGAACTCTCTGTATACATCCAGTAACTGGCGTTTATCTGTGTTCTGTCCTGTCTCAGTAGAGATTTTAACTGGCTTCCTCCCCCGTGGAGAACACAGTCTTCCCTCCATTTGCAATTCATTTCAAAATTTCTTTACTTTATATAAACTGTTTTCACTTTTCCTTTGAGCCAGTTCTGACGTCTGCCTGCTTCCCTCTTACCTATCATATGTGTAAAACAAACTCTTTCCTCATGTTCATTTTTATATCTTGGTACAAATCATGATTTTACTTTTTTCTGAAGATTATCTTTTAGATAATGTGCAGATCTAGTGATTGGAACATGCTAGGCTGTTTACATTCTTGATCCACTGTTAATATTCTGCTGTCTGTGAGTTACTGTTTTAGAACGAGGGCCTTCGGCAATCAGAAAACATCTTCTTTCCCTGATTATTTCCAAGTATAACCAGAATGAAGTGTGCAGCACTCACACTACCCCCCCCAAAGCGTGTGTGTTTTGCCTCAAGGGCACTACAAGAGAAAAATCAGCATTTAGTTAGCACCGACTGTGTGCCCCGCAGGGCGCAGGAGAACAGAAAAGGCAGAGCCTGGGAGGACAGTGCAGCTGATGGAATGAAAGGGCTGAGGCAGCTGCCCTGTGCCTGCTGGTGGAATTCAGTGTGAAGTGGGGGGGGGGGGTCCAGCCAGGAAAATAAGACCACATGAGAAACCTAGGAGCCGACATCAGACAACCAGAATTCACTGTGAGATAGTGTAATAAGAACGTTCTCAAAGAAATCGTGAGCTTCAGAAAACCTGAGTTTTGGGGAGATTCCAGTATCCTCATCTCTTCAGCTCCTGTACTGACCTGTCACAAATGAGTTAGTTCAGTCTGTGATTTCAAAACCCAATCTCATGGCTCAAAAGCAGAGAACCAGGCCTGGCACCCAGCGGAGCTGATCTCCTGCCTCAGGGAGGGGCTCATCTGCCCTGCAGGACCCACCTCACACTTTAGGCTGGGTCAGGGAGCTGGGGAATATGTTTGCCTAGAGGGGAGAAAGGGCCTGCTTTGCTGAGAAAACTCTGAACCTGAGACACCAGGGCCCGGATGTCGTCAGGCCGGCAGCTTTCCATCTCACACAGCCTTTTGAGTTTTCACTGTGCTGTCTTTGTGGTGTCTCTTCAAAGAGGCCGTAGCATTTTTAACCTGGTGAGCAGAAGTCATTTGCCTTTCTGGTCCTGCTGTTTCAAAGGACAATTTAGAAAGAATTATTTGTAGCCTGATCTTGGAGAGATTGTAACAAGGCCCCAAGGCCAGCTCCACCTGAGGACACCTGAGGGACTGACTCCCTGTGTGTCCTGTCAACTGAGCCCCAGCCTGAGCACTTCCTGTGTGTCACTCCCTGTCAACTGAGCCCCAGCCTGAGCACTTCCAGCCGCCACCCCGGCCAGCGCATCCTGGGAACCCCACCTGCACGCTGCCCAGTGGGATGAGACGTCCTGGGAGCCACTGTCACTGGCAAGCCAGCCTGTAATCCCTCTGGCACGCTGTGGAACACCATTCATTTGAAGACCAGCTGAAGTGCTGACCTCTACTGACTATCTCACATAGACACGTGCTTTAGCCAGAGAGGCACAATCTGTGGCAATGACGGTGACCTCCGTACTCTACCTTCCTCTGAGAAGAGGAGACTCTGACATGAGGACACCCTTCTCTGAAACTTCCCTAAAACCTCTCAACTTTGTTGGGGTGTCTTCCTGGGTCCATCTTCTCATCTAGTTTTTAAGAAACTTTTACACAATTATGGATTTTTCTGCCTTAACAGCCTTAATTTTGGTCAGTGATCTCAAGCCCACCAGTGCTGATGGGAACAGAGCAAAGGACAGGATCCTCACAGCGTCTCCTGGACATAGAGAAAGACAAGGCTGCAAGCGGGACCTCAGGGCCCGCCGGAGTATAACTGGCTTCAGATAAGACACAAAGGACCAGACTTGGGGAGAAAGTGCCACCAAGCCAACCTGGGGGCCGTGCAAGCACGTTGGCATTGATACCAGGGAGCAGTGAGCATGAGCCCACGATTGGGGACTCACAATTACAAGAAAAACTTTTTTTTTACATTGTAATTTTTCTCTGTGCCAAAGGTATATTGCAAGTAAGCTGGTATTATGTTCTCAGAGTTTAAAAATATAAAACTTCTTAGTCCTCATTCTGACCAGATGTGAGTGATACATGACTAAACTGTCCCTCCAGTGAGACCCAAACAGCAAAGCCTCCTAGGAAGGGACAGGGGGATCTGCTGGCCTTACCCAAGGCTGGGGACGCCTACAGGGCTCTCCCAGGTCCACCTGCAGGACAGAACCCCTCGCCTCTCTTGGGGTTCCCCCACCAGGTGTGCTCTGAGCATCCTCCTGCCAGTACTCAGACTACGGCAGATCTGCAGCTCAAGCCTCCAATGGCCAGTTACTTCTTTCATTTCTAAGAGTTTCACTTTGGAACTGTCAGAGAGTTGCGGTTCCTTTGCTTATGGATAGAATAGCAAAAAGCATGTTTTTCTGTCAAGGAGAGACAGTGGTGCTGAATCAGGTAAACTGTCTGGGCAAGGCTGACCCCCCAGCAGGCCTTCACCCTGACCTTGCAAAAGTGCCTCCCCTGCATTCAGGAGCAGCCTCAGCAAGAACTCAGCTCATTTGTTGCCTTTGCAAAACCAGCCAGCAACCAACCTCCTTTTCAGAGGTTCCTGCAGATGTAGAAGTCGCTGTAATTACCCAAAGGATGCCTCAGAAGGAGGATGTCCCACAGAGAAGGGCCCCAGGATGTCATCCCACTGAGAGGGGCCTGGGTCCCAAGAGAAGGATGTCCCATGCAGAGGAGCCCCAGAAGGCCTTGTCTGTGGTCCCTCCCACTCCCACTGTCCTGTCCTCTGAGCTCAGACTGCAGGCCCCACAGGAGGAGCAGGGTGGAGGCCGAAATGAGCTGAGCTGAGCTCTTGAGGATATGAGGCCCCCGAGACTCTGCACGAGAGCAGGGTTTCCATATCCACCAGGGCCTAGAGGGGCCCTCAAAAGGGTGAGTTTCACACCCTTTCTGAAAATGTGTCTGGAATGGGCAGCATCTCCATGAAACACTCCACCAGTTTGGACCTTTCTGATGTCTGTGCGGAGGGGAGATTTAGGCTCCAGGGTTAGACTCTGGGAGGACCACGAGGCTGCAGAAGGGTGCATGGGAGGTGAGGTCCTGGCCGCTGATGGGGACCTCTTCTGCCTGACATGATCTGTGGCAAGTCCAGCCCCACAGCAGGCTGCTCAGAAGCTGGCTGGGCCGGCAGCCACCCGCAGTGTCCCCATGTGCAGGACAGGAGCTAGGCCAGAGCTGCACACTCTCTGGGCAGAGTGCTATGAACTATGACACCACAAAATGAGAGTCTGTCTCCAAAAAGAAAGTGGGGCAAAGAGGAGGGCTGTGGGTGCATCTAGAGAGGATTTGCGGGTAGACCCAGCCTCATACGTGCTCAGTCCTCATCCCCTGCATCTCAGACATAGAAAGACTGACACTAACATACACACACCCCTTAATTTTTATTCTTTGATTGTGTGTCTGATGGATGAAGGAGACAGGGAACAGAGAGAGACCCTATCATGGCTGTTCAGTCTCAAGAGAGGGGGGTCACAAGAACAAACTTCCAAAGAGCAGTGTCAAGGTAAGATGTTAGAAATATAGTAATCTGCAAAATTTTCCAAGATAAATTCATTCTTGCAGGCATGGGACATTTCTTCAAATGATTTTTTTTTTTTTTTTTGGAGACAGAGCCTCAAGCTGTCCTCCTGGGTAGAGTGCCGTGGCATTACAGCTCACAGCAACCTCCAACTCCTGGGCTCAAGTGAGTCTCCTGCCTCCGCCTCCCAAGTAGCTGGGACCACAGGCGCCCGCCACAATGCCCAGCTATTTTTTGGTTGCAGCCGTCATTGTTGTTTGGCGGGTCCGGGCTGGGGATTCGAACCTGCCACCTTAGGTGTACGTGGCTGGCGCCTTAGCCCGTTGAGCTAGGCGCCGAGCCTCTTCAAATGATTTTATAGAGACAGAATTTTGAAGAACATTAAATCCCTTCTGGGATGTGAATATTGAGTCAGGTTTCTCTTATGCTGGCGAAGTCTACATATCCTACGAAATCCAGCCCCGCCAGACCCTCAGAACAAGTGTCAGGCACCTGCAGGACCCCCCTGGTGATGGGGTGAGACGTCCCCAGACACAGGCAGGACCCCCCCCCCAGACCTCTTGCAGACGTCCTACTGCGGGGCTGGAAGCCTTCCTCCACAGATCTACTCTCCAACTTCATGTGGCATTTTCTTCGCAGACCACAAAGATCAAAGCTGTGTGCAGTTCCAGCGCCTGACCACTGGCTCAGTGAAGGGCATGTTGTGGGTGTTCAGTTCATTGCTGTTGAGTGAATGAGTCAAGAGATTCAGTTTCTGGGCTTGGCACCTGTAGCTCAGTGGGTAGGGTGCCAGCATATTCACTGAGGTTGGTGAGTTCAAACCTAGCCGGGGCCAGCCAAAAACAACAATGACAACTGTAACAAAAATATAGCTCAGGGTTGTGGTGGGTGCCTATAGTCCCAGCTACTAGGGAGGCTGATGCAAGAGAATCACTTAAGCCCAAGAGTTTGAGGTTGCTGTGAGCTGTGATGCCACGGCACTCTACCCAGGGTGACGTAGTGAGACACTGTCTGGAAAAAAAAGAGACTCAGTTTCTGAAGAACAAAACCAATGTGGTGTAACACAGAGAGGCTGGGAATGCTTTCTCTTCTCTAAGTCCTGTCTCCCATGAGTTCCCTGGCACAGTGCTCATTGTCCAGCTGAGCAACTGTGTGCCAGATTTAGGGCACTGGGTAAGAAAAGCCCAAGATATTGGGGACTACTTGGAAAAGCACGCTCTTGTCTCCAGCACCCACACATAGCCAGCTGTCCTGAGAAGGGGCCTACCTGTGTCCAGAGTGCAGACCAGCCATCTGGGACTAGAATCTGATTGACACAGCTGGGTGCGCTATCACCTCAGGACTGTGTGAGGATGTTCAGCGGTCTCACTAAAGAGGTTCCTGGGGCCACCTGGGAGGACTGGACATAGCACTCACAGCTGCTGGCCCCAGACACCCCAAAGCAGCCTCTTGCCAGAGGATGGTGCTGTAAGCACAGAACTCTGACCCACCCTTGTGAGTCACAATCCTCCCCAGTTCTCAAAGCACATCACCAGCCTGGTTTTTGCTCAGTTGAGCCAGTGTGACCCTCCCATTTCCTTCTCACACCGTGCTGGCCTTTGGGCCCTGCTAGGTGGCACCATAGCAGAGGGGCAGGATTGAGAGGGAAGAGCAGGTGTGCAGCCACCTGACCCAAGGGAGGCAGCTAATGACCCGGGGCAGAACACTGTGTCCAGTCAGTCACACTGGCTGCCACCAAGTGCCCTCCCTGAGCTCAGGCCTGGGAGGGTTGCCGGATTGTGTTGGTCACCTGTGTCTAGTGTGTAGAATTGGAGACACATTTGCTGAAGGGAGGTCACCACCTGCACTTCTGTCTGCTGGGGCTCATCCACACTTCCTGCCTCTTCCCAGCTCTTCAGAAACAGGTCAGGCCAAAAGGACTTTCCGGCCAGTGGGGAAGCGAGCCAAGCCCAGGTGGGGCCAGGAGGGGCTGGTGGGCACAGAAGGGCAGCCTGGAAGCGCAGGGCACAAGGTGGCTGTGGCCCCCTTGCAGCTGCTGGGGTCCTGGTGACGGCCTTCCATGCCAGCATTTTAGGAACCGCTGGTGGGTCCGAGTGCCTGAGAGTCACCTCGGGAAAAGAAGGTGCCCAGAAAGAAATCGGTGTTTTAGTTGAATTCTTAGAGGTCTTTGTAAGAAAATCTCTTTATAAAAGTATATTTTCCTTCACGTTTTTATTCCCTTTAAAATTATATACTCTTTCTAAAAATATGGAAATAATATGTGTGTGCACCAAATAAAAAGAGTACGTACAGCCCTTGCCTCCACAAATCTGCTGTCCAGGGAAGAGTTTAAGGGGAGTCTATCAGGCACCGGGAGTCTGCTGTGCCTTAGACATACAACGTGTGCACACAAGCATGAGTCTGTTCATGTCATAGACACAGGCACACCTATGTCTGACTTGTCATAGAAATGAGCTCATATAATTTTTATTTTTAAAAAAGAAATACTATTTAGTACAGTCTTTGTGAAGTATCCTCACTTAAGGATATCGAGCACCTCCCCAGTCTATCTTCCTACAACGCCACAAAACCATGGCAGAAGGCACGGCGTTCCGTGTGTTTGATAAAGGTAAAGTAAAAATTATGGTAGAGTCATCTAGTCCTCAGCATCGGAAAAAATCAGGTAGAGCCACCGACACCAGGAATCGGAGTTTCCACATGTAATTTGAATATGGACCTTAATGAACCAGAGAGAAAGAAGCTGAAAAAAAAACAGCTACATTCAACAAAAAGATTTCCAAGACTGGTTCCTTCTTTAAAGGAAAAGCTTGAGGGAACACTTAAAACTGTGTGACGCAGTTTGTTACTTTTAAGTACATGTTAGTAATTTTTAAAATTTGCATTTTTAATGAACTGTTGACTCTCTGTGTGATACCACTCCATTTTGAGGTTAAACAGAACTATTTATGCAGAAGCGTCCAACTGAATACCCATCACTGAAATCTAGGTATAGGAAGATGCTTCGGAGACCTGTGGAAGTCGTTTCCATGGAGCCCTTGTCTGTTCATTGAGCAGTGCGTTAGCTTTGCATAAGGACATCGATTTCTTTAATATTAGTAGGAAAAAAGCTATCATTTTCTTACAGAAGAGAATAGGACGCTTTTAAAAGCAAAGAGTAATTCTTTCTAAATCTTGAAAGCTGCCTGTTTTTGGTATGTAACCTCCCTCTCTTGCCATCTTTCATTTACCTAATTGTTTTCTTACAGCTGTGAATGTTGGGGTACTGGTAGCAAGGCAAGAAGTAGGATATTTGACCTGACTGAAAAAATGGTTGGTTTTTTATTACCAGGAAAGAATCGTGATCATGATCGTGATCTTTAGCTCCAGTATCTTCCCAAAATATGACATGAGAGCTCAAAGAAAGAACAGAAGTGGTACTTTAAATGTTTATATCCTGTTACTTATAAAATAAAAAAACAAATAATTAAAAGTAAATAAATGAATAAATAAATCAATAAAAGAGCAAACCATTAATTAGACTTGCCTTAGTTGAAAGCAATCTTAGTTTCTTAGCAGGAAGTTTGCTGATGTCAAATGTGATTCTGTAACACTGGGAACCCAAGGGGCACTTGGCGAACTCAGTGGTAGCAGACAGTGGCACCTAGTGGCTGGTAGAACCAGGCGCACGACACCCTGGCTCCCCACATCACTCTGTCAGCTCAGGCAGGTGGTAGCTCTGACTTCCCTACCCAATAAATCCACTGGATTCAAGCAGATCTGCAAAATTATCTTTTTCCTCAGGCTGATACGCTTTAGATGTTAATTTCAAGGAGTGAAAAGATTATGGGTACCTTTTAAATTGTTTATCCCCACAACTCTGCAGCCCTGGGAGGTCTGCCCTGGCCTGGGCCATGGGCTCCGGCACACATCGCTAGTGGCTGCAACCAGTGTCCAGCCAGCTCCACTTTTCTGGAGTTTGCCGTTCTCTTCCCTCATCCACCACAGGTCTGTAGGGACGTTTAAGCTGGGAGCTGGGCACTATGTGGGTGTCCCTCTACTCTGGAGCAAACCACCCCGTGACCACATCTAAGGCCTGCCTGGTCACAGGAACCATCAGGTGCTGGGAGACACCTCTTTAAGAAGCATTTTATTCTACTAGAGAGCGAAGCAGGTGGTAAAATACACCATTCAGTTTAAAAAATCTCTTTTAACGTAGACAACGCGGGCACCTGAGGGGGGACAAGGGCAAAAGCAGATCAGGTCGAAGTGATCACATCAGAACTTAATTCCCAGTGGAAGAGGGGCGGCTGGAAGCACGGGGAGGGTGTGGCTTGGAGGAATGGAAACGGATCCCCAGGGTTTCTCTGTGCACAACATGAAGCTCCTTGGGAGACACAGACTAGAGGCAGCAAATCCTGGAAGAGGTAAGTGTCAGTGACCAAGGGGGCGACAGCAGGAGGAGGGAGAGGAGAACACGGAGAAACTCCTCTGAACCCAGGTCCCTCCGCGCCATGACAGTAAGCTGAGTTGTTGCCAGAAAATAGAGAGGGAGGTAAAGTTCATTCCATTTGTGATAACGAGGTTAGTGTGAAGAGTTCCTGCTCCGCCAAGTGATACGCTTCGTAAATGCTGCTCTGCTTGCATTTTCTCTGGAAGTCAAAACGTGACCTCAGCTAATGAACATTTATTGATGATTACCATGTGTCAACGGCCATTCCAGCGGTTTCCAAAATTATTAGCTTATTGAAATTTTGCAGTGCACCTTTTTTGAGAGAGAACTGTGGTTGAGAACATAGCCCTGGGCTCACCCAGCAGAGAAGTTACCATGTGAGGCCAGGAAGGTGCCGACACCATCGGTTTCCATGGGCAGCAGCTCCCCTGAGCCAGGCTCACAGGTTTTGCTGGGCTGTGCTGTTCTGTGTCTACACAAACACACTAGTTCATGCTTAGTTGATACAAAACCACTACTTTATTGGAACAAGTTAAGCAACAGGGCTTTGTCCTGTCTGCTGCTGGCCATGCGATCCAAGCAGTTTGGCCACCACAGGTCAGATTAACTGAGCTGTGGGATTTGCTGCACAGATCCAGACTGCCAGCAGGCGGAAAGGACTGACTCTACAGAACTTCAGATGCCATCTGCAAACATCAGGTTTTACTAACACTTCAATAGGAAAGTGACTTTTCTTATAAGCTGTGAGGTTTGGGGTAAGGTACTCTAAGGTCCAGAACTGCCTTATCCAGCACAGTAGCCACCAGCCCCGTGTGCCTGTTTAGACCTTCGTCTTAAGTAAGCTGAGATGCAATTATGAGTTCCATTTCTCAGACACACTGGTCTCGCCTCCACAACTCTCGACCCCCATGTGGCTGTGTCTGCCTTGCTGGTGACTCTGCTGCTGACCCAACCCTCTAAAGTCACTTGCCATTCTGGAACACAGTTTCCTGTCTTATCATGGCTCTAAGACCACTAATAATTTTTGCAGCAGTACTGTCGGTGACATGAAATGTAAACGTGCCCTGTGCACTCAAGGGTTTTTTAAATTATTGCAGTGTTATAAACCATTCAGTCTTTGCAATACTAAGACTTTGGCTATGGGATCGTCTAAGCACATTAGCTCTTTTTCAGAAGTTGAACCGTGTGTCCCAAAGTTGACATTTATGCTTTATTCTTAAAGGCTGAACCCCACACTCTATACCACCAACCATTTCTCTGAATGTGGAAGGTACCATTATATATCCTCCTAAATACACAACTTATTATTTTACCATAAGGACTGTGTCTATTAGACATTAATAGGAAAAGAGTATAATGACATAAGCACCGATAAGAGTCCTAACCCTTTGCCCCATGGAAAGTGGCTGATGCGGCTGGCAGAGAAGGTGAATGAGTAACAGGCTCCCTTACACTTCCCGTGGCCGGTGATAACCAAGAAAAACTAGCAACAGCTTGATGACTAACAGCAGAGAGAGAGGATGGGCCTCCTCGGTTCAGGGTGGTCCTCACGTGCTCTGATGGTTTCCTCTTAGGGACCTGCAAGTTTACCGTCCACTGATGGTCAACACTTCCGAGCAGCACCATGCAGAGGAGACTGAAGAACGTGCTCGTGGTCTCCTTTGGGTTCCTGCTGCTCTTCACGGCCTATGGAGGGCTGCAGAGTCTGCAGGTGAGTGTGGACAGTCCTCACATGGCTGTGACTTCTGGGCTTCTCTTGGCCTCCCAGAATCCTAAGGTCACAGGTGATCAAGACATAGAATTTCTTTTTATCCGATTGACCTAGTATTTCTTCTTCATCCCCCCAAATACCCTCCAGAACAAACAGTCATTTGTATACCCAGCCTCCATCGCAGGGCCCCTCATGTCCCAAGAGGGTCATACCCAGCACTGCATGAGACGAGGGCAGCAGGGTCTCCAGATGGTAATGTGATGAGACTCTCTCTGTCTTTGGGTGGTTGAAAAGAGACACAGGAAAATCACTCTGAATTTCATGCCTCCATGCCCTTGATTTTGTGGTCAAGGGCAGTAATGTGAATTTATGAAATCTCACTAGACCTCATAGACTCTAAGTTTACTTTAAGCAAAGCTGTGAACTTTGACACCATTGTTTCTGCACATTTGATCATGGGTCTCTGAGTCCCTATAAAAACCTAACAACGTTGTCTGAAAGACTGTGGCATGGGAGGCTGTGCCTGTGGCTAAGTGGGTAGGGCGCTAGCCCCATGTGCTGAGGGTGGCAGGTTCGAACCTGGCCTCGGGCAAACTGCAACAACAACAACAAAAAGTACTGACATGGGGCATGTGTAGCTGGGAGTAGACTGACATATTCTCTTGGGGTAGTTACACTTCAAGTCCAACATTTAACCGGGAATAAATCCTGCAGGGATTCCCAGGGCTGGGCAGAAAATAGGGCTTTCACTGCTCACCTGGGCCCTTTCATCACAGAAGGTCGACCCTGCTGCCATGTGTGAAGCATTTTTGAGTTTCTGATGAGCAGTTGGTGTGGTCTTACATGATTTGTCAATTAGGTGCCTACTGTGTGCACAGTGTTGAGCCAGAGAAGCACACCCAGGCACTCAGAATCAGAGGCTTCTGTTCTCCCCGTGGCCAGGAACAGACTTTGGACTTGGAGTTTGGTGAGAAAGGTCGCGTGCAGCCATGAATTCTCAAGTACACGTTTTCTTTGGCAGAAATTGATTTGGTCCCATTTCTGATTAGGCTCATGGGGATGCAGTGACAGCCTCCGTGCCCCTCAAAGGCGACTTGAAGGGGAAGCCTGACTGTCCCTGGGGCTTTGTGTTGTTGTCACAGTGTTAGTGTAGGGGACACCTGCTTTTCCGTCGTGCTCTGCTGAGCTTTGGTGGCATGTGGTCATGTGTGCTTCCCAGGAGGAGGGCTTTTGGGGGTGCGGGCTGTCAGGGCACTCCCCACAGAGGAGGTCCTGCTGGTCAGCTCAGGGCTGGCAGTGACAGGGCAGAATTCCTCTTGCGGGTCTGACAGCTGCTCAGCCAGCTGACCATATGTCAGCCTGTGGACTTGGAAGCAGAGGGAGGAAGAAGGAGGGGCCCTAGGAGCTGCCAATGGTGCCTTCTCTTAGTCAGTAATCGCAAGGCTACAGACAAATATGGGCAGGCAGCCACCTGCCCCTGTACTTCCAGGGCCAGGGACCTTCATTCAGGGATCACTTGGGTGGCACGTAGACATACTCCATGGCCATGGTTGCTCACCAGAGGAGACGGCCATCCTCTGCCCAAGCCCCTGCCAATTTTTTCTGGTCCTCCAGGCAATGGAGATCAGCAGTGTGAGATATCCAAGCCTCCAACTCGGGCAGGACCTAGGGGCTAGGAACAGTCTCCCTGCTTACCTGCTCCAGCCTTGGCCCCAGCTCTGACCCAGCCATGTGGTCGTGCCCACAGATCCAGAATATATAAGCGTGCTTTGCCTGGGACCGTTGTCCCTACTGTCAGGACTGGGTCAATCAACACAGATAGATGGATGGAAGAGACATCATAGGTGGCTACCTCCCACCAGGCTGAGGAGCCCACTGCTCTCCAGCACCCTCCTCTCTCCAGCACCTGCCGCTCTCCAGCACCCTCCTCTCCCCAGCACCCTCCTCTCCAGCACCCTCCTCTCCAGCACCCTCCTCTCCTCTCTCCAGCACCTGCCGCCTTCCAGCACCCTCCTCTCCAGCACCCTCCTCTCCAGCACCCTCCTCTCTCCAGCACCCTCCTCTCTCCAGCACCCTCCTCTCTAGCACCCTCCTCTCTAGCACCCTCCTCTCTAGCACCCTCCTCTCTC
>NW_003852451.1:2060123-2063166 GCF_000181295.1 Otolemur garnettii
AGCACCCTCCTCTCTAGCACCCTCCTCTCTCCAGCACCCTCCTCTCTCCAGCACCCTCCTCTCTCCAGCACCCTCCTCTCCAGCACCCTCCTCTCTCCAGCACCCTCCCTCTCTCCAGCACCTGCCTTCTATATCTGCCCAGCTTCCTTCACAGTCCCAGGAAAGCCCCACATCCCTGGTCTTTCCTTACCTGCACATCCATGCTCTTTGGGTCACTGCCTCATCCATGTGGGCTCAGCCAGCCCAGCTCCTGCTTGGAAGCCTTCCTGGCTGCAGTCTCATGGACTGCAGGTGCCTGCTGCTGGTCTCACTGACACACTGTCAGCCCCTGTGCGTCCACCAGCTCCTTGAGGTGAGTGAGGGTTTTAGTTTCCTCCTGCATCACCACAGCCTCTGGTGGTCAGTGACGATGTCCTTTCTGGAGAACTGTAGGAATAACGGAGTTGTTCACACAGGGTCTCAGGAAGTTCAGCACACATGTGGCTTTGCTCTTGTGCATATGTTTCTAGACATGCATGAACAAGTGTCTAAACACGGTCATTCACACAGGAAAAGATGTTCTCTTTTAAAATTATATTCCTGTTGTGATTATCATAATGTGTCTTTCTCTCCCAGTGGCTCACAGTCAAGCTCCCCTGTAAATGACAAACATGCCCAGCAGTCTGCAGCAGCCTCATGGGAGGCAAGGACACCCCAATCCAGAGAAACACCACACTTTCCGTTAACGTGCATGGAGGCAGTAAGCTCATCAGTGCACACACATTTAACGCAAAATATCAGGAAACAGATGCCTGGGCTACACCAGCGCACTCACTGTACACTCTGGGCAACTCGAGTTATAAGTAGAAATTTCCAGATCACACCCCCTTCAGATAACAGTGTTCAATTTCCACCTCCCAACCTGATTTAAGAACTCTGGCAGAGGCCATTCTTGCCTTCAGTTTTAATTAACTAAGGAATATTATTAAGTACCTGCTCTGGACAAGGCTCTGGGACAGATTTTTAGAAGCAGAGTGTTTTCCCTGCCTTCACAGAGATGTCATCCAGTTGTGGTGACGCTGAGGGTGACCAGGAGATGGGCAGAAAGGTCACATTTCTGGTTCAGAGAGAGATCCTAAACCATGACGCCAGAAGAGGGCTGCAGGGACGGGTGTGTGGTGGAAGGAGGCAGAGACCTTCGTCTGGGCTTGGAGAGACAGCACAGTCAGAAGAGCCGGGCAGTGCAAGGGACGAAGAAGGTTGGAGTGACAGGGCCGTGCTGATGAGGAGTGAGTCTGGGGGCTGCACTGGCCAGTGCATGGAAGGACATCTTGGAAAGTGGAACTCAGCAGGCCTCTTATTACAGGACGTCTGTCTTGGTAGGAAAACCAAGTAGCAAGGAATTTTAAGTGTTCTATGGGCTGGACTGTGTCGCCCTAAGTTATAGATGTAGAAACCCTCACCTCCCAGGGCCACACATGAGCCTGTTTGGAGATGGGGCCTGCACCAAGGTGACCAGGTTAAAACAAGGTGGTTAAAGTGGACCTAATCCCAGGTGGCTGGTCCTTACAGGGAGTGATCAAGGCACAGACACATGGTGGATGACCACATCCACCTGTCCTCACACCCAAGTGGGAGACTGTGCACTGACCCTGAGGTCACCTTGGTCTCTTCCTTCTAGACTCTAGTGCTCTGAGAAAAATAAGTTGTGTTGTTTCCATGACCCAATCTGTGACATTTTGTCAGGGCAGCCTTGGCAGGCCTAAGCACAAGGAATCAGAATTGGGTTTGGCTCGTTAGAGGTGGCTGAGGTCCTGCTATGTCACTTAATGACACGTCTCTTGGCCAGGAGGGCCTGACATGCAGGGGGCTCTTGTTTCTGTACCCAGCCCGTTGTTGACATTAAGGGGCAGTTTCCTAAGAAATGGGCTCTGGCTTCTTCTGGGGAGGAGACTCCACTTGAGCCGCTCTGTCCTGCAGGGTGCAGCCGGTGGCCTGGAGTGTGCGGACTCCCCGCGCAGCAAAGGGTCAGGCACAGGTGGGACGCGGCACACAGACACCCCTCACCCTCAGCCACCACCTTCCCTTCCTTCTCCCTCTTACGAGTGCAGTTAGAGGAAGAAACAGTTTTGCTGAGTGTTCTCTCTCTGTAAGTCCCAACATTGTCCTGTGCCTGCTCATGACAGCCTGGCCCGGTTTCCTGCTGGCCCCACGAGCACCTCAGCCTTGCTGCAGGCAGAACCCATCGATGCAGTAGCCTCCCCAAGCTGCCGCAAAGCCCTGGGCTGAAACCTCCCCTCCCTGGAGTCCCCAGTGCTGACTGCTGCCATTGGGCTCTGCCTGTAGTGTCCTCCCATCAACCATAGAAATGACTCCCAGGGCAGCTGCTGGCAGGTCCCAGAACACGAAACGCCCTGTCCCCACCTCTGATGGTCAGTTCTGTCCCCACAGAGCAGCCTGTACAGCGAGGCAGGCCTGGGCGTGTCAGCGCTCAGCACCCTGTACGGCTCGGTGCTGCTGTCCTCCATGCTCCTGCCACCACTACTCATCCGCATCTTGGGCTGCAAGTGGACCATCGTGGTCTCCATGTGTGGCTATGTGGCCTTCTCCCTAGGCAACTTCTACGCCAGCTGGTGAGGCCACCCCAGCACCTTGTGCCCTCTCTCCCGTCCCCTGTTTCCTCTCAGATACGTCCTGCCACCCAAGGACCATGTGCAGATTATTCCTATTTTCCCACTTGGGCTCCTCTGTCCCCTGCTGCCTCCAGGTCCCTATCCCAGCTTCCTCCTGGAATCTGCCCTGGGCCTCAGCTTCCTTCCCCACACCAGGGAGCATCTGTGGCCCAGTAATGACAGAAAGCCTAACACAGACGCAGGGCAAGTCTCCCCAACACAGACGCAGGGCCAGTCTCCCCAACACAGACGCAGGGCCAGTCTCCCTAACACAGACGCAGGGCCAGTCTCCCCAACACAGACGCAGGGCGAGTCTCCCTAACACAGACGCAGGGCCAGTCTCCCCAACACAGACGCAGGGTGAGTCTCCCTAACACAGACGCAGGGCCAGT
>NW_003852451.1:2066110-2083825 GCF_000181295.1 Otolemur garnettii
GAGTCTCCCCAACACAGACGCAGGGCCAGTCTCCCCAACACAGACGCAGGGCGAGTCTCCCTAACACGGACATGGGGCGAGTCTCCCGGAAACTTGGCCAGGACAAAAGCACCAGGCAACCTGCAGCATCTGGGCATGGCCAGGCTGGCCTGCAGGACCTTTCTGAGGTCCTCAGAGACCGGGCTTGGAGGCCTTCAGCCTGCCCTGTCCCCAGGAGCACCTCCCTAGTGACACTGGGCTGTAACTCAGGACATGCTGGTTGAGGCTTCCCCTTCTTCCTTTCCTGTAACTGGAGTTTTCTCACAGACTCCCTGTGAGAGAGGCCAGGGGACCCAGCAGCTGTGGGAGCTGCTAGAAACGCCAAGGCCGTGCATCTCCTTGGTGCTCTTTGGCTTGTGGTTTTAGTGTCATCCAAACGCAAGAAACCTCACTGATGTGAATTTCACATTAGCAAAAGAACCAAACCAGAAATGGCTCCGCGTGTGCCCGTCTGTTGGGGTCTAAATCCAGACGCCAACACCTGCCAGTGCTGGCGGCAGGCGGGGTGTGGCTTTGTTCCCCACCGGTCCGCGGTGCCACGAGGGTGCCCTCTGCCCGCAGGTACACTCTGATCCCCACCTCCATTCTGCTGGGGCTGGGGGCCGCCCCGCTGTGGTCCACACAGTGCACTTACCTCACCGTCATGGGGAACGAGAGTGCCAAGAAGGAGGGGAAGCCCAGGAAGGACGTGGTGAACCGCTACTTTGGCATCTTCTTCCTCATCTTCCAGTCGTCCGGCGTGTGGGGCAACTTGATCTCGTCTCTGGTCTTTGGCCAGAGGCCCAGCAGAGGTAAAAGGGAGGGGCCAGGAACCTTTCTGAAGTAGACTGGGATCTGGTGGTGGCCACTGAGGCACCTGGGACTCCAGTGATGCACCTGTCTGGATCCCATAATGTGGGCTGGTGAGTGAAGCCCCACATATGTGACCCTTGATTGCCTGTGACCCACTCACCGGTGCTGCTGTCTGCTGGGCAGTCTTGTGGGCCTTAAGACCCACGTCCTCCACAGTGGCAGGGGAGCCCCAGGGAAGAGGTGTGTGGGAAACCACCAAAGGAATTTGGATTCATGGAGTCACAACTGTTCTTTTTAAACTAGGATTTGCTGGGCTTCTTTTCCTACTAATTCGATCCACCTTTCCCCCCTTAACTCACGGGGACAGGCGGATGGTTAATCACCTATGTCTTGCCCAGATGTGGCAGTAAGTGTGTCCCTGCCTCGTGCCTGTGTCCTTCATGCCCATGTTGAGGGTTAAACTAAGGACCAAGGGAAAAAATCCCATCAGTCCTTGCAGGAAACCTCTCCCCATGTGGAAAAAACACTTAGCGTCCTGAGGGGGCTCTGGGCTATCTCCGTCTCCTCACCCGGCTCCTCCATCTTGCCTACGGAAAATCCACCTTTGGGGACCTCTGTAGCCAAACACTTTCTCTCTTCTTCTCCCATGATGTCATCACTGCTAAGTGCATCTGAAGAAGGGCAGCCCAGGGTGAGTCCTGATCCACAAAGACACACCAGGGACAGGGGTAAAGGTCCGTCCCTGGGTCACAACCGGTGTGAGGTAGAGCAGCCGGGCCGCTGAGCCCAATCCTCCCACAGCACCGGACGTAGGGTTTGAGGCCAGGAAGCATTTGAGAGCCTCGTGGGGCCTCTCCCCTCTTAACACCTCCTGCTTGCTGCTTCCCTCACCAGCCTAGAGGATTCTGTGAAGTCTTGTGTTAGGAACTTTGTGTTGTATAAACAAGACACCAGCCCTGTGTTTTGGGTGTGCTCTAACTGAGTCTTGAGTCGGTCACGTTTTATCCTTTTAGCAGACGAGAGGGCTCTTACTAGCCTTCAACAACAGAAAAGTTATGAAATACCTGCCCAAAGTCAGGGAGCTGGTTACAGATGAGGGAGCACCCAGCATTCCTGACACTCAATTTATGTGCTTTCTTCTTTTTGACCAGTTTTGAGACGTTAAGTATTTTGGTTATGTCAGGAAAGTAATACGGCAAGTAACCAACATCTATTTCCTGCTATTCCTCCCTGAGTCTTGGCCTGACACTGATGTGGTTCTCTCCTCCCAGTCAAGGCATCTTAGAACCAAGTCTATAGACACCTGCCCAAGCATTACTCACATGTGCAGAGACCCCTGGTCTATTGACACTGACCTCAGAGTGTCCACTGTCCTTCCCACAGACGTCTGCATCCTATCTCCTCATGTCACCTGTTTGCTCCGAATTCACAGAGACCATCACGGAGGAGGAGCTCGTGCTCTGTGGGGCCAACGACTGCCTGATGGCCACCAGGCCCAGCAACAGCACCCATCAGCCCTCCCAGGAGCTGGTCTACACCCTGCTGGGCATCTACACAGGTATGTGCCCTGGGCACAGCAAACCAAGCTCCCTCCCGGGCTGACAAAGGCCATCTTCCACAATGCACTTTTTCTTCATTTGAAAAATCTTTGCAAAATGTGGGGGCTGAAGTAGTGGGGACCTGTAGCACCTCTGAGTCTGTCCAGCACTGTGTGGCACTGCCCTCCAGGTGGGCACTAAGGTATGTCAGCGGGGGCTCCTGAAATGTGGAAGTGGGGGGCTGTGGCTCCCAGGCAGGACACAATCTGGTGACAACTATGCTCTCACACAGCAAACGGCAGCCACTTAGGCCTGAGGGGGATTGTGACGCAGCACGCACTCCCTGCCTAGTAAATGGTCTCAGGTCACCACACGGCTCCTCTTAGTTCTTTTGGGCAAAGGCACTTGCCGGTGGCTGGGGCTACAGCAGGATGCAGTGGGGTGTGGACCCCAAGGGCCTCACACTTGTCTCCCCATCTCTGCTCTCCCCAGAGCTTCACAAGCTTTGTGTGTCACCTCTACTGAGCCCTCTTCCTCCCAGATGTTTGACTCGAGGGGTGATTATCTGCTCACTGTTCCCATTCTTCTTTCTGGAGAGGACAAGTGTCTGACCTATGATTTAACTCTTATGTTCAAAGGGTCATTGCTACTTTGAAAAAGACACATTTAGAGGGGTTTTGTTAATGATTTCAAGGGAAGTTTATATGTACTCTTTGTCATTCTTGAATTTTGGAATTCATAAAGGCCTTGGAATGTGTTTGAAAAGCAAAGGTCTGTACACGTCAGCTCTGGGGAGTGGAGCCCAAAGTCCTGCTGGAGATCGGAGGTCCAAAGGTCAGCAGGCTGCAGGGCTCCATCATGCAGGGGACACAGGCTGCCGCAGCACTCAGGCCCCTTCACCCTGCTTCATCTTGGCTGGCTAAGCAAACTGAACTCTGTGGGCTGAGCAAGATGTGAGCCTCTGTGGTCCAGAAACTGAGACCAGAAACTCACGGTCAGTGAGCTCAGAGTGGAGCAAAGGAGGCAGGAATGCACTCTGCCAACCGAAGTCTGATGGAACAGAGCTGTGTTCAATGTTCCAAGTCAACTCACAGCTACACCCTCCTGGATAACTGTGTTCTATGAAAGGTTCCAAGGGAAGGAGCTCCCTACACCAGGCCCAGATAGAACAATGTCTTTGTGGCTTCCAGGCCTCCTAGTTCCCCACCCTCCACATGTGCTGTGCCCTGCCTAGCAACAGACACCCACAATGTGCTCTCTGGTGGCCCCAGAGGCTCTTCCATGCTGCAGGCCAATCTCAGTTCACAGTCCAGCCACCCAGGAAAGTCCAGGTCCAGAAGTGATGTGAAGCCCAGACCATGCACCTGTGACCTGAGAAGCCTTCCAATCCCAATCAAGGCCTCCCAGCAGGATCTGTATGTCCCCTTCTGTCAAAACAAAGCCATTTGCCAAAAAGAAAAATACAGTGAGCGAGAAAAACAGACTAAAGGACCGGGCACACGCCATCTCCTAGGGCAGGTGTCCAGGGTGTCCGACCAACGTGCTCATGGCCAAGGCTCCTGGGGCGGGTGTCCAGGTGTCCGAGCAATGTGCTTATGGCCAAGGCTCCTGCAGAGTGAGTCTGCTGAGAGCTGAGTCTGCTGGTCACAAAGCATCACCCAGTCTGTGTCCCCTCAGAAGGCTCTGGGTCAGCGACCTCTGGATATGCACATATTTCTGATAAAAAGTAGGGGCTCTGAACACATGAACTTGTGGGCTCCCTGTAGCTTCTCGTCCCAGGGATCATAGTGTCCAGTTCAGCTGCCCACACAGCAGGACTGTGGAGAAGGGGCCGTCTTTCAGGTAGCTAGAGGGTGGCTCTCAAAGTGGGAATAACCACCAGCTTACATGCCCATCAGACTAAAGGAAAAGAAAGGTGACCACGAGATGACCATGGGGAGAGCTGGTCAGGTGTTTACATGGAGTCCCATAAACTTTTTGAAAATGTTGATTTTTCATGAAATGGGAGGTGGCTGTGTTTAGCCAAGGTGGGCAGGTAGCCAGATAGCCAAAAGTAACACTTAAAAGTACGTTAGCAGCCCTCTGGGTAGAAACTCATCGACAGGGCATTTTCTGAGATGGGTACTGGGAAGGGCTTCACCTGTCCTTTCCCGTAAACACCCCCACGCCTGCCATTCTGGGCCACAGGGATGCAGCAGGTCTCCCCTCACAGGTCACACCAAGAGCCTGCTAGCCTTGGGACATAGAAAGAAGAAAACAGGTCACGTCATCTTTAAAGGAAGACCGCTCTAAGCCGCCAGAGTTGGAAATGAGTCATTGAACACTGTTCTGGAAGGTCCCGGCCAGTGTGAGGAGGGGAAGGATCCGGCTGCCTGGAAAGAAGCTGTGCTGTCCCCGCAGTTGGGAGGGGAAACAGCAGTGACGCAGAGAGCACAGAGGGCCCACAAGTCCCTCCCCGAGTGGCAACAGCTAAGTAGGTGTGAGTTCTCCACATGGAGAGAAGGTGGATCACGTGATAAAGTGAGTGATGTAAAGACGGAGATTCCATCGTTAGAGCCACGAGGCAATGCAGGACGTCTCCTCACGGTCAAACAGGCAGCAGAAGAGCCTTTTTTATAATGCATTCGCTTGGTTCAAAACGCAAGTACAATAGCCCCCCCTTACCCCAGTTTCGTTTTCTGTGGTTTCTGTTACCCATAGTCGACTTCAGTCTCAAAATATTAAATGGAAAATTTCAGCAAAAAATAATTCATAACGTTTAAGTTGCACACTGTTCTGAGCAGTGTGATGAAATCTCATGCTGGCACACGGTCTCCACACTGTCCCCTTTGCCAGTCACTCAGTAGCCGTCTGGGTCATCAGATTGAGAATACATAGTGTGTATAAAGACCGGCGCTACTCCAAGTTTCAGGCCCCCATGAAGGACTTGAAAGGTGCCCCCTTTGGGCAGTGTGGATGAAAAATCTCCCTCTCATGCTGTCCCTCAGCCCCAGGCCTGTGCCCACAGAAAGCCCATGTCTGCTTTGCTTCTTGGACACACCAGTGCACGCGTAGGCCAACCTCCACATCCCCCTCCTTGCAGACGCTGCACCTGCTCTGCACCTGCTCTGCACCTGCTCTGTACCTGCTCTGGCTCTGCACAGGGCTCTGCACCTGCTCTGCACCTGCTCTGCACCTGGCTCTGCACATGGCTCTGCACCTGCTCTGACAGCTCTGCCCAGGGCTCTGCACCTGCTCTGCACATAGCTCTGCAAAGCGCTCTGCACCTGCTCTGCACATGGCTCTGCACAGGGCTCTGCACCTGCTCTGCACAGGGCTCTGCACCTGCTCTGCACAGGGCTCTGCACCTGCTCTGTACCCGCTCTGCACGGCTCTGTACCTGCTCTGTACCTGCTCTGCACGGCTCTGCACCTGCTCTGTACCTGCTCTGTACCTGCTCTGCACCTGCTCTGCACCTGCTCTGTACATGGCTCTGCACCTGCTCTGACAGCTGTGCCCAGGGCTCTGCACCTGCTCTGCACATGGCTCTGTACCTGCTCTGCACCTGCTCTGCACATAGCTCTGCACAGGGCTCTGCACCTGCTCTGTACCTGCTCTGACAGCTCTGCACAGGGCTCTGTACCTGCTCTGTACCTGCTCTGCATGGCTCTGCACACAGTTCTATACCTGCTCTGACAGCTCTGCACCTGCTCTGTACCTGCTCTGACGGCTCTGCACAGGGCTCTGCACCTGCTCTGCACATAGCTCTGTACCTGCTCTGCACCTGCTCTGCACATGGCTCTGTACCTGCTCTGCACCTGCTCTGCACATGGCTCTGCACACAGCTCTGCACCTGCTCTGACAGCTCTGCACAGGGCTCTGCACCTGCTCTTCACATAGCTCTGCACATGGTTCTGTGCAGGGCTCTGCACATGGCCCTGTACCTGCTCTGCACCTGCTCTGCACATGGCTCTGCACAGGGCTCTGCACCTGCTCTGCACATGGCTCTGTACTTGCTCTGCACCTGCTCTGCACATAGCTCTGCACAGGGCTCTGCACCTGCTCTGCACATGGCTCTGCACACAGCTCTGCACCTGCTCTGACAGCTCTGCCCAGGGCTCTGCACCTGCTCTGCACATAGCTCTGCACAGGGCTCTGCTCTGACAGCTCTGCACAGGGCTCTGCACCTGCTCTGCACATAGCTCTGCACACAGCTCTGCACCTGCTCTGACAGCTCTGCCCAGGGCTCTGCACCTGCTCTGCACATGGCTCTGTACCTGCTCTGCACCTGCTCTGCACATAGCTCTGCACAGGGCTCTGCGCCTGCTCTGCACATGGCTCTGCACACGGCTCTGCACCTGCTCTGCACATAGCTCTGCACACGGCTCTGCACCTGCTCTGCACATGGCTCTGTACCTGCTCTGCACCTGCTCTGCACATGGCTCTGTACCTGCTCTGCACCTGCTCTGCACATGGCTCTGCACACCACTCTGCACCTGCTCTGCATGGCTCTGCACACGGCTCTGCACACAGCTCCACACCTGGTCTGCCTCATCCTTTCTACTGCCTGTATTGGGGACTTCTCTAGCTCAGTGTGTGAAGAGCTTCCTTTCTTATTCCCTTGAATGCACAATGCTCCCCTGCAGCTGGGATACACCTTGGTGTCTTTAACTGGTTCCTACTGAAGAACTTCCAGACAAATAGGTTTGGGGCAAATGAAAAGTGCAGCAAAGGCACCACTAGGGGACCTGTCACCCTGAAATGGAGGCTGGCCATGCGTAGAAATTGCTCTGAGGTTTAGAATGTGAGGAACATAGTCAGTGATTAAGGACATTGAGAATGTCTGGGGTCTCTCTCTGGTTTTCTGTATTTTAAAAAGTGAAGACAATACTGACCTATCTATGTGGGCAGGTCTCTTATGAAAGCCTGGGAGTCCTGTATCCATCACACACCCTGACATCCAGGTCATTTAGCCCTATGTGCCTGTTACCACCTCAGACCCAGGCTTTCATGAGCCCTGCCTCTCAAGAGGAGGACAGGCCCTCCCAGGTCAGTCCCGTGCACTGAAGCATCTGTTTTCTGTCTCCCCAGGAAGTGGCATCCTGGCCATCCTGCTGATAGCTGTATTTCTCGAACCCTTACAAGACGATCAACAGAATTGTTCAGGGAAAAAGCAGCTACCTTTCTGGTCGACTTTGCTGTCAACTTTCAAGCTATTTAGAGACAGACGCCTGCGCCTCCTGGTCCTGCTACCACTGTACAGTGGGTTACAGCAGGGATTCCTCTCTGGTGAATACACAAGGGTACGAGAGAAAGCGAGACCCTAGTGGGCCATGCCTGGTGCCACTGCCATGCCCATGTCTGCACCTGCATGGGCAGCAGTGTCTCCAGCCACCCTCCCCGGGCCCAGGCTGGGGAGAAAAGGACTCCTGTGTGCTCAGCCCTGTAGCCGCTGAGTTTTATGACTCAAGGTGCCAGCTTCCAAGTGACTCCTTATCTCCTTACCCAGGAAAGGGCCAGAGCTATCAAACAGTCAGCTATTGTTGACTCACCTCAGAACATTCGTCTGTTAGGCTTGCCTGGATCTCACCTTATGTCCTAACATTATAGGCTTGCCTGGATCTCACCTTATGTCCTCACATTAGAGCTCAAAAATAGGAAGAGACATTAAGTCTATGAATAATGCTGACCTTCCTCATCTTCTAGTTTTCAAAGCCTTACAATCTAGAAAGCACCATTCTGTCCAGGCTCTGTCTCCTTGTCCACCCCTCTTCTTTCTCCCTGTCCACCCCCCTTCTCAGGCCTTGTCCTTCTGTGCCAACCACAACATGTGTAAGTATGCTAGGCACTCAGTGACGGCTGACCCCAGGGGTTGGCATACTCAGAGTGACACATGGCTCCCTGCAGAGGCCTCTTGCTGGTTTGCCTGTCAGGGTGGTATCCTATCTGAAGAGCCCTCCGGATGCTCAGAAGTGGCCCTATAGTGAAGCTTTGTCCAAAACCCCACCTCTCAGTAGGTGAGAGCCGAGAGGACAGGAGGTAGGCAGACGTCGTCAAGAGCCAGGCTTAGTCTGGGCAGCTGCCTGTGTCCCAGGGGGCTGCCCTCCCAGGTGAAACCCCCCGGATGGAGGATGCTCCCTGGCTCCTCCACACATGACTCCCTCCCAGTTGGTGCCACCAATTTGGCAGGAACACGCAGGCCGAGTCACACATCCCTTGGTGTGAGCGTGACCCTGCCATAGCCAGGGCCTGGACGTTACCTGGCAATGCCACTTCCAGGACAGTCCTGATGGGGTGTCTCCCGGTTTCAGAACACTATAAACAAGATGACAAAAAAGTCCATTCATTGCTTCAGACACCCTCCCCTCCCCATTAGACTTGTTATGCCCCACATGTGGTTGCAGTCACGGCCCAGTCCATCCCAGCCCCTCTGCCCTGTAGTCATGGCCTGGTCCATCCCAGCCCCTCTGCCCTGCAGTCACGGCCCGGTCCATCCCAGCCCCTCTGCCCTGTAGTCACGGTCTGGTCCATCCCAGCCCCTCTGCCCTGTAGTCACGGCCCAGTCCATCCCAGCCCCTCTGCCCTGTAGTCACGGCCTGGTCCATCCCAGCCCCTCTGCCCTGTAGTCACGGTCTGGTCCATCCCAGCCCCTCTGTGCCCTGTTTTCCACCCCCACCAGTGACAGCAGCATGTTGGTGTGAGTGAGAAGGGCTGCCCAGCCACTTGCTGCAGTGGCCAGGGGGTCTGACGCTTTTCTATCTTCTGGTCTCTTGAAGAACTCGTCTGCATTTTTCTCCATGTACTTCAGACTGTTATCAGGCCTAGAAGGACATGGCCAGACTGTCTAGCAAGTCCACGTCAGCCTCTGCTTGAAACAGCACACATGTCAGGACCTGGGGCAGGGAGGCAGGGAGGGATTTAGTCCAAATGCGTCCAAATCCTTTGCCCAGAGAGAATTTTCTTGCAAATACCAGCATTGTCCTCTGGCCCTGAGGCTGTGGGCCACATTGGCACATCTGCAGTGGCTCCTGGGGGGCTGCATGTGGGTCCCGGAGGAGCCAGGATTGTGCTTGACACAGCCCTTCGTCCCTGCAGTCCTATGTCACCTGTGCCCTGGGCATCCAGTTCGTGGGCTACGTGATGATCTGCTTCGCAGCCGCCGACTCACTGTGCTCCCTGCTGTACGGGAAGTTGTCCCAGTACACGGGCAGGATGGCCCTTTACATGCTGGGTAGGTGGCCACGCGGCACAGGGGCCGGGGGAGGCTGAGAGGGCAGCATGACCCCACCCCACAGGGAGGCCTCCCACAGCACAGGTGTCACTCCTGCCGGCGACACACTTCCCACACAGGCACCTGCACAATGTAGCCAGAGAACAGGTGGGGCCCTGTGGGGTCTTGTGGAGGCACAAACAAGGGACCCCAAGCCAGTCCTGGGGGCTGTGTGTACACTGCCATCTGCCCTGGGGGCCCCACCTCCGCTGAGGCAGCTTTGTTCACACTCATCTAGTAATGTGTCAGATAAGAGGGGCCTGTGCAGCTGCTGGGCTCCATCCTGCACTTGGACCCTCTCCACTCTTCCTGGGAGGAGAGACAGGGAACAGCTATCCGTGCCTATGAGGTGCCCACATGATGGGTGAGCAGACTAGGGGACAGAGAGAGATAAAGTGACTTGCCAGGGGCCACTCAGTCTCAGGGAGCATAGGCCAAACCATCTTCCTATCTCCAGAGACCCTGTGCTTTCTGCTCCTCCACCGTGTGGGGAGGTAACAGATGTCCCCACAGTTAGAGACACCACAGTGCCTGCTGGCCATTAGGCCACAAGTGGGAGCACAGGAATCCCCTGCCCGGGTAGTCCCCACTCTGTCCAGAAGACCCTGTGGAGAAGTGGCCAGCCCTGTCCCTTACAGCCTCTCCACAGGCGCTGGGTCCCCCAGCTCTGCCCGGATGCAAGGCCCTTCCTTTCTCAGCATATGTGAGTTCTCACAGCTCAGGGGGTCCCACAGGCCATACAAGGTAGCTGTCCCTCCACTCCCAGAGGCCACCCTTGTGGCCTGCCAGGCTGGGTCATGCCCCACAGGGCAGATGGCAGTGTACACACAGTCAGCTCACAAGCAAGCATTGGCGTCCCCTGAAGAGACCACTTTGGGGGCACTTTAAGGAAAGTCATTAAGCAGGAGGCAAGTGTGGAAGGGTTCGACCTGCCAGCACAGTTGACCCTGCTGAGCAGCGGGGCCACAGCACTCATGGCTTCGGGCTTCCCCTCTTCCTCTAGGTGCAGGCACCCAGTTTTCCTGTGCCATTGCCCTCCTGCTGTGGGAGCCTCACCAGAACCAGGTGCCCTTGTTTTTCCTGTTCCCCAGCCTGTGGGGCGTGGCAGACGCTGTCTGGCAGACACAGAACAATGGTGAGTGCTCGGCATGGTCACCTCTCCTTCGCAGGTCTCCCCAGCTGGCCGCCCACTGCAGAGGGCTGAGCAGGGCTGCAGAGCCCATGTCGGACGTGCCCAGCCCGGGCAGGTGAGTGGGAAACAGAAAGAGGGGCCAGCGTCCTCCTCCGGTCAGTGCTGCTGTCTCTGAGCATCCTCAGGTCTGTGATATAAAGAGGACCGCCGTGTGGCAGGTTCTCCTCAGGGAAACCTTGTCCAGCCTGGCACAGGGCCTGTCCTTACATGACTGTCAGCACTGGTCAGAGCCTTACTGAGCAGAGACACCTGTCTCCAGGTACCAGGTGTGGGGCCGAGGGTGTGGGCCCTGCAAGGCACTCTCAGGTAGGGGCTGGGCACAGTAGACCTGGACCCGACCGTGCCACAGGTTGCTAGGATCAGCGTCCTGCAGGATGCTCCAGGGCTGCGGGAACAGCAGCAGGTTTCCTAGGAGTGCAGTGTGGAAGCCGGCAGGGGAGGGCATGGCAGGCTCGTCCTGGGGTTTCTCCTGAGTTCAGCAGCACAGAGGGACTGTGGAGGAGAGACAGGCCGGGCCTGGGCGTGCAGAGCTGGCTTGCCTGGGAAGGGGTCAGCATTTCCACTGAGGAGTGATGGGTAGCCTTGTGACACTCTGGGGCTCCCTGACCCGGGAAAATCACTGCATAACTCAGGGACAGGCAAAGGGACCAAAATGAGGGTCCCACAGCTGCACAGACCATGGAGAAGAAATAGGCCACGGGGCAGGAAGGAGCACATGGCTACGAGGCCCGGAGGGAGGCACCCACAACACCGGGGGCCCTCAGGGCCAGGCTTGGCATCTTGACTGCAGGAGGGAGAACAGCCAGCAGTGGAGGATCCTGCTTTGAGAAAGAAGTGGAGGTACCCTCAGGAGGAGGAGGACTGCCCTGTGGGGACTAAGCAGAATGAAGTCCCCTGCAGGACAAGCGGGACGCTCTCTTGCCATGGGGAAGGGAGTTAATATCATTCATCTGATGAAGTGAACTTTCCCGTGGAGTGAGTCAAGGGTGACCACAGCAGACAGCACCTACTAGGCACTTACTGAGGAACAGGGGCACTGGAGTCCTCTGAATAAAAGTGTCCACTCAAGCAGCCCTGCGGGAAGGCACTGCCCTGACCACAGCATGAGGAGGCTGGGCGGGAGAGGCAGAGAGCAGGAACTGATCTGATGGCCGGATATAGTGAGGCTAAGAATTGAGCCCTGAGGGCTCAGGTCAGGCCCACATGACTGAGGGTCCTGCAGTCCCCCCGAGGTGACGCTAACAGCACACCGGGGTGAGGCCTGGGGCAGCTGCTGGAGGGTGAACGGAACCTGGCCAGAGAGGAGCAGGTGTGTGTGTCCAGGGTGGCATGGTTCCCTCAGGGGGCTTGGTGGCCACACGGGCCAGAGGCAGGAGTGTGTGCCGTCAGCTGAGTCTCCACAGAGGGGTGGAACAAAGGCAGTAAACTCAGAAGGCAGGCGGTCCATCTCGGGAGATGTGCAGCCTCCCTGTCTTGGAGGAGGTGGGGAGATAGGACAGGAAGTCATGTTGGAAGTGTGAGGTCCAGCTGGTGGCCTGGCAGACAACTGGAGTCCCAGGCAGAGATGACAAGGTCCAGGGCATGGTGCTGGAGGTGGGGGCTGCTGACGCAGAGTACAGGCCCTTGGCGTGATGGGGAGGCCTGCTTGCCAGGAGTGGCCGATGTTCCCACAGTGGTGGCAGAGCCAGTGCCAGGAAACTCCCAGGATGAGGTGCAAGGCAGGGTGAGGGAGCAGCAGCCAAGCCATGAAAGGTGCTGGCGGTGGCAGGAACCCGCAGGGAGGAAGCGCGTGAGTGGACAGTCTGGCTGGCTGTGTTCTCTGCAGTGAGATGAGCTGAGGGAGTTTAGGCAGGCTTATGAGAGAAGGAGGGTGGAAGCTGGGGTAGGGTGGGGAGGACAGTGGTCAGAGCTGTGTGCTTCATTCATGGTGAGGATGGCAGATGTGGAACTAGTATGGAAAGAGACCTCACTTAAGGCCCAGGGGTCTGAGATGAGATCCAGGGTGCTCTCAGAAGGGATCCTCTTCCCTCCAAGAGGATGTCACCAAACTGCCCCAGTCCAGAAAACACTTGGCACCCAAAATGGGTAAAACAAGTCCCCTGACTGACTGGGACAGGTCCGTGTTGTTCGGAGGGGGCCCAGACGCCGCACCCAGACGTCTCCACAGTCACGGAGCAGCGCTCCAGGCCGCTCCCTTCACAGAGCAGCACTCCAGGCCGCTCCCTTCTATACCATTTATTTATCTCAAAGCTGAGCTCTGGCCTGTGGACAAACCTCTACTGCTGGATTTAGCAGCTGTGTTTCTGGGTCTCTTCTCCTGCCCCAGTATATAGGTGGCTTCAGTGAGGTTCTGTTTCAACCGGTGTTTATCTTTGGCTCTGAGCCTGGCTTGTCTAGCTCAAGGTCAAAGGCCTGGAGGGAAAGATTGGAACTCTCTGGAGGTCAGGCTGTGACATTGCTTCTCAGAACAGATACTGACTTCCTGGAGGGCAGATGAAGGGGAACTCATGGGGCCATGTGGGCAGCCCACAATTACAAACAAATGGTGCATCACGGAACCTGTGGGAACTGCGTCATCACCAGACAGTCTGTCCTGACGTCCCCCAGATGCAGGACAGGCCCCAAGTTTTACTGAGCACCCCACAGCATGTGCCTCCTGCTGCTAGAATGAAAGGGACATCTCTGAACTCTGTGGAATTTAAAAAAGCATACACGTCAAAACAGACCGATGCCAGGCTATTTACCCCAATATTCCATACAGCAACTCCCTTGATTTTTAAAAGGGATGCAGTAAAAAATGGCTTTCGTCCTCCCTGAGACATAGAACTAATTGCCTTCCCTCTCCCTTCCTTTATAAGGACTCAAGATACTTGGGCAAAGTCTTTATCCAAATTGTGAGGAAAGTTACCGTTGGTCCAATAAATACATGAAGTTCAAGTCCAATGACCAACTTAAACAAAGACTCCCTTTGATGAAGGGATGAAATTCTGTGCTTTTGTACAGGTAAAAGTCAATTTTTTTCAAAAACAGAACAGTTGTTGGGGAAATATTCTCACATCCTTGAAAATTTCCTGAGGAATCTGCACTCCCGGTCACCCCTGCCAGGAGTGACTAATACAGAATTCCCCCACCCAGCTCTCAGAATTTGCCACCCTGCAGAATGGAAAGTCAGCAAAGTCGATTCTCTATAACAAAAAAAAAAAAACAAAGGAAGGAAGTTTTGTGTAGCCATGTCCACATCTCAAGAACGGCAATTACTCATTTTTTCTTTTCTTTTTTTTTTTTGAGACAGAGCCTCAAGCTGTCCCCCTGGGTAGAGTGCCGTGGCATCACAGCTCACAGCAACCTCCAACTCCTGGGCTCAGGCGAGTCTCCTGCCTCTGCCTCCCGAGTAGCTGGGACTACAGGCAATGCTCGGCTATTTTTTGGTTGCAGCCATCATTGTTGTTTGGCAGGCCCCAGCTGGATTCGAACCCGCCAGCTCAGGTGTATGTGGCTGGCGCCTTAGCCGCTTGAGCCACAGGCGCTGAGCCCATTTTTGATTTTCTAAATAGCAAATTGGATTTCTATTTTCCCTGAATATGTGGTTTTCTTTTAAGAAAATATGTGGGCCATATACTCTCCTGATATTAATGGGACTGAACAAGATTCAGTGAAATTTGTCCAGCTCAGACTCGGATCAGTTGACTTAACCACCTGACCCTTCCTTCCTGGGGCAGAATTCTGGAATTTCCTTCCCTGGGACCCCAGATTCCTCAGCCTTTGCAGGGCATGTCTGTGCCAGCAACTTGCCTGCCATTTATATGCTGGGACATCTAGGGAAGGATGGTGCAGTTGCCATAGCAACCCTCACACGACAATGCCTGAAAGGAAGATGCACACCATCAGGTCCAAAACGCACCTTTGCCCTGTCGCTGCCCAGGGCAGCGATTCTCTCAGTGACATCACCTCTGCCTTAGAGGGACCACACCACCTCCTCAGAGGCCCTCCCAAGGGAGGTGGCCTATTGGGGACCAAGTGCCACGAAGCCCCTTCTGCACTCTACCAACCTCAGACTGTTCTCCCCTCCCTGTGGCCACTGATAGACAGGTCCATGCACGGCCTCCATTCTAACCTCCCCCTGACACTCTTCCGATCTGGGTGGGCCTTGTCTGTGCCTTTCACTCTGCCAGGAATATGGAATTTTAAAAATTAAAAGAAACAGCCACTGTCCCAGGGCCCCTCTGAGCTTAAGATCTGTAATCCTTTGGGGAAACTGCACCCTGCAGAGCCAGGTTCAAGCCCTGGGTGCTGTTGGGATCTCAGCACACCTGGACTTGGTTGTCTCCCGTCTCTGACAGCTTAGCTCAGCTTGTGAAGAGGACGTTGGGGTGGCCACCGCACCAGGGCCAGCCCAGAAGGACATGCTGTAGATAAATCTCAGGTGCCCCTTGTCCCCTCAGGGGTGGCCCGTAGCTGGCCCACAGGAGATCACATGGCAAAGCCAGGCCTCTGCCACAAGGTGGGAGCCAGCCTGTGGGGACCCCAGCTGCTGCCCCAGCACACATGTCCTGCTGTTGCCAGCTCCCTCCTCTTTCCTCACGCTGTACTAGGGCCTGGCCCCCAACCTGTTATATCTCAGTCACCTCTGCAAAGACCCCGTCTCCAAACACGGCCATGTTCTGAGGGTCTGGGGCTGAGGCTGTAACTCTGTGTGAATTCAGGGGAACATGACTCCCCATAGCACAGGTAGGTTATTTCTCCCCCAAGCTTCAGGCAATCCCCTATGTGAGGGTTGCCAGTAGTAGGTTCAGCTAGTTAGGTCAGTGCCACCCTGGGGGAGGCACAGGTGGGACCTGTCCTGGGGGAGGCGCAGGTGGGACCTGTCCTGGAGGAGGCACAGGTGGGACCTGTCCTGAGGGAAGCACAGGTGGGACCTGTCCTGGGGGAGGTGCAGGTGGGACCTGTCCTGGGGGAGGTGCAGGTGGGACCTGTCCTGGGGGAGGCACAGGTGGGAAGGTTGTCTCTAATAGGAAAAAAAAACTCCAACAGCAGGAATCCCAGCTCTCTGTGGGGGTTGTCCAGAAATTCCTAGACGGGAATCACTTATCTGCTGGGCTGTTGTACCAGTCTCCAGCGAGTTCCCTGAGTGTTTTACCAGCACAATCCGATCCGTACTCTGGTTTCCTTGGCTCCTGGCTGCCAGGGAGCCACCTCCTGTGGCGCCGGTTGCCTCTGGGCTCTGCTCTCCACACTCACAGTGCAGGTGGCCAGGCTCCTTCTGTGCAATGTTCATGGGTTCCATGTTTCTTATGGTGGTGACAGTTCCTCCCTGCCAGGTAGATGGTTCCACCTGACTTATTATAACTCATAGGGAAAGAATTCTGATTTTGCCTTTTTTTTTTTTTTTTAAATAAAAGAGGCCCTGATTTTGTGGAGAGAACCGGGCAGTGGGGAGCAGTGCTCCCTTCGGCCACAGTGGCAGGAGCTGAGACCCCGCCTCACGCCCGCCCATCTCTGTTGCAGCTCTGTTCGGCGTGCTCTTTGAGGACAACAAGGAGGCCGCCTTCTCCAACTACCGCCTGTGGGAAGCACTGGGATTCGTCATCGCCTTCGGGTACAGCAAGTTTCTGTGTGTCTACATCAAACTCTACATTCTCCTGGGAGTCCTGATTCTGACCATGGTGGCTTATTTAATTGTCGAGTATCTGGAGTACAAGAACACGGCGGAACCACTTTCTCCAACACAGTCAAACCCAGGGGAGGAAGAAGAGACACAGACAAAGATGTGAACGTGCTGGTTGGTGGGGTGAACTCAGAAAATACGGGTACAAGAGTTTGACTCGAAGACGCCTCAGGGTGACCACTGATTATTCTCAACTACTTCAGCAGATATTATACGATTTCCCTTTGTATGTACATTTTCTGCTCTAACAAATTTTAGTCCATCTTATCTGTAGACATTGAGAGTGTGCGTGAAGATGTCAGTTAATCTAAATTTAGATACAAACAGTGTAGAAGAGCAATCAGCCAATGAGACTTCACTGGAATCAGAGACTTACCCTTAATTGTGTAGATGTTTTTAAGAGTTGGAAGACTACTTAAAAATAATGTGCTCTAACACCTAATTTTACAAATGGGTAAACATTTAAACTTCTAACACCACACGTTTCACAAACAGCCAACAAGCCAACTGAAAAGCTAGACTGAAGTCGACGTCTCTTAGAACTTACAGAGTCTGGGTTTCTAAATAAAGGCAATTATTTTACAGACTTAGCTCCTGTCCACATATTTGTGTTTTAAATACTCATATGGAAAACACACACACACCGTCACCGTCAAGTAAGCTATCCGGCATGTAGTAAATCACTGGAAGTCGTTGAGAGTAATTTCAAGTGGAGACCATCTGTGTGATGGCCCTGGCTGGAGAGTATGTGTGTCACGTGCTGTGTTCCTGTCTCACAGTCCCTGCCCGTGTCCATACACATCTTGCTCCCCATCTTCGGGCACCCTCAGCAGCTCTCCCACCACTCCTCTCTGCCCCCTTTGCCTCTCCATGGTGCCGACTCCCCCAGCAGCTCTCTGGCCAGTGCACCTGCTATTTAATTTATCCTTCACCCTGAGACGCTTCTCCCCGCCCCCTTTTCTCCTTTGGTTGCCACTCCCAAGGCTGCTTCTAGCCCTTCTGTGAAGGCTGCTCTCTCACCCACATTTAGGTCTTATGTTTATTTTTATGTGAGCTCCCCTCCTGCTGCAGCTAGAGCTGGAATTCGCACGCCTGGCACAGTGCGAGCAGGTGGAGCAGGAATGAGCTCCCCCCACTCAGCGTCTGTGGAGGGGAACGGGCTCCCCACACCCAGTGTCTGTGGAGGGGAACGGGCTCCCCCCACTCAGCGTCTGTGGAGGGGAACGGGCTCCCCCCACTC
>NW_003852451.1:2087223-2094986 GCF_000181295.1 Otolemur garnettii
GGAACGGGCTCCCCCCACTCGGCGTCTGTGGAGCTGGAACGGGCTCCCTCCACTCATCACCACCGTTCTTCCCTCCAACACACCTCAGCCTGGGGGTGGATGCTGGCCTCTCTGGAGACTGGATGGTGAGCAAACACACACAGGGACTTTTCTTTCTCTAGCCATGTCAGCCAAGAGAGGAGACAAGCAGCAAGCAAATAAATACAGAATTGCAACCTCCGCGGGCAGGTGTTCCAGGGCCTCTCAGAGGTCACTTGCCCCAACAGGCAGAATTCGCCCCCCAGACCTCCATCTCTGACTGCTGGCCATCGCCCTCCTGTCGTCCAGCTCGACTGTGTGGTGTGCCCTCTCCCCCACCTGCCCGCTGACCAGGAAGCGGGGCCACTGTCCACCCACCCATTTCCTGACAGTGGGTCTGTACCCTCTGCCCTCTCATCTCCCAGCCTGGCCGTCCTTCCTGCAGAGCTCATCCTCCCCTTCTCCCAGGTCCCATGTCCCAGTGCAAACCCTTTGACAGTTCTTGCTACGGAAAGGTCACACTCTTAGCTCTCGATGGTGACAAGTGGTCCTGCCCTAGATGATGAAGTCTCCCTCCTTGCCAGCCCCGCGTTCATCTTAGCCAAACTCCACTCCCCAATATTTCTCTGAAGTGAAATTCTTTCCCTGGGCGGCCCTTAGCTCACCTGAATCATGTCCAACCTCCCAGACATTTCAGGAATCACCACTAACCCCTCAGGGTCTGCAGTGATCTTCATCCTGAGGCTCACGTCCTGTCCTGACTCCCATGCAACTTTTCTTCCCTGCAGCCACCAGCATCCCCAGCTGCCCTTCCTCACCCCAAGGGGCAGCTGGCCACCTTCCCAGTTCCTGTGACACAGAGCCTGGGTCATCTCAGAAAGAGTCAAAGTTCAATGACTATTTGGGCAGAAGGCTTCCACCTCAGGCTAGGGACAGCGAACGTCCCTCCCACCTGGAGGTGTAGGAACTGGTGAGTAAATGGTGCTCCTGGTGCAAACAGGGTTTAAATCAAGTCTCCCTGGAGGTGGCCTTGGTTTCTCCGTCTTCTCGGAGCATGCTAAGCCTGGAAAACCCTCTATAGTCAGGAGACTCCCACATCTGGGGCAGCGAGGCCTCTGCAGAAACACCTGAAGGGGGTGGGCCAGGCCTGTGGCATGGAGGTGGGAGGCACTAAGGTGGGAGGGGAGGGGGGAGGCCACCAGGGACGGGGCCAAGTCAGAGTGTGGAGTGACAGACTGCTAGTGATGGCAGGATTTAAATATATATAACATATGCCACAATATTGTACAATGTTTTTTTTTGAGACAAGAGTCTCACTGTGTCATCCTGAGTAGAGTGCAGTAGAGACATCATAGGTCATAGAAACCTCAAACTCAAAGGCTCAAGCGATCCTCCTATCTCAGCCTCCCAAGTAGCTGGGACTATAGGCACCTGCCACCACACCTGGCTAGTTTTCCTATTTTAGTGGAGACAGGATCTTACTCCTGAGGGGATTTCTGCATGGCACTTGTGGTCCTTGGTAAGAGCTGAGGGCCTTCCCAAGAGTGCTTCTGAGAACATGGTAGAACGGTGGTTCAGCTCAGTGACGTGGGGGCTATGTGAGGAAGTGGGCTGGAAATTGGTGTTGTGACTGCAGTCCTCTGTGCTCCTCTACTAGAATGCTAGTTAGTGGCGGTAATTACAAACGCCCTTCTTCAACTGAGGTATACACGCTTGACTGTCACATTGTACAGAAAGCATACAATCATGACAGCCCCCTCGTGTCCCACGGCACATCTGAGTCCCACAGGGGAGGCCTGAAGCCCAGGTAGCCTGTACACAGTGTTGTCCCTGCACACGCACATGTGTGATGAGGTTTGTGGTTAGGGACAGGAAGAGATTAGCAGCCACCACCACAAATAAACTAGAACAAGCTCCGATGATCAAGTTTGTGAACGCGTCCTGGGACAAGTGCTGCACACCTCACTGCTGAATGTTCTATGGTCACCTTCGAAGTGCTCCCCTTGGGAAACTATGCACTGATGCCAATGCCAAATCCAGCCTTCAGGCAATTTTGGAACTCTTTTTCTGGAATGGCAATCAGAGCTGTTGTTGAATTACCCTTGATTTCCTGGATATCATCAAAATGTCTTCCTTTCAATATTTCCTTTATATCGGGTCAAGAAAAAAGTCATTGGTGGCCAGATCAGGTGAGGAAGGAGGGTGTTTTAATACAGTTATTTGTTTACTGGCTAAACAGCCCTCACAGACAGTGCTGTGTGAGCTGGTGCACGGTCGTGATGCAAGCGCCACACCTTTCTCGTGACGAGATTTTCAGTGGAGATTTTCCTTACTGTCTCTCTATCCATGTTTACTTGGTCTGCTGTACTTCTCACAGTCAGACAATGATTTTGATGCACAATCTGATGAATTTTTGCCATGTTTTCATCAGTTCTGCTTATTACTGGCTGTCCTGGCTTCTCTTTATCAGTGACACTGTCTCTCCCCTCAGAAAAACATCTAATCCATTTGTACTCTTCCGCTTTCTTTATGGCATTATCCCCATAAACTTGGACCAACATTCTCCTGACTTCTCTTCCACTCTTGCCAAATTTAACAAGGAATTAAATCTTTGTTTATTATTCTAATTCAAGTTCTGACATTCTTGCAACAACACACAAAAATACACACCGATAATAATGAACTCCACACACGGATATGAACACAGCTGTGAGACTCTGATACGCCAAGGTCATGAGACCTTACCTAGATGTTTGTATAGTGTTGCCAACGTTAGGGTCCACTGGTGAGTTCAAGAACTTAGTCATCAGCTTTCATGCTGTGATAAAAGCTACATGAAGATGGTCAATCTCTCTCCCTCCTCCCCCCACACGTTATCTTATTGTACTACATTCACCTATTTTCAGACCACAGAAAACAGATCTTTGGCTCAGAGGGGACTACTGTTTACCTGTATGGTTTGACACATTTTCACAAACAGAACATAGTTTCATGACCAGCCCCAGGGAAAGGCATAGAACACAGCCCCAACCGTCCACACTGCCCCATTAACCCACACCACCTACGCCGCTGAAGACCTCTGGAGACCCAGAACAGACTCCAAACCACTGACTGTATTTATAAACTGCTAATTCAGATGCCCCAGGCCTGTGTGCTGTTACCTCCCCAGCCATGCACACTGCTCTCATGAAGTAACTGATAAGACCACCTTCATTTTGTGCTCACAAAAGTACTCGTAGTGGGAGAACGTAAGTACACTTTACAGAACTTACTCCCATAGGTGGCTGAACGATAACAATGAGTGAACACATCCAATGAAAAAAGAAAAATGCCCTTTATGTTACATATTATGAATTCCTCTTATTCATGGTTTGCCAATTAGAAAATCTGCAATGTTTCCCTTTTGCTAGTAACGTAGCCAACATCTTCAGCTGTGGTGTCACACAAGTTGCTTATTAGGGACATGAAGCAATTTATTTTCCAGAGGGTTATGACAAGGCCTGTACTGAGACAGAAGGTGGGGGGCCTTGAACACTTATCGACAGAGGCGACAGCACGCTGGAAGCTAATGTGTCATGTGCTGAGAGCCTGTCATGTTGTCCCCAGCTCCGGAGGTGGCTCTTGTGCCACAGGGGTGGTGCACAGCCCTGCGAGGGTCCAGCCAGGACACAGGAGCAGGTGACAGCCTCAGCCAGAAGGCTGGGTCCAGTCAGATCTCTGGAATAAGCTTTGCTTAAACAAAATATTAAAGATTCATTTTAGAACCTCAACTTGTTTTAATGTAGAAATAAAATAGTTTAAGATCCCACTAGCGTAAAGAAAGAAGAGAGCCCAGGGAGAAAGGGCACCTGCCCTTCTGAGGATCCCAGGGGCACAGTTGTGGGCACTCTGTGCTGCTCCATGTCCTAGTGACCTCTGGGGTGCAGAGGACAGGAGGTGTGATGGCCCCTAGGCCGGGTGCTGAAGCTCTGCCTGCTCTGAGCGGAAGGCTCCTCTTTGTGAGGACAGCAGTTCCACATTGCTAAGCAACCAGGGCTTCAGCCTGAGCCCACTTTGCCCATGATGCCGCTTTGGATCCGAGGCCCACACAGTCCATCTGGAGTTGGCCCTTCCTGCCACCCTCATACCGAGCCAGGTGCAGGGCAAGACAGGGAGCGAGACGCCCAGACTGGAGCAGGCTGCAAGCTACCTCCACCCCAGGGCCAGCCCCTCCGGAGACTGCAAGGCTTAGGCCATTGGGAACACTGAGTGTGTCCCGTCCTTGTGCAGGTGACAGCCTGCCTTTCATGTGGACTCGGCAGGAAGCAACCTGCCCCTCCCTTGGCCGCCAGGCCTCAGCTCACATTTCTACCTAAAACATGCCCAGCGTGCCTCCTGCCTGCTGAGGCGCTAAGTGTACATAAGACAGACACAGACAGACACAATTCCTATGACCAAAGTCACCAAAAGCAGGGCGTAGCTTCAGTGCTCCCCGGTAGTGGGCAGAATTCAGCGAGTTCAACCACAAGGACTGAACGGCCAGTGTTTCCCAGGGGCTGTGACAGGCACAGGGGCTGTGAGACGGAGAGCAAATGGCTGTAATTTAGGACAGAGCATAATTTTTTCTGTAAGGTAAGAGTAATCTGGTGGGAGCCTGTGGGAGGGAAGCAAAATCCCACAGTGTGGAGGCCGGGGGAGGCTTTCAGGACCCGGCGTCCAGTGGTGCTTTGAGACAGAGGTGGCTTCACTTGAGTCCCCACAGGAAGGGCAGAAAGTGGCCTCCACAGGAGAGTATGGACCTCATGGGTGTCACACCCCAGACAGAAGGTCATGTGGAAGGACAGGCCCCACCTTCCAATCTTCAGTGTGTGTAGGGCAGGGCTGCGTCACAAGCCTGGGCCGAGCAGCTCACGTGTCCCTCTCATCAATGGGTCATCCAGCCTTTCTGGTCAGAGTCCCAGGGCTAGGCGTGCACATGGGCTGTGTCTTCGGGAACCGTGAAGGTTTTTTTGAAAAACTAGAACTTTGGCGGGTTCAAATCCAGCCCAGGCCTGCCAAACAATAATGACAATTGCAACCAAAAAATAGCCAGGCGTTGTGGTCCCAGCTACTTGGGAGGCTGAGGCAGGAGAATCACTTAAGCCCAAGAGTTGGAGGTTGCTGTGAGCTGTGGTGCCACAGCACTCTACCCAGGGTGACAGCTTGAGGCTCTGTCACAAAAAAAAAAAAGATAAGTGACACAAAAAATAGTGCACGTTCTCTGTTTTGATCATAAAATAGTTATTCTAGGTTCAAAGCAATACAATTTCTATACAAAAGAAAATTTACATGTGAATTTTTCTAGGTTGACAAACTTTAAAAATGGGCCACGAGACGCACTGTTTATTCCATATAAACTATAAGCCATGACTATTAACTCTTCATGAGGACAGGGGCCCAACAAGACATTGACTATCTCCAGGAAAAGTTTGAGGGTGACGGTCCTTCACAAGCTGGCATCAATGACCTACAACAGCAATGTATGTGTTCCTAGTCAATAAAAATGGGGTATCTGTGGCTTGCCACAGCAGCAGCTATTAATAGCAAAAAAGTGAACAAAACTGTTTCCACAAGAGACACATGAAGATAAAAGCTCTGTAAACTAACTCCCCAGTAATTCCAAATACAGGCAGCAGAAGTGCTTTGGGGATTAATTTTTAAAATCCTAAAAGTATAAGACTTTTTATGTGAAAATGCATCATTCTACGTTTCCGTCACCACTTATGTGTGTAGGAGGGGAATGGCCATGTCATCCATGTGCGTTGGCTGACTTTGCCTAGGGGAGTCGGTGATCCGTCCGGGTGGAACTACACCTTCCCAGTATCCGTGTCAGGGGCTCCTCGGGAGGGCCCCTCTTGCAGAGCACACCTCTCGTGTGATGCTGCTGCAATTCATGGCATTTTGTGACACGGTTTAATGCTGGTTTAGATGGACAGCTGTCTTGGAGCCTGGATGTGCCCACCATGCAGACTGTGCGCCCAGCTCCTTTGGGAGCTCCTGTTTGGGAAGGAAGGAAACTCAGAAGAACTCCCCACAGCGGGGGTGCTCTGTTGTTGGCTGACTTCCTGCCCTCAGCACCCATGTGCCCGGAGCATCACGAAGGTCTGAGGAAGATGGAGAGGTGTAGCAGGGTGAGGCATTCTCAGAGTTCATAAAGCTGGAACTATGATAACGGCCTGCTGATGCACCTGACTGTGGCTTCTAAAGAATCAGGTGGTCACTGCTCTTTAGAGGCTGGCCGTGTTCTGATTAAATCAGTGTGAGAGAGCCAGTGAGACGGGAGGACTCTGCGTGCTTGAAGATGTCCATTGCTGGCACAGGCGGGAAGGCTCGGCGGGTTTTCAGCTGCTCTCGTTGTTCACACATTTGCGTTCCGCAGTGAGTGGTTCAGGATTTAGAGGGGGGGCTGATGCTTTCCTTCCGGCGAAGACTCTGAAGTTAGGGACCTCTCACGGTAGCCAAGTCCAACATACACAACGGGGACAGTCAACTCCTCAGCCTGCTCTCTAAGGCAATAACGTGACAAGGCTCCCACTTGGGCTCGGGGATCACAGAGTCCGCACACTCTGTAGCTCGCACACAGAGGCCCAGGACGGCTTTCCCATGGCAACAGCCAGCAGCCCAATTCCCTTCCTGGGCACTGGGTTCAGGAAGCGGCCTGGATGTGTCCTGGTTTCCTTCTGAGCTCAATCTCTCGCTGTACCCTGACAGGGACTCTTCACCCATCAGGCCTCATAGACAAAGGGGCTGTTTTCAGTGCCTGCAGATCAAAAGAACTTTCTGCAACCCAGCCCCAGGGCCCTCCCTCAGACCGCAGCTGGACAATTCAAAGAAGCTTTGGGAGTACAAGTTGGACATCTCGACGTTATTAACACAACTCTGCTGTGTATGTGTTTGCATCACACATTTGTAGTTTCATATATGAGTAAAATGACCCGGTATGCACTTTAGTCCTGACAGATTAGGATGACTCCCTGCAAGACTGAGAAGTACAGCTCCTAGTAAGATTTTCTAAACTGCAAGAGAATAATTAACAACTTCTTTTCAGAATAGAGCGTGTAGGCCCCCATAGCTGGCTAGCCCATCCATCTAGGCTTGGGTTGAAGACTGAGGTAATCAAAGTGACACTGGTCTCAGATTCTGCCCTGAACAGTGGGATTTTGTTAAATGGTTAGCAGTTTCATGCTGTATTTTGCTATGATGTATACTTGCATGTTACGTTTGCATCGTATTACATGGTCCTTTGCCTTTTTAATCAAGAATTGTGAGCCAAATTCAATCTTCTATGGATAATTTAAATTATTTATTATGCACACTAATTAATATAAATTGCTGCCTTCAGGCATCCCTGTCCTTAGGTGTATTGGTTCATTCATTTCTTCCGTGGCATACAGGGAGCCTCTTCTAGGCATGTGGATGGAAAAGACAGCCCAGCCCTCCTATCTCAGACAGCAAGGCAGCCAAACAGCCACTTCCCAAACCAGCCAGGTCCACAGGGCCCTCTATGGCAGGATGGAACACCACCTGCAGCCCTGCCTGGCAGCACACCACAGCTCCGTCCCCACCACAGCTGCGTCCACACCACAGTTCCGTCCACACCACAGCTCCGTCCACACCACAGCTCCGTCCACACCACAGCTGCGTCCACACCACAGTTCCATCCCCAACACAGCTCCATCCACACCACAGCTCCATCCCCAACACAGCTCCGTCCACACCACAGCTCC
>NW_003852451.1:2097864-2099260 GCF_000181295.1 Otolemur garnettii
TCCGTCCCCACCACAGCTGCGTCCACACCACAGCTCCGTCCACACCACAGCTCCATCCCCAACACAGCTCCATCCACACCACAGCTCCGTCCCCAACACAGCTGCGTCCACACCACAGCTCCATCCCCAACACAGCTCCGTCCACACCACAGCTCCGTCCACACCACAGCTCCATCCCCAACACAGCTCCGTCCACACCACAGCTCCGTCCACACCACAGCTCCGTCCACACCACAGCTCCATCCCCACCACAGCTGCGTCCACACCACAGCTCCATCCACCCCACAGCTCCATCCACACCACAGCTGCATCCACACCACAGCTGCATCCACACCACAGCTGCGTACCCTGCCAGCTCTCTGGCTCTCTCACTCAGGCAGACCTGGCTGCACCTAGAGAGGCCAGATCAGTGCTGAGGGTGCCCCCCCAGGGGGAAGCAGCTCTCACAGGAACATACCACTCCTCTGGGGATTTGGGGGCTGCCAAACTGGGCACTCCCCATGCTGGCTTGTGAAATGGTGCTGAGGCACCAGGGGTCCTAAGAGATAGAACAGAAACTTGTTTAATCCAGTGACTATAGTTATTTGACTCTGGACCTCCCCTGTACACACGATACACACAGCACACACAATACGTGCAACACAGACAATACACAACATGCAAATCACAGGAAACACACAGCACACAGCACACATGGGTACACACACCACACAACAGACATACGTACACACACAACACACAACATACACTCACATGTACACTCTGCTGTAAATACTCATCAGTACCATTGAACACAGTTTGAAAACATTGCTGTAAATTGCAGTGATTGGATTTTTTAATAACCATGCCAGATATAGCAATTCTGTCTTTTCCTTGTCAAAGCAATGGGACACCGCACAGAGACACACTTATTCTGTGGATGCTGCTGTGTTCACAGGCCTTTTGGTATCCCCATTTCAGCCCGGCACCCTCAGCACACCCCTGTGGCAAACCACTCCTGATAGCCAGCATTAGACTTGCAAACTAGGTTACCTGGAAGCAAGTACTCTCCAGCCTGCCCTGAGGACTCCTCCCAGCTCCAAAGCTAAGGGAAAAGGTGGGTGAGCAAGCCGGTGATCCGTCCTTCCTCCCTTCTTTCCTTCCTTCCTTCTTCCCTCCCTCCCTCCCTCCCTCCTTCCCACCTTCCTCCTTCCCCCTTCTTTCCTTTCTTCCTCTCTCCCTTCCCCCTTCCTTCCTCCCTCCATCATTCCTTCCTTCTTCCCTTCTTTCCTTTCTTCTTTCCTCCCTCCCTCCTTCCTTCCTCCCTCCTTCCTCCCGTCTTCCTTCCTTCCTTCCTCCCTATTTCCTCCTTCCTCTCTCACTTCCTTTCTTCCTCCCCCTTCTTCCTCCCTCCCTC
>NW_003852451.1:2099855-2129503 GCF_000181295.1 Otolemur garnettii
TCCTTCCTCTCTCACTTCCTTTCTTCCTCCCCCTTCTTCCTCCCTCCCTCCCTCCTCCCTCCTTCCTTCTTCCTTTCTTTCCTTTCTTCTTTCCTTCCTTCCCCTCCTTCCCTTCCTTCCCTTCCTTCCTCCCCCTTCCTCCCTTCTTCCTTCCTTCTTCCTTCTTTTCTTCTTTCCCTCCTCTTTCCTTACAAAAAGTCTCTCAAAATTTACTCCTTTTGCCTTAATCAGGACTCTCAGACACTACAGCGTCCCCACCCCGTGATAGTTTCCGTGGCTGTGTGATGGACTGTGCAGGAACAGTCCAGATCACAGCACCCTCGTAGTGGCCGTTTCCCACCTTCTCCTCGGGTCATACTAGAACATAGTGTGTCAGAATCAGTTACTAGTTTCTGAAAAACTGTTCTGTTTGCTTCTTTGTAGTCCAGAAGAATGTTACAAATCTCCATTTTCTATTAATCTTTTGAAATTCAAGGCATAATAGCCATAATTTTGTTATGGCGAAATGGGTTTTTAAAAATTCAAGTTTTTCTTCTCAACCATTTTTGTTATAAATTACCACTTATTTAATTGACTGCCCAAGCCTCTGCCCAGGAAGACTCCTCCAGGAGACCTGGCGCGGGCAGCTGGGTGCCTGGAGGGCCCCCATAGCTGTTTGGCCAATTCCCTCACACTTATCAGGCCAATTTATTTAACTATAAAAGCTTAACATTTCTTTCTTTCTTTTTTTTTTACTCCTAATAATACTCACTTTGGGGCAACAGGCCTTACACAGGTGCAGGTGACCTTCAGCCTGTGGAAGTTTTGCTGATGTAGCTGCAAACATTTTAACATATTGCCCACAGAATGGGATATGTGCAGCCTGTGCCCAGGAGGACATGGACTTCTCCTCCAGGAAAGGTGGCCTTGAGGTGAGGGGAGGAGAGGTGGGTGTCCAGCAAGACCGTGTGACCTCAGGAAGGCACCGGCAGCAGCCAGGCAATGTGCCATCTTACAGGGGGAGCTCTACTTGATTTGGAGTCTTGGCCAGCTCCCCTAACTGTTTTTGATTTTTAATTTTTAGAAAAGAAAATATTTGGCAGAGGAAAATGAACCGTCGGGCCATCTTGAAGCCGCTGGTGTTCCGTGTAGACGAGAACACCCCCACGGTGGTGCAGAGTGTCCTCCTGGAGCGCGGCTGGGACAGGTACGATGAGCAGAAGCAGAGTGTGGAGGGCTGGAACCTGTACTGGAGGACGTCTGCGTTCCAAATGGCTGAGCACATCAACCTGAAGCCGTGGCAGAGGCTGAACCACCACCCAGGAACAACCAAGCTCACCAGGAAGGACAACCTGGCCAGACGCCTGAGGCACATGAAGCGGCTGTACAGCACCCCCCTCTATGAGTTCACCCCGCTCACCTTTGTCATGCCCAGCGACTACACCAAGTTTGTGGCTGAGTACTTCAGGGAAAGGCAGGCGCTGGGCACCAAGAGTGGCTACTGGATCTGCAAGCCTGCCGAGTTATCCCGGGGCAGGGGGATAATCATTTTCAGTGACATGAAAGACTTCATCTTTGACGAGACGAGTGTAGTGCAGAAATACATCTGCAACCCTCTGCTGGTTGGCAGATACAAATGTGATCTTCGCATCTATGTCTGTGTCACTGGCTTTAGGCCTTTGACCATATATGTTTATCGGGAAGGGATCGCACGGTTTGCCACAGAGAAGTTTGACCTCAGTAATTTGCAGAATTATTACGCCCACTTGACCAACTGCAGCATCAACAAAGGCGGGGCCTCCTACGAGAAGATCAAGGAGGTGGTTGGCCACGGGTGCAAGTGGACCCTCAGCAGGTTCTTCTCCTACCTTCGCAGCTGGGATGTGGACGACCTGCTCCTGTGGCGGAAAATCCACTGCGTGGTCACCCTCACCGTTCTTGCCATTGCGCCCTTGGTGCCTGTTGCCGCCAATTGCTTCGAGCTCTTCGGGTTTGATATTTTGATTGATGACAACTTGAAACCATGGCTCCTGGAAGTCAACTACAGCCCAGCTTTGTCCTTAGACTGTTCAACAGATGTGTCTGTGAAGAGAAGACTTATCCATGATGTGATCGAGTTGGTCTACTTAAATGGGCGAAGAACCGAGGGAAGAGAACACAGCAGCGTGCCACAGATGACGTCCAGTGTCTCCCGTGGGAAGAGCAACAGAGGTGGACCCAACACCTGGTGCTCTCCTCCTCACAGGTCTCTCTCACGATTCCCAGGGACACACAGCAACAGCAATTCTGCCATGGAGAATCTGCCAGAGCTGTGTCCTGAGAAGGCCCAGGCCACTCACCTGGGGGACATGCTGAGAGGGCAGGACCCACGTCCGCCCTCAGGAAAACTGCCCAAAGCCCCATCCAGGCTGGGGAGCAGGCAGGTGCCTGGCAGGGCCTTCACGGCCTACACCTCCTTCACCCGGGCTCCCACCTGCCAGCCGAGGACCTCCCCCTGTGTCCTCTCAGACCAGGGCAAGGTGCCAGACTCCCAAGCAGGCAATTTTGTTCTCATTTTTCCTTTCAATGAAGCTACTTTTGGAGCTTCCAGGAACGGATTAAACGTCAAAAGGATAATCCAAGAGATGCAGAAACTGATGCGTGAGCAGCACTCCCATGTGGCAAAGAGTCAGACCAAAAGAAAGTGACACAGACTTGTGGAAACCAAGGGGTTCGTACCCCAGAGAAAGCAGTAGTTCAAGTCCCTGACAGGGTCACAGGGACCAAAGACCTGGCTGTATATACAAGTGTCACAGCTCTGATGTTACAGATGTAACGTGCTGAGGTAGGGATTAAATTATGTTATGTGATTATAACTTTGCTTGCTCAGATCTCTGAAAGAACACTGGTGTTTGGATGAACTTTCTTACAGTCACACGATGTGTTTATTTAAACACAAGAACAAGATTATTTTCACATTTTTAAGAATTCTAAGGCAAAAATAGCACAAAAAGGCCAGGAGTTAACTTTTTAATCAACCACATTTTGTCAAAATTACCTTGTTAAAGATTAGTCATTCAGAGTGACACCAACAGCAGGGACTCCAGGCGATGCAGTGACAGGAGGGGACTCCAGCTCCATCAATGGACAGTTGTCTAGACCTGGGAACTGGGCCGCAGCACAGTGGACTGGGAGTTCCCTGAAGCAGGGACTTTATCCGACCACTGAGGGTCTGACAGACAGGGGGAGAGAAGATGAGGAGAAATTCATACACATACAGCTTTTTGACTTGAGAGAGACAACACTATCTAGCAGGTGCCCTCTCAAGCAGAATATTCAAGGCCTCTGATTAGGGGTCTGGGGGGCATTCAAACACAAAGCAAAAGGTGAGAAGGTAACAGTTTCACGCTTTGCTTAAACAGGCAGTGCTTTGTTCAAGGAAGAAAGTTGTCAGGTGAAGCACTGAGGCAGGAGCACTAAACACAGAGCAGGAGTTCTCTGGGCAGGCGGACAGCTCAGCTGGAGGGTAGTGGTCAGTTGCTTTCTAGCTTTATTTATATCCCGTCTCTAAGTTGCTGAGCTCTATCTAGATGTTTCCCAGACTAGTCTCTCATCTATTCTGCTGGACAGTCCAATCCCCACCACCACCTTAGGTGTGCACAGCAGTCGAGGGGCTGAGGCTCAGGGCCGTAACGAGTCTTTGTGGACACCAGCCTACGCTGGCTTTTACCCACAGGCAGAAAATCTTCCAAATGGAAAATCAATGAGAAAACCTGGGGCTTCAGCCACACATTTATCATCTGGGCCTGCCTGAAAAACACTTGCAGACATTCTCCCCAGTAGCACAGAACACGCTGGTCTGAGTGCACATAGCACGTCCCTCGGGGTAGGTCAGATGTTAGGCCACAAAACAGTCTTAACAACTTTAAGAAGATCAAGATCATATCACATTTCTCTACAGATCATAATGATACTAGAAATCACAGCAAGGGAATTTTGGGAAAATCCCAAATATATAAAAATTAAACAAAATTCTCCTAATAAAACAGTCAGTCAAAGAAATTAAAATAGAAATCAAATTATACCTTGAGACAAATGAAAACAGAAACACAAATTCCAAAACTTATGAGATGCAGAGAAAGTAGTTCTAAAAGAAAATTTATATCAATAGATGCCTATATTGAAAAGGAAGAAAGATCTCAGATAAACCACCAAATGGTGCATCTCCAGGAACTAGGAAAAAAAGGAGAAATTATGCCCCAAATTAGTGGAAGGAAGGAAATAACAAAAAGCAGAGCAGAAGTGAATGAACAGACACGAGAAAAATGAGAGAAGAGGTCAAAGAAACAAGGTTGTTTTTAAAAAAGAAAAACAAAGTTGTCAAACCTTTCACAAACTGGGGGGAACAGAGTGTTCAAATAAATAAAATCAGAATGAAAGGGGAGACCTTACAATTGAAACCATAGAAATACAAAGGGTCATCAGAGGAGGTCGTAAACAATCATACACCAACCAGTTAGATAACCTGAGAAACTGGTACAGTTTCACACAGAACCTACCAAGACTTAACCATAAAGAAATAGAAAGTCTGAACAGGCCAATAATAGCAAGTAAGGAGATTGAATCAGTAATACAACTTCCCATCAAAGAAAAGTCCAGGACCTGAGAGCTTTAATGCTAAATTCTATCAAACATTTAAAGAAGAACAAATGCCAATACTCCTCAATCCCCTCTAAAAAATTCAAGAAAACAAAATACTTACAAACTCACTTTATAAGACCAGCATTACCGGCTCGGCGCCTGTGGCTCAAGCGGCTAAGGTGCCAGCCACATACACCTAAGGTGGCAGGTTTGAATCCAGCCCGGCCTGCCAAACAACAATGACGGCTGCAACCAAAAAATAGCCAGGCATTGTGGCGGGCGCCTGTGGTCCCAGCAACTTGGGAGGCTGAGGCAGGAGACTCGCTTGAGCCCAGGAGTTAGAGATTGCTGTGAGCTGAGATGCCATGGCACTCTACCCAGGGGGACAGCTTGAGGCTCCTGTCTCAAAAAAAAAAAAAAAAAAAAAAACGACCAGCATTACCCTGATACCAAAGCCAGACAAAGATAAAGAAAAGAAAAATTATAGGCCCTGAGAAGCATAGCTGCTAAGGTCCTCCACACAACTCCAGCCAACTGAATTCCACAGCACCCTGAAGGATCAGGATGAAGTGGACTTTTTCTGAGATGCAAGAATAGTTCAGCAAACACAAGTCAATAAATGTGATACCCCACAGTAACAGAGTGAGGGGCAGAAAACATCTGATCATCTCACGGACGCATGAAAGTCACTTGAAACTTCAATACCCTTACATAATGAAAATTCTCAGCAAATTAAACATAGAAGGAATGTACTTCAACACAGTAAAGACCGCATATCCGAATTTCATAGCTGACATCATAATCAACAGAAAATTTGAAAGATTTTCTTCTAAGCTTAGAAATAAGACAGAGATGTCCCACTTTCACCACTTCTATTCAATGTTCTACTACCTTGGCCAGAAAAAGAAAGAAAAGACACAGCATTGCCTCTGCTGATAACAAGATCGTAATATAAAAAACCCTAAAGACCACCCACAAACTGCTACAGCTCATAAATGAATTCAGCAAAGCTGCAGGATATAATCAACATACAAAAATCCATCATGTTTCTGTATGTTAACAATGAATTATCTGACAAAGACATTTAAAAAATCCCATTTATAACAGCATAAAAAAATTTAAAATACTTAGAGTAAATTTAACCAAGGAGGTGAAAATTTGTATACTGAAGCTCTAAAACACTAATAAAAGAAGTTGATGATACAAATAAATTAAAAGATTATCCCTCATTCATGAACTGGAAAAACTATTGTTAAAATGTCTTAACTACCCAAAGCAATCTAAGATGCAATGTGATTTCCCTCAAAATTGCTATGTCATTTTTCACAGAACTAGGAAACACAAGCCTATGCTTGTGTAGTGAAACAGAAGACCCTAAGTAGCCACAGCAATACTGGTGGAGAAAGAACCAAGGAAGAGGCATCACACTGCCTGATTTTGAGCCTGTTACAAAGCGGTGGTGGTCATAGCAGCATGGCACGCATGAAGACACACACCGACCAATGGAACAGGACGGAGAGCCCAGAAATAAACACACATGTTTATAGTGAACTGATCTTCCACAACGGTGCCAAGAACACATAGTGGGGAAAGGACAGTCTTTTCAATGAATGGTCTTGGGAAAGTGGATGCCCACATGCAGAAGGATGAAATTGGACCTTTATCTCACACACTGAAGAAAAATCAACACGACACGTGTTAGAGACCTAGACAAAAGACCTGAAACTCTAAAACTACAGGAAAGAAGCTGCCCAACATTGGTCTGACAGTGATTTACAGGACATGAACCCCAAAGCCTACGCAACAAAAGCAAAAATAGACAAATGGGATTTCATCAAACAAAAAAGCTTCTCAACAGTAAAAGAAGCAATTAACAGAGTGGAGGGAGAAGCCACAGACTGGGGGAAGGTTTGTAAACGACATGTCTGATAAATGCCTATTATTATAAATAGATAAGGAACCTAAACAAATATGGGCAAAGGACCTGAACAGACATTTCTCTAAAGATGGCACACAAGTGCCAAGTATATATGAAAAATGTTCATTATCACTAACCATCAGAGAAATGCAAGTTAAAGCCACAAGGAGATATCATCTCATACCTGTTAGAATGGCTGTCACCAAAAAGACAAAAGAAAACAAGTGCCAGTGGGGAGGTGGAGAGAAGGGAGCCCTGGCACAGTGTTGGTGAGAATGTCCATTGATCACCCATCACGGAAACAGGGGGGAAGTTCCTTATGAAGCTAAGAGGAGAATTACCACACGACCCAGCACGCCCACCTCTGGATGTCTATCTGAGGATAATGAAGTCAGAGGGTCAAAGCATTCTCTGCCCTGGGTGTTCACTGCAGCAGCCGCCACCACAGGTAGGACATGGAAGCAGCCTGTGTCCCCCAACAGGGGCACGTGTAAGGAAAGCGTGGTGCGTATCTACAGCGACAGACTATTCAGCCTGGGGAAAGAAGGCAATTCCATCATTGTGACGACATAGTTAAACCTGGCACACTATATGCAAAGTGAAGAAACCAGGCACAGAAAATAAAAATACTGCATAAATTTACTTACATGTGGAATCAAAAAATGTCGAACCCACAGACTCTATGGCCGAGGGTAAAATTGTGACCACGGGCTGGGGTGCAGACCCTTCATAGCTGAAGCTATGAAGTTTCAGACAGAAGTAAGGTCTAGTGATCTGTGGTGCAACTTGGTGACCATAGTTGATAATAATATATTGTATTATTTCAAAATTGCTAAAAGAAATTTAAATGTTCTCACCACAAATAATAGTAAATTTGTGGATTAATGGATATGTTAATTAGCTTGATTCAATCATTCCACAATGCCAACATATTACCTCACAAATAGGTATAATCATTATTTGTCAATTAAAAACTTTTTAAAATGAGGCTGAGCATGGTGGTTCACACCTGTAATCCCAGCACTTTGGGAGGCCGAGGCAGGAGGATCACCTGATCCCAGGAGTCCAAGCCTACAGTGAGCCGTGATAATACCACTGCACTTCAGCCCAAAGCCTCAAAAAGAAAAAAAAAAAAGGATAGACAAGACCAAACTCTCAGAATGAGGATGAGCAGTGGGAGGTGGTCACTGTCAACATCAGGTAATAACTACCTTCTGTGACTCAAGTGCACAGGGAGGGCTTCTGGAACAGCTGACAGTTCCGTTGCTTCACTGGGATGGAATTCAAGAAAGTCAAGAGAAAAGAAAGGGTTCCAGGAGGCTGAGACACGAGCCCACGGTGAGCGTTTTGCTCCCTGACTGTTTTCATGCATTTACATTTTTTAAAGCTTTCAATTGTTTTGATGAGTTCTTAACCTTGTTCCCGGAAATGTCTAAACAAGTCAAGTAGGAATAGGAGCACATCAAGGTGGTTCCGACTATAAATGTCAGTGAATTTCCTACTTTAAAGTATTTGGCCTCTCCAGTCAAGGGGCCTGCCTCTTCCTCAGATGCTCAGGCACCCCAGCGAGACTAAATCAGCCCGTGGAATCACTTGAAAATCAGAGATGAGATTTCCCTCTCCTCAATTTTTAAAAATACTCATTACTTCATCATGGGCCGGGTTTTAATGACTCCTGGGGTATAAAAGTCAATCTTATAGCAATGCGTAAAGCATGTGTCCTTAGGAAAAGATGGGTTTATGTGAGCATTTGAAGTTTAAGGGCAAGAACAGCCTTCGGCCACCTGTCAGGAAAGCGTGCCAGACCTGTGTGGTCTCTGACATACAGTGAAATGTGGGCCCATAATGCTAAATTAATAATGGTCTCACATGAGAAGTTCAAAGGAGACCAAGTTCAGAGGGGATGGAGGGAACCAGAGGGGACCTCACCTGCTCAGAGTCTGCATGAGGCACAGAGGGGACGGAGAGAATCAGAGGGGACCTCACCTGCTCAGAGTCTGCGTGAGGCACAGAGGGGACGGAGAGAATCAGCTGGAAACAGCCTTCCTGAGGGAGGACAGATGGACCTGTGGCAAAGTCAGAGGACCTACTAAGGGGCACGGTGGTTACTGAGAAACCCTTGGACTTGCCCTTCTAGGAAGAGAGACAGTGGTCATTTCTCCATCCCTCCCTCCAAGCACAACTAAACCTCAGGCAGCACAAGTAAAACCAGCAGGACAACTCTGAAGGGTGGAGAGGAGGCCACCGCAGGGGCCCTGGGACCTTCAGGACAGTGGGTGGGGAGCACGGGGTTTCTTTTTGCCTGAAATCTTTCAAAGTGTATGCTAAAGACACCTGAAAACTCAGGAAAACAGAAACCACCTCAGCCATGGGGCCAGGAAATTGGCAGCCAAAGGATTGTTTCAAGGAGCTAAAAAGGTGGGTGGGATCTTTGAGTCTGCAAAATATTCTGGGGACTTGAGGTATTTGAAAATTGAAGAAGATGGTCCTTATTCATTTTGTTTCAAAACAGGATTCCCACATCCCAGCCCTCTCCCCAGATCCCCTGCTGTGATGTGGATGTCCCCTGCCAATCCATCTGAAATCACTGTCAGCAGTGGCAGCCTCTCCTGGAGTTCATCTATCAGGGGGCCTTACTGCAGGATGGCCTCACACGCTGGGTTGAAATAACAGACTCAGACCAGCCTGGGGCAAGGGGGTTTGTTGTCTGTTCTCCCTGAGGCCTTCGATGGGGGTGCAGAGGTGTCCCCATCTCCACCTGCTCAGGCCTGTCTCCTTCCTCCAGCCACTGGGGTTGGGTTTCCCCTTCGGGCTGCTGGACCTCCCACTTTAGGAGCCAGAGAAAAGAAGAACTTCCTCAGTCTCACCTGCTATGAGGAGGGGCCAAAAGAACACGGCCCATTTTCGGATTATTCCAGCTTTTTTCTGACAGGCTAAAATTTTGAAAATTGGCTACTTTTTGGCCCTGTTGGGCAGGCACTTAGCAGTGGGAACTAAAATGCACACTGATAAATCACTGCCACGCACAGCTCGTGTTCAGAACGTAGCCAGTTACACTGTCTGAGCGGTGATTGTACGGCACATCACAAAGTGCCTGGAATTGCAGCTGGTGTTAGGAATAGTTTCAGTAGCCTGTACCAGTTTCTGTTTAAGTCTTTGCAAAATATACACAATTCTTAGGAATAGCTTTTTAAAAGCTGAAACTGTTAACCTCCAGACTCAATTCAAGCACCACTCTGAGAGTCCGAACATCGCTGCAAAGGCATGAAGAATTTTATTCATTTAAGTTCAGAGCCTGGGCTGCCCTTTAAGAAAAAGTGGGAGCAGCCCTTACAGACTATTCAGACAATTCCTTTATACCTCTCCCTCTCCCCTCCCATTAGACCATCCCACCCCATTCCCTTATTGGTAGATAAACCATGTCTGTCCTAAACTGACAGGTACAGGGTGGTAGTGTTCAGGGTTGATTGGCTTAGGGATGAGTCATCTTTGTCTCAGGTGAGTGAATGAGAAGGAAGGGATAAAGGTCGCAAGTGGGGTGAATGCAGAGTAGAGTGACAAGTGCAAAAAAGGGGAGGGGGTCGGAGTGCAGAGTGGAGTGACAAGTGCAAAAAGGGGAGGGGGTTGCAAGTGGGGCGAGTGCAGAGTCGAGTGACGAGTGCAAAATGGGGAGGGGGTCAGGATGTGGGCTGAGTGCACAAGGGGGCTAGTGGGACAAGGGGAGGGGGCCAGGATGTGGGCTGTAACACCTAGGTATGATAAGGTCCTTGGTATACGGCAGCCCATTGTCGTGAATAAACAGCAAAAAGGAGGTAGTTTGACTTGTGACTTGAGTTAATTAGTTTGGCTCCCACAAAACCATTTTTTAAAACGTAAGAGCTACATTCAGCAACCCCACACACCAGATGGATAATTATAATGTGGCCCTGATATGATTTTGCAAACAACTTAAATTTTGTGAATGGCATTAACTGAAAAATGTGAAAATGCTAGTGCAGCACGTCAAGCTTAACTGTAAAAAGTTGAGTCCAGCGACCGTGGACTGTGGGAGAAAAACACCACTCGAATAACATAGTTCCCACGTGGTGCTGCACAGGCCTGAGGGTTTGGGAGTTTGTTCTTTCAGGCTGGGCAAGAGGTGAAAATGACCACAAAGTAAAATTACAGTAATAATTCTGGGAAAGTATAAAATTTAATCATAGACTAGTAAAGAAATGACTCATCCGTAGGGTAGGTTCAAAGTTTAGGTGTGTAAACAGATAAGAACTTTAGTTGTTGGGTTTACTTTTGTGTAGGGGTATCTGTTCAAAGGAATCAGCCACTTAATCTATGCTTGCCTTTTAAACTATTTGAGTAAATTTCATCTAATAAGAATCAATCTTTTAATATGCAAGGAAAAGTAGTTGCAAAGGTGAATCTGATACATTGATAAAATGTTCATTTGGGGGAGAGCAACCCTCCAGTTGAAACTCCTCTGCTTTAAAGAAACAGCAACATTTAGAGTTTGTGCTGACCCTCTCCATGTTATCAGCAACCCTCACTCGTTTATTACAGATCCTGCTGGGGGCTCTTCTAGTAACTGGACAGCCCAAAGTGGACACGGCCGTGCCTACCCTTCATGTGCTCTGGGCTGCAGGAAAGGTGAATGGGTGACCAGGTCCCTGGGGTAGCACAGGAGGGTGGCAGGGACCAGGGAGCACATGGAGACCCTGTCAGGGCATGTAGGGGGGACAAAGAAGGGCTTTCTGGAAGGAGCATGGCCACGCTGGCCTCTGAAGGACAGAGGTCAGGACTCATATGGGGCCAGGGCTGACCTATGGGAGGGTCTCTGTCAGGTACTGGCCTTGGAAACAAAGGGGCATGCTGGCCAGATGGCCATGAAACCTGGGTGCTTGCTCTGAAGTGGGAGTTGGTTTCTATAGGAAAGGGAAAGACAGAGGAGTCCACGGCAGAGTGAAGAAGGCTCCATCCCCAGGCCTTTTGGTAGCTGTGCCCTGCGCTAGATGAAGAGGTGACTCTGTGGCAGTACTCTGCTCCTCTCTCTGCAGCCCCCTGGGCAGTGTGGGGACCACAGGCCAAGCTCTCAGGTCAGGTGTGTGGGCAGTACCCTGCTCCCCTCCCCGCAGGCCCCTGGGTAGTGTGGGGACCACGGGCCAGGCTTTCAGGTCAGGTGTGTGGGCAGCACTGTGCTCCCCTCCCCGCAGCCCCCTGGGCAGTGTGGGGACCACGGGCCAGGCTCTCAGGCCAGGTGTGTGGGCAGTACCCTGCTCCCCTCCCCGCAGCCCCCTGGGCAGTGTGGGGACCACAGGCCAAGCTCTCAGGTCAGGTGTGTGGGCAGTACCCTGCTCCCCTCCCCGCAGCCCCCTGGGCAGTGTGGGGACCACGGGCCAGGCTCTCAGGTCAGGTGTGTGGGCAGTACTCTGCTCCCCTCCCCGCAGGCCCCTGGGTAGTGTGGGGACCACGGGCCAGGCTCTCAGGCCAGGTGTGTGGGCAGCACTGTGCTCCCCTCCCTGCAGGCCCCTAGGCAGTGTGGGGACCACGGGCCAGGCTCTCAGGTCAGGTGTGTGCTGCTATGTGTGGAGACACAACGTGGCCCGAGGGGACCAGCTGGGAGAGCCCGCGTGTGGTTCACCGTCCTCCCTGCACTCATACTGTTTGTTTCCCAGCCATTTATCCACTGTGGCCATGGTGGGCCGTGGTTTTCTCACAGCCACCTTTTGATCCACAAAGTCAGCTTATTCACTGCTTGCAAATACCTCCTTCTCAAAATTAATTTCATAAACATAACTGGATCGCACATCCGATAAGCAGCCTTTAGGAGTGTGTGAAGAGCTACAAGTAAATTCTAGCTGTTTGGCAATTGATACGAGATGTCGTCTTCAGAAGCCTGCGCTGATCCCAGTATGTCCAAGGGACAGCCATGTGGTGCGTCCGGCAGGATGCTCAAGCTGGAGTCGTCTTGTTGGTCACAGAGTTTGTGCCCATCCCCGTTTGAGGGTGCACTGCGGTCACAATTGACGCAGATCACAGCAGCTGAGCGTGGCCTGCTGACCGGTCCATTTACTCAGTCGAGCAGGGTTTTGTTTTGTTGGCTTTGATGACAATTCTTAGTATGAACTGATGCAAAATAACCAAAGCAGCAGCGGCGTGCCCCTTTCCAGGCACCCCGCCGGTTTTTCATGAAGGACTAGCTTCGTGGGTCACACTTGACAAATGACCTTGCCTTGGTTTGGTGTCACCTGAAAAGGAAAGGCCCCTCCAGCATCCGGGCAGCGGGGTTCTTTCCCTTCACTTTAAGTCACATTAATCCAGAGTTACTTTAAAAAGCATTACCAAAACATTCAGGGCTACAAGAATGCACGCACAATATATCTTAGCTTTAAAATTGTCATTGGCATTACAATCAATTTTATCTCCTTCACATAAAAACATGAGTGCATATGGAAAAAAATTAAACAAACATACATCTTCTGATAAGAGTCTCAAGAAACTATTTCTTTCCGAAACCGTGTTTGGAGGAGTCTACATTTTAGTGTGAAATTAGTCAGATGCCCATTTGCTCTTGTATTTGCTAGGCAGCCTGAAAAAAAACAGAGGCAGTGAGTGACGGGCGGTCGAGATGTTATGTCAGGATTAAAACGTCAAGAGTTTCAGGAGGCGACTTGGGGGTGCAGTGACTTGCCCCAGCAGGAGACAGGGTGCTGGTACCCAGAGGGGAGTGACCAGGCTGAACTAATTTAATTCCAGAGTGAGCAGGGCCAGAGATGGGCCGGGCACAGGGGGAGGGACTCAGAGACCCAGCTTTATCCTCCGCCCTCCTGGGCCGTCCATGTCAGAACAGGCTCCTGCACAGAGGAAGTCATGGTTCCCTCCTGGGCTCAAGCCGTTCGATAGGGCCAGTCCTAACCACTGTCCTAAGGAGGGGAGAGACATCCCTCCCTCCCAGATGGGGGCTCATGCGGAGGCGTCATTTGGGGCAGCTGATGCCTTTTTAGTTTTAACCTCCAATTGGAATTTCACAGGTGGCTCTGGCCTCCAGCTGCTCTGAGAGAGGACCCACCTCTTGTCCTGGAAGACACGTCCAGCCTTGCCTCGGACCCTGACCCTCCCGCAGGCGTCCCGGGTTTCCTGAGAGCCGTCGAGATACACCGTCCTGATGGTGCCATCGGGGTACTCCCGCCGTGTGAACTGGGCCGTGTGGATTTCCTTCTGGCCATTGCTGAACACGATGGTCTTGTCACCATTCCTGTTGGGGAGAAGTGAGTGCCCTTGTGACATGGCCATGCTGTGTCCAGGACTGCAAGTGTGGCAGCAGGTGGGGCTGTGACCCTCAGGGCAGAAGTGAGAGCAGGCAGTGAGGGGACACAGCCTATGGGCTCGGCAGACGCTGGGACTTGGTGTGGAGCTGTGGAGCCTGAGCAGCCCTCCCGTGCAGGGGACTCCCTGTCCTCAGCCTCTGCACATGCTAATGTTGAAACAGTGAATCTGAGACGCCTTTCTTGGTGTGTCTTACATATTTGTTTGCATCTGTGCCACGACAGACTCAGGCTTCTGGACAACATGGCAGGGCTGGGGGAGGCAGGCTCTGAGCCTGGAGTTATCTCTGGGGTCACCAGGCAAGCATGACCCATGTCATTGGAATGAATGCCTGAATGTCAGTGATTAAACCCATGTTCTCCACAAAGGGATTCAGATCAAGGCCTTGAGACAAAACGTCTAGAGTAAATGCTACTATTTTCTATTATTCTGTTTATACAAATACACTTCTGCAAAAATCAGAATTAATCTAGAGCAGCAGTTCTCAACCTGTGGATCATGACCCACAGGAACCATATTAAAGGGCCGTGGCATTAGGAAGGTTGAGAACCACTGATCTAAAGAAATGATTTTTTAAAACCCCACACAAACCAAAAATTCAGATTGTTTCAGACACATGTCTGACTTGTACTGACCGTTCCACTTTTAGAACTGTCCCATCAGGAAATAAGGTCTCCTCACATCCACCCTTACGATGCTTCACTGTCCCATCTGGAAACACGATTTCTCTGGAGACATTAGGGTGGGATTTTTCTGCAGAATATGTTATTTAAATGTATAGTACTCTGAACTGATTTATAAACATATTGTATCTAAGTAATCTATAAAATACTAATGAAACTTGTAAAAAGACTATTTTCACATCATGAGGTTATAATCAGGGTTGCCAGATATGATGCAAAATGCCCCATTAAATGTGAATTTTAGATGAATGATGAATAATTTTTTAGCATAAGTATATTCTATTTCTGGAACATATTTATGCTAAAAAAATCATTTGTTTTTATCTGATATTCCAATTTAAGTGAGAGTTCTGAATGTTTATTTGCTAAATCTGACAACCCTATGCATAATATATAAAAGTTCAAGGACTTAACATCGGATATGAAAACAAGTAAAAACATTGTGTGAATATCCAAGAATATATTATATTTGATGTTTTCACTCTTCCAGACATGACATAAAAACAGACACAGCTATTTGCACGTTTGGTCAATGTATTCTTCCACACGTAGAGTCTGTGTGATCCACTCTGCCCTGCTCTGAATGATCGTGTCCTCCTGAAATTCGTATCTTGAAACCTAATCCCCAAAGCAATAACGTGGGAGGTGGGGCCCTTGAGAGGTGAGGGGGCCAGGGCAGCAGAGCCCTCACCTCACTAGGGGAACGAGTCCCCTTATGAAACAGATCCCCCGAGCCCCCCGGGCCCTTCCACCATGGGAGGACTCAAGAAGGCACCGTCCGTGACCCATCCGTGAACCTCACCAGGTATCAGGTCTCTGCTGCCTGCATCTCGGGCTCAGCCTCCAGAACCGTAAGAAATACAGTTCAGTTGTTGACCAGCCGCCTGGTCTAGGACGTTTGTTATGGCAGCTGGAACACACTAATACACACTCCACGAAGACTGATGTTAAAGATGCACCTTTGCATCCGACTCTATCATTTTTTATTTACATTTGAATATCTTGCTCAGACAGACTGATCTCCTCAATCTTATTAAAACATAAAATTTATAGTCTCTCAACGAGGCTCAAATGATCTCCCTGGCTGAAATTTTCCTTTCCCTTCCATACTCTCCCTGACTCCGAGCCTGGGCTTGAGGTCAAAGGTCCATCATTAACCCCACAGCAGGTGACCTCTGCCCCTGAACACCTTTGCTCCCCACTATCATTTTAAATATTTACTTTTATATTCATATTGACTCATGAAATAGGCAAGATAATAAATCATAGTAGAGAACCATAATTCACCTTCTACAGTAGCTTCCCCAGAAGCCCAGGGAAGGGACTGATAACAGCAATTTTTTTCAACCTTGTACAAGAGCTGGCACATTGTGGGGCTCACTGTGGAGCCTGCTGGAACACTGCTGTACCATGTCCAATTTGATTACAGGCTGGATTACAATTACAGTGCATGCATGGTGTGAACACACAGCTGTTTTTTTTTTTTTTTTAAGTAACTACTGTTAAGCATAGTTACTCTTTTTTTTTTTTTTTTTTGGTCAGGGCTGGGTTTGAACCCACCACCTCCATTTTATGGGGCTGGTGCCCTATTCCTTTGAGCCACAGGCACCACCCTGAACGCACAGTTATTTGTGCATGACTTGAAAAAAAGAAAAGCTGCTGAATTAAAGATAATTGATTCATTTCTATGTATGCTTTTAACTTTCTTCTTAATTAATTTTATCACCTGTTGGCAGTTGCTGACAGAAAAAAGGCAGCACAAAATATTCTGACAACTGAAGAAAAATTCTGTCCCTTATAATGATTTTTAGCACAAAACCGTGAAAGATCATTTTCCTATGGTGTTAATGAGACAGCCCGGAATTAGGGGCTCTTCTTTGAACCAACAGTTGAGGACCACTGAAGTCGGAACTGCCTCGTAATCAGTGCACGAGTCTGCTGATTGGTGTGAATTTACAAAAATATTCCTGCAACACAGTCACACCTATAAGTCGGCAGCGTGGAAAACAATGGAGTTTCTATTTGACACTGTTCTTGAACTATCTATCAGAGGTGGAAGTGTTGAAGACACAGTAAACATGTTCAAGAACAACAGAACTTATGATTCCTGCTAGAAAACTCAGTGGTCAGAGGCATTCGACACGGACACGCTGAGATACAAAGAGTCCAAAAGGCCTAAGCCTTCTAAGCAGAAATAAGATACAGTGGTCTATAAAATACTCTTCGTTTTCAAAAGATCTAAACTCACATTAATCCATCCCTCTCATGGATGGCCTCTGCAACCTGGCAGGTATAATTTATGTTTCTCCAATGTGTGTTGGATGTCACTCAAGAAAATAATTGCTCCTGCACCCACTTGGTGCTTATTCATCTAGTCAGCGCCTAAGTGATGAATTGTGCAGGTAAAAATCTTAACGAGATACACAATAGCATTGGCTGAAATATTAGGACAAAAAGAGAAAGGTCAGGAGAACAGCCAGTGGCATTGTGGACCTGTTCCTGGTCCACTGTGCCACAGATGAGGAGGCACTGGACAGTGTGGTCCACCACATCACAGGTAAAAATCAAGTTAGAATTAAAACACGGATTGCCAGAAGACACAAAGGCATGAAATATTGGAAGGGAATAATTAGAATTAAAATAGTCTACGGAGTGCCTTGGGGAAAACAGTAATATATTGATATACTTTTGATTTGTGAAATAAGCATTCAGGTTAAAAGAAAAATCATTTTCAGATGTCATTATTTTTTTCTTAGTGTTTCTGTTTCTTATAAGAACACACACATAGGGATTAAGAAATAGCAAAAGAAAAAGATTGGGAACCAAGCAGGAAAACGCTGATTGGAAAGAGGCCTCTGTACCTCCCACTCTGACGGACTGACAGCAGAAAGTACCACAGGTAGACAATACAAGGGGCACAGGATAATAATTACACAAAAGAAGATGGTTCATTAGAAAGAAAAGATTACAAATAAATATTGAAGGCAGGCACGGTGGCTCACGCCCCAAATCCCAGCTCTTCAGGAGGCTGAGGCAGAAGATCCTTTGAGGCCTGGAATTCAAAACTAACTTGAGCAACATAGCAAGTCTTTTTAAGAAAAAAAAAAGGAAGAAGAATAGTACCTGGTATTATGGAAAAGAGCTCAAACTCTGTGAAATAATTTAAAGAAGGTTATTATGAGCCACATCTATATGGCCATGGCCCAGAGAGCCACACCCAGGAAAGGCCTTGGGCACGTCATCCCACTGTATCTGGGTGACAGTTTGGTTTCTATATTTCAAGGAGACAGAAATTGCCTATAAAATCATAAACAAATACCTGGAAGATGTACATTGGTTTGGCCTGAAAAGGCAGGACGTCTTGAAGGAGGGGACTTGTAGGTGGTTTTAAATATTCTTTGATTTGTAATTGGTTAGAGAAATGAAGTTAATCTAAAAGTTTGGAATGTTTTAAGCTAAGGAACTCTGTTAAGCAGAGTCAAGCCATGGGACATATACCCAGACTTAAGTGATCCAGTAAGTAAATTAAGGGGTCCATTCAGATGGCTGGGGGGGTTTACAGTTTTATGTGAGTTCACAGCAGGCATGGTGGCACAAGCCTGTAGTCCCAACTACTCGGGATGCTGAGGCGAGAGGATGTCCCGAGCCCAGGAAGTAGAGACTACAGTGAGCTATAATCCCACTACTGAACTGAGTGACAGAGCAAGATCTCACCTCTAAAAAAAAAAATAAATACAAATTTTTTCCAAAAAGAAAACAAATAAATATTGATAAATCTATAATCAAATGGGAGATTTTTAACACAGTTCTCTCATTATCTTACTTAACAAGAAGATAGAATATATAAAGAAAATTGGCTAAAAATCATTTATTCTAAAGGCATTTGTAGATTTGTGCACCTTACATAGTATCCTCAAGCACGTATGGAACATTTGGGGGGAAATAATGATAAACTAGACCTTACAGTAAGGCTTACCCGGGTTCAGAGAAACGTGATAATATAGGCTCAGGTTTTGACGTAATGCAACTACACTAAAATGAAAAACAATCACAAACTAAAAAACATTACACATTTCTTAAATTTCACGGCACTTCCAAAAGTAAGGCATGGAGAGAAAAGAATTAGAGTGAAAATAGGTGTCGGGAGCCAAATGACGCCAGATGGCCGCCCATCCCCACTGTCTGGAGTATGCTAACCTTTATCAGATAAGGAGCTGCTTTTCCCTTATCAGACAAGGAGCTGTTCTTCCCAGAGAAGCCATAAAATGTTTCAGACACATCGTTTACATTCCCAGCAGGAGATTGATGCAAGCTCTAACTCCTGCATTCCTCTGCCCCCCACCTCTTGTCTTCTCTGAATACTATAAAAACTGATCTGTTACACCCATTAAATGAGGCCTTGACAAGAAATCTGCCTGGCCTCCTCCTCTTTCTCTCGCCCATTCTCTTTACAGGCTGGGTCCCCCTCGCCCCCCGAATAACCGTGTCCCGCAGGACGGGACAAATAGGAAATACTTAGAACCGAATTATAATAAAAATAATTGCCAACACATATTGAGGAGCATGACCCAAGAGCTATTGGGTGAGTTGACCGTCTCACATGTCCATATTAGCAGATAAAGCTGAAAATGGGAATATTTGCCATTTTTCTGTCTAAGTTATGTAGAATTAACCTGGAGAGAGAAAAAGGGCCAATCTTCTGAGTGTGAGAAAATTAGAATCAGGATCGAACTTAGACTCGTCCTATGCAATTTGCTTAAACATGACCGCTTAACATTTCAGATGGCTAGACCTGCGGATCAGACCCGAGGGACGGCTTTCATCTTAGTTCAGGAACGTTCGGCCTTGTTTAATTTCACCTTTTTTGTTTTGAAAAACTGAGGACACTTCTAACCCACCTCAAGCTGATTGGAAACAACAAGGTCGTGAAGTACCTAAATACTTCCTAAATAATTCCCAAATGACTTTTTGGTTTAAAGGTATGAAAGTGGAGCAATGCACTTTTCTCAGTTAAACAAATCACCCCCTGCATTCTGAACAGGAGCTGGGTGCTGCGCACGTCACCTGCTGGCAGTTCACAAATCCCACCCGCTGCTACCTGATGCTGCCACAACTGAGATCGTGTTACAACTACATCCTCTCAGAAGGTGAGAACTGGCTCCGGAGACAAGATCAAAGCTATCTGCTGGGTTCTGGGAGGACACTTGATAACCTCACACAGGACGTGTCACACATCCAGGAGTCAGCCCAGAGCGGGTCACTTTCAGATTGACTAGGAAGTGAGAAGTTACTTCTGTTCTGTCGAAGAAGCCAGACTTAGCCGTTCCCGTTGCCCAAGTCAGGCAGAAAGCTGCACACGTACATAACATCCAGAGACGCTGAATGTTTTCCACAGACACAGACTGTTGGGCAGAGCATGTAAGGAGCAAAGATTAGGGACAGAGGGTTACACAGATACAGAGACCAAAGGTCACTCCAAAGTTCATAAGAGATTTGCTGCAGAGAATGCTTGCACAGCGCCTCAGGGCTCCTGGGGGTTACAATTAATAAACACACGTATCTAAAACTCAGAGGCTGGGAAGAAGGTCACAGTTAGTGTGACAGGCTTGTAGCAAGGAGCTGGCTCTCAGGACCTATGACAGGAACAGTGGGGCCCAGAATGGCTCAGAGGTGACTTGGATGATGAGGACAGTGAAGATGACCCAGAGAGACGGGTTCTCAGCCACAGTCAGCACCAAGAAATCACCTGCTCTTCAGAGAGGAGGACCTGGGAACTCACACAGTCACAAGTTCTATAGCTGGTCTTAGACCTGCCTAGTGTGTTGGCTGGCACGTAGATCTTATCAGGTACTGTAAATTCAACTGGGGGCAAAGTAACCCTTTTGCTCAATTTTTAAAGACCCAAGTTAAAATTCAACAACAAAGCCTCCTTGTTATGGACCCCAGAGGGTGTGCTAAAGAACATATTCGTTCACAGTCCATGAGAGTAGGTGTCAGTGGTGACCTGCATTTATGAAATGATGAGCATACGTTGTCTCACCCTTTTCAGAAGAACCTGCCTCACAGGAGCACAGCCAAGACCAAGAAATGCTGAAAGGGGGACTCTGGTTTTACGAAATCCCTCATTTTCCAGGCTTCTTCACAGGCTGACAGAACTCCAGGTACAATGTCCTGAGAACAGTCTAGGAAATATCACTATGGCTTCAGGGTCAGAGCAGCCACCCTCTGTCACAGACAGAACGTGGGCATGTAAGGAAGCCCAGGTGCCCACACTGATGGGCCCAGCACCAACGACGCCTCCCAGCTCTCCAGCTTGGAATGGCCAGTGTCTGCCTGAGCCCTCCACAAGAGTGGCCCACGGGGGCCTGGACAGAGTGTATGGCTCACACTACCCATGAGGACACAGGCGCAGAGGGCAGCCTGCGGGGGTCACCCAGTGAGGACCGGGCGGCTGACTGCAGAGCTGACATTTACCATTTCTGAAGTCACCTCCTGCTGCAGAAATTGCCCACCCCAGCGATGTCACCACAGTGAGAGTTTGTGTGTGAAATCTGGTGTAGTTCTTTCCTAATTTTGTTTTGCAGTCATGATTAGACATCTTAAAATAGAGGAAGGAAATAAAGGATGAAATCCAGTTCAAAATATCGTTCTCTTGAGCCTTCTTTCAGCCTCGTTTACAAGTAAGACTTGCATGGAAATTATAACTGCTGGAGAGTTGACGTAAATGACTCCATCTACTGGTCCCCACACATTCTCTTCAAGAAGCAATCTCCGATCATCCTGTGGTGGCACCCTCAGTGCTGACCACACCAGCAGGGAGTGGGCAGGAAGCCACCTGCCCAGCAACCTAAGTGCTGACCACACCAGCAGGGAGTAGGCAGAAGACCGCCTACTCAGCACCCTCAGTGCTGACCACACCAATGGGGAGTGGGCAGGAGGCCACCTGCCCAGCACCCTCAGTGCTGACCACACCAACAGGGAGTAGGCAGGAGGCCACCTGCCCAGCACCCTCAGTGCTGACCACATCACTGGGGAGTGGGCAGGAGGCCGCCTACTCAGCACCCTCAGTGCTGACTACACCACTGGGGAGTGGGCAGGAGTTGGCCCACAGGGAAGCAGGTTCTCTGTGGCAGGAGCCAAGTGCTGTGGCCTTTCCACATTAGGAGGTGTCTGCAGCTGCATCTCAGGGAAACGTCTGTGAAGGGGGCTGATCTTCTGGTCTAAACTCTGCCCTCTGTCACAGCCATCTGGGTTCTGCCCACATCCCAGAAGGCTTTTGGTAGCCAGACCTATAAAGGGCTGAGGCCACGGAGGTGACAGCTGGCCAGGCCCTCCCTCAGCACAGCAGCTGTGGGACACGTGGCCTGAGTGCCAGGGTCTGGCTCCCTGAAGACCTGACTCAGCACAGGATGCTCTGGGGGAGCCACAAAGCTCAACTGAGGGTCAGGGCCCTGTTGGTCTCAACGAGGCGGGGGGGGGCACTCGGGAAGACGGGAATGCCACAATTTTACACAAATGATAAGAACTATGGGTACGAGAGGATGTTAGGAGCACAAGCTGTTCTCATAACAATCCCTGGAAACTTCAGTCTAAAGGCTACCATCCCCCTCAAAGTCCTGCTGGACGACAGAGTGATGTTCCAGAGGGGGACGGAGCTGAGAAATCCCCAGCCCTATGTGGGAGGCTCAGCCCAGCAGAAAGCCCTGCTCTCGGAATGAGGATGTTCAAATCATTCTCATGAAGAGGGATGGGAAATAAAGAGAGGTGAGATCAGGCTGCAGTAGGATAAAGTGAATTCACAAAGCCAGAAAGCCTGGATCTCCCTGGAGGGCAGCATCTGAGTGTCCAGATGGATCCTCAGAACTTGGCGTCCAGGACCCGGAGCTGACCCTACTGTGGGAACGTGCACAGATAGGCCAGTGCCGCACAGCTGAGAGGCAGACTACTGCCAGGCTGGGTGGCTCGGCGGGGCATCCAGGCCGCAGCATTTGCAGACACAGGCAGAAGCAGGGCTGATAGGAATCAGCACACTTGCATTTTAATTGAGCTCGGATTTATGAGGACAGTTGCTGCCCGGGAGAACTTGCCTAAAAGCTCAGTGTCTGCTGACCCTAATGTTTTCACTGGCCAGCCTCCGCAGCAGACGTGCAGAGGCCCCACTCACACCAAGTTCACAGCGCACCATCTACCTGTCTTGTCAGGGAGCTGCATGGCCTGTGAATGACTGGGCAGCTGTGCACGGTCTGCTCACTGCATGCTAGTAAATCTGTGAGCACCAGAGGCTCCGTGTGGGAGCGGTTTGTGTTAGCATGTGAACCTGGATTTAATCTAGCAAAGGACTTCCTGCAGATGGAAGAGGCACCTCCTGGCAGGTGGGAGAGCCCTGGCCTGTCTGTCAACGCCTGGCACAGGGGCGAGGGAAGGATGCTTGTCCTCAAAGTCCCCAAAGTGAAGACACCGGGACTTTGGTCAGCAGAGATCTCTGGACACTGGGGCAGCTCTCAATGACTCTCCTGGGAAGACTCTGAGGCCTGGACCAGGGCTCAGCAGCCTCCAGTGTCTGCAGCTGACCCAGGTCTGGGTGTAGGAGAGGAGCCCCATGGTTCTCAGGCCAGGACTGCCATCAGCTCCCCATCGCACAGGTGCCGTCCACACCAAGGGATATCCACGCACGATGCCTCAGGACCCCTCACTTTACCATGGAGTTTGACACTGTTGTGACCTTTGGTCTCCAATAGTTGAGGAAGGACGACTAAGGGCAGAGGGAGGTGCAGGAGGGAACCCTGGCACCAAAGCCAAGAAGGTAGAGAAGGGAAATTTAACAAAAAACAAAGACACCGAAATAAAAAGTGGTTGAGTATCTGTGCCTGTTTCCCAAGGGAGAACATGGAAGGAAGGCCTTTCAAGGCATGCCCAGCTCCCAGAGCCGGGGCTGCCCCATGCTGGTCCTGTGCAGTGGCCACAGCCTCTCTGCCATCAGGAACAGAGGGGAGGCACGAGAGATGCAGGGAGAACACAATGTGATGAAGTTGAATTGTTTGGGCAAAACGTCATGTTGAGATTTAAGGGACTCTTAAACCAACCCCTGGTTCCCCCATGGACCAGCTTTCCTCTGGAAACCAGGGACAACTGATGGACCCAGGGCACCTACAGGAGGCTCCCTGGTGGACAGACGCCCTCTGAAAGGAGGACGTCCTCCCCCGTCTCAGCCTTGGCATACATACTCTGAGATCATCACATTCTCTGCCGCTCTACACCCCCCAAGTGTGGCTAAGAAACAAGGGTTTGTTACCCCAAGGTGAGGAAAAGGTGGGATTCAAAGTTGAAAGGGCCACGGTGGGTCATGTGACCACCATCTCCTATTCTTCTGTTGGGCAGGGCAGGATTCAGCCCACCCTTTAACTGGGGTCTTCAACACAGGGAAGCATGTGGATTAACGCAGGCCAGGGATGGGCGTGTCCTGGGGATGCCCCTGAGGTGTCCACCCTCCACGTTCTGACACCACCCACCCTTGGGGATGGTAGAAGACGTTAGTGGGAATAAAATCATGGGGCCATAAGCAGACGCTCCTTCTCGTCACAACAAACACAGAAGACAGAACCTGAGTGAGCTCTGCAGGTGTCCAGGGACGCCCCCGTCCCGTGCCCCTGTGTTTCTATCCAGAGTGTGGGGAAAATCTGATCAGCCTGAAGAAGAAAGCAGGTGGGACCCAGTTTGCTGATGTTCAGGGCTGAAGACTCCTGCCGCCCTGCCCTCACCTCCCTGTCCCCTATTACACGTTATTTCCAAGGGTTTTTATTAATTTCCTAGGTCTCCTTACATCAGAATCGAGTTATACCCTGAATTCCCTGCACAGTGGCCACCACCCTGGACAGCTCACCGTGAGACCTGGACTCCGAAGCATCTGCTTTCCCGCCCCCTCCACTAACACACACAGGAGCCGGCTGGTCCCACTGGGTCCCCGCGTAGTCACAGCTCCCGAGCATCCGGGGACCCAGCCAGCACGACCGGCTGCTTCCTCCCCAGTACAGCACCACTTTGCCAGTCACAGCCACAGTGTTGACAGCAGCGATCAGGTGCTGAGTCCTTAGTGTGCCCCCAGTAGTCCATGCAGGGCAGAAGCCTCGATCCCTACAGTACCCCTGAGGGGTTTGCACAGCCTCAGCACTACTGACAATCGAGGGAGATAATTCTCTGTTGGAGTGGGGGGGGAGTCCTGTGCCTTAGAGGTGCTGAGAGGCACCCCTGACCCCCACCTGCTAGATGCCAGTAGCACTTCTGACCCCACCTCCAGCCGTGACAACTGCATTTCAAATGTCCCTGTGATGGAGGGAAGCATTGCCCCCCCCCCCCCGCTGAAACTCAGGCCTATAAAATAGCTGTTTCCTGATTTATTTAGATGCAGAGCCTGATGAGACTGGTAGATGTGCTGCTGCATCAGCACAGCTGGTGCAACGTGCTAGGACTCAGCCCCTCCCACGGCAGCAGACAGGGCGGGTGCCTCCTGTCACAGCCTGTCCCGGCGTCCCCTCCTGACTCTGCCTGACTCTGCGGCAAGCTAATGCCAGTCCTGCAGCTCACACACAGCCTCTGTTTACCTTCTGTCTCTGAGGAGTTCTGAGTTAGGGCTCTATTCAGGGTGCTACACAGATCAGGGTTCAGACCATCTTGTGAGTTAGGTCCTGGTTAGTAACCACATTCTACAGAGGCTTCAAATCCTCACTAAGCCATAGAGTGAGAATTCCCAGCCAGGAGGGGGTGCAAGCAGTTCCTTCACGTTGCCATGGAAACCTGAGCTTCCAGAAGCTGAAGTGTTCCAAGGAACCAGAATAGCTTGGTTTGCAGAAAGGCTGCCTGGTTCAGGCCTGTGCTCTGTCCACAGGGAAAAGGGGGTGTGAATGTACCACATTTTTCCTGGTAATTGGGTTAGTTTTGGCCTTAAGAAGAAAGCAGACAAATAGATCCATGGTACACACCGCTCTGACGTAGCTTGCTGGTCACGCCACCACTGAGAGCCACCGTGCCCGTCACCGCCTTCTCACCGGCACTAGCCTCCTCCTCGCTGCCCCTGGGGAGGGTGATGATTGTACCTCCGCCGCCGCTGAGTGCCTGCCCCACCTTTATAGAAACAGAAAATTTCCAAGATGAAAAGCCGTCAGTATTTAAAGCATGATCACTGCGGCTTCATTATTTCTTTTCCCATTCAAATCGTTGTGTGGCTGTTGCCTGAACGGCGCTGTTGGCAACAATTGTTATGTTTTTGTAAAAAAAAAAAAAATTCACTAAATTGATCCATTGCAAATCCTCATCCCTGAATTTGGCTATAAATAGTAAATAAGAGTTATGATTTGTTTTCAAAAGTTCGTGCTGGGCATTCACCATCAGGCTGGATCACTGAGCAAAAGTTACCCCAATACACCCCCCCTCTCCATCCTGTTCTTTTGATCCACACACTGTTCTACTCTGTTCCAAAGATTTAGTTTTTTCAATTAACAGAAGATACGTAATTCCCTATGCATAAGGCTACACTAGGAATACAGAAAAGAATGGCATTGTCTTTAAATTCAAAGTATTACTCAAGTAAAGATTAGCAAAAGGAAAAAAACTGACAGAAATTATCTCACGATCTGGAGAGTTAATATAAATGCATTAAAACATTTAAAAGGCAGGCAGCACCTATGTATGGCTCAGTGAGTAGGGCACCATCTCCGTATACTGAGGGTGGCAGGTTCAAACCTGGCCTTGGCCAAACTGCAGCAAAAAAATAGCTGGGCATTGTAGTGGGTGCCTGTAGTCCCAGCTACTTGGGAGGCTGAGGCAAAAGAATCACCTAAGCCCAAGAGCTGGAGGTTGCTGTGAGCTGTGAGCTGTGATGACACAGCACGCTACCAAGGGCAACAAAGTAAGACTCTGTCTCTAAAAAAACCCAAACAAAAAAATTCTAAAAGGCAAAAATGTGGTTTTTGTTCATTATATCATACTGTTACACTTAACCGTAGCTCGTAAATACAGGAGTTAATGCAACTAAGAAAATGCGCAGGAGCACTGGTGCTCAGCTCTGACAACACCCTCTGTGTCCAGCAGACAGAGCGTTCTAGCGCGCCACCTGCTGGCCACGCAGCGGCCCTCCCAGGCCAGCTGGGTCGGTGCAGCCCAGCGTTAGAGGATGAATTCTTGACCAACAATAAAAACTTCAACATGGTTTAAAGAACCACTCGCCTCTCAGAGTGAAAAAGCACTACTAATTTTTTAAACATTCCACATAAAAAAAATCATAAAATCAGCTATAATGCTTGAACTTTATATTATAAAAAAGAGACAAATAAGCAGAGAATTTTAGTATGTCCAACACAAAACACAGGAGAAACAGAGTGAAGACGAGAGAGGAGAGGTGCAAGATCTGGGGGAATGTGGAGTGAGGTGGGGTGCCCGGGACACGTGGCCAACAGGACGATTTTCACTGCAGGAGGAAGGGAGGTGCCCAGGAGGGCTACATGCTGGGCTATCTATTTCTTGTGTCTAGTCCTAGGAGGCTTCCCCAAGGTGGAGCGATTGACTCATCCATCAACTTACTCCGCCAATAAAGGACCAAACTTGTGTCTCACAGACCTACTCACTGGGATGGTAAGATCAGGCATTTACATTATACAGGCTTCTCTTTCCCAGGGCAGACCTGCATGATCACTGCACTGAAGACAAGGGCAGTTAACTGAATTCAAGCCATCACTGCAAGTTTCTTGACCCGCATGCTTGGTCTGCTGGTGGGGGTGTAAATCCACCTTTACCTGGTCACAGCTGAAGCAAAGCAGGAATGAGGAGGAGCCTGATTTCTAAATGGGCTCAATGAGGACCACCTGCTAAGTCAAACAAGCAGCTGGACAGAGCTCCCAGGTGCCCATGCTACCAGAGGCAGTGAGTCCTCTCAGCCCTTCCTGGGTCCGTGACCACAGCCAGCACCTCAGACGCATCCTTCAAGCACTGAAGCCCCCTCCGGGTAAGACACAGGGGCTAGAGATACTTGAGGCTACAGTTATTAACCATGTTAAACCAACAAGCAAATTTCCCTCTCACAGAGTGTATTGCTTAATTTACTGGAAACAAACTTGCTAGAAACTTCTGGCCTACAGGAGTGCAGAGCACACAGGCAGGTCCGGACCTGGGCACCCCCAGCTGCCCACCTTGCCGTCTAGATGTTGGTTTTCTCCTGGCTTCTCCTCCTTTACTGTCTTAGTCCCCCTCAGGCCTGCTGCTATTCGTGAAGATGCTGCTTTGGCAGGAAGATTCTGCAGAAAGGATAGAACCAGTGCCTCATGTGGTCGCCATGAAAACTGCAACAGGAGGCTGAGAGAAGCAGGTGGCCAGGACAGCACAGTGCCCATCCCTGAGGCAGGGAGCAAAGCTGGCTCCAGGACAGGGACACACACTGTGCTCTGTGCAGGTGTTTCGTCCGGGCCAGGACAACTGTAGTGACGCCTCCCATTTTCAACACCTGATGGGAGTAACCCACCGAGGCCTCCCTGTTGCACTGTGCAAGGCAGGGCATCAGCCCTTGGGCTGTGAGGTGCACCCGAGTCCAACACCAGAGACAACCACTCACGGCCTCACCGATGACGTCAGAAAGGGTGAGCTAGAACGTGGGCTTTTCTGGGGAAAGCAGAAAATAGGTGGGACTTGTGCTTCCCATCCCTTACCTGATGGGAACATCATAAACAGACTTAAAGCCCAAATTTCCTCCCATGGAAGAAATTATATCATTTTGTTGACATTTCTTATTAATTATAGTATGAAACTGTTAGGTAGATCAGGTTCCAGCTCTTCTAGGGAAAAAAGACAAGGGTGAAATTCCCAGGGCCCCATCTTGGTGCTGCCCACATTAACCCTGTCCTGAGCAGCTGCTCACACCTGGGGAAGAGGGCAGACCCTGCCAATCCAGAAATCAGAAGCCAGCTGGCCACCACCTACTAAGGAACACAGAGGACTCTAGCCCATGGGCCAGGCAGCACAGGTCCACAGAATCTGCAGGGGACCTAGAACAGCCTGAAGCTAACTTCACTGCACTGCAGCTCTCAGAGAGGCTCGTGGGAGGTTCACATGCACAGTAAGACTCTGTGGTTCCCAGGTGACCTCTGAACCACAAGGTGGCCCCATCCAGGTGGTATAAAGCAGAATCCCCAACCATAAGCAAGGCCTTTGTCGAAATAGAGGGGAGGGGCCATTCTTCACCTAAGGCAGACGTATCTTGCTCTCTGAACCTATACCCTGCTCCTCCTCTGTGAACCCACCTTCCTCTTCCTCAACAAACTTTGTTTCACACTTTTCTGGCTTTGGGGGTGACCGGTCATTCTTCAGCCAAGAGGACACCCAGAACCAACCGAGAATGCAGGCAGCTGCCAGAAGCCCACATCATAAGTGGACCGCTAGGAGGGCTCACAAGTGTTTCACTGTTTTTTCCTTTGATTCTGTTCATTTGAAATGAGAATTATAAAGAAAAATAATATAATGAAACTCTAATTTGAGAAACTCTTAGGTCATGAAAAATATCAATCTGTTCTGACGATGTGCCAATTGCAATCGCCTTAACGCTACAAGAAAATGATATTTCTATTTGTTGGAAGAACTAAGAGCCCATTTAGAAACGTCTTAGTTTTCTGTTCTCATAAAGATGATGGAAGGACGCAGCCTCTATCTACCCCCCCCCGAGTCCCCCTGCCTGGGGCGGGACCCCCCCGAGTCCCCCTGCCCGGGGTGGGACCCCCCCTGAGTCCCTCTGCCTGGGGTGGGACCCCCCCGAGTCCCCCTGCCTGAGGTGGGACCCCCCCTGAGTCCCTCTGCCTGGGGTGGGACCTCGCCAAGTCCCCCTGCCTGGGGTGGGACCCCTCCGAGTCCCCCTGCCTGGGATGGGACCCCTCCGAGTCCCTCTGCCTGGGGTGGGACCCCCCCAAGTCCCCCTGCCTGGGGTGGGACCCCTCCAAGTCCCCCTGCCTGGGGTGGGTCCCCCCCGCCTGGGGGGTGTCCCCCCCAAGTCCCCCTGCCTGGGGTGGGACCTCACCAAGTCCCCCTGCCTGGGGTGGGACCCCCCAAGTCCCCCTGCCTGGGGTGGGACCCCTCCGAGTCCCCCTGCCTGGGGTGGG
>NW_003852451.1:2129646-2142433 GCF_000181295.1 Otolemur garnettii
GGGTGGGACCCCCCCGAGTCCCCCTGCCTGGGGTGGGACCCCTCCGAGTCCCCCTGCCTGGGGTGGGACCCCCCCGAGTCCCCCTGCCTGGGGTGGGACCCCCCCGAGTCCCCCTGCCTGGGGTGGGACCCCTCCGAGTCCCCCTGCCTGGGGTGGGACCCCTCCGAGTCCCCCTGCCTGCGGGGAGACCCCTACGAGTCCCCATGCCTGGGGTGGGACCCCTACGAGTCCCCCTGCCTGGGGTGGGACCCCTCCGAGTCCCCCTGCCTGGGGTGGGACCCCTACAAGTCCCTCTGCCTGGGGTGGGCATCTGCCCTTGTGGAGCACCCTGTTAGAAGGCCAGTGAGCCCATCACCTTGAACCCAGACGAGAAATGTGCCTCAGAGCTCTCTGACGAGCTCAAAAGCAAAGAAATTAAATGTAAAGGATAATGCGTGTACATCTTGAAAATAACATTGTCCTAATGGAATTGTTAAATGTGATTTAAGCATGAACTGGTTCTCTTTTTTCCATGAGATTATTATACAAATGTCAGGTCAGTTCAACAAGTGACAGGTAAAAAAGGAATTCTTTAATAAATACATTCAATAAATATTTGTTGACATCACGCTTTTTTCGAGCAATATGATGATTTAGGGAACTGACCAAAGAAAAGGCATTGTCTCAGCCCAGAGGCTGCAGGAGATGGACCAAGAGCAGGACCCGTGTGACAATAGGCGTACTGCCATATGAACAGAAAGGGGGCACAGTGGGGGGCTTGAGAAGCTTCCCCAGGGGGTATTCCACCACAGCCAGTCAGCCTTGGAGGGGCTGCAGCCCTTGCCAGCTCATGGGGAGGAGGCGCTAAGTAGCAGAAAGTGCAAAGGCACCAACAAGTGATGGAGGCCTGGTCTTGGGGCCTGTGGGGAGGTGCCAGGCCAACACAGGCCGCAGGGTGAAGGGTCTCCTTTCCATGCAAAGGGCCGAGGAGCTCTGGGGGCTGAGCCAAGAGCAGCGGCATCGGTCTCGCCGCGGGAAGAGGCCTTGCAGAGGCTAAGAGCTGTCTGCACAGACTGGGGGAGGACTGAGCTGCGCCAGGCCATGCTGGGTGTGGGTGTGAGGAGTGGAGCAGACAGAGGTGACAGGGCCGCAGCAGCCTGGGCACAGGAGTTCAAGCCAGAAGCCCCACGTGGGGTGCACTCTGCAGGGGCAGCCACACCTGTGGTCACCCACTTATCTCCATCTCACTTGATAGTTTCCTGCGGGGCGTGTCACCCAGCAGTGCCCTTTTGTCCTGCTGGTGGGCCCCACATGCAAAAACCACTGCACAGCTGAGTGACAGAGCTAGGGCTAGGGGAGGTGCTAGTTCTGGGGTGGCAGATGCAGCTAGAAAAGGCCAGTGTGGGCCCAGAGGTCAGCATTCGCCAGACAGACAAGGAGCGTATTAGATCAAACACAGCCGGGCATTAGGAAGCTCATGGTCCTCACACCCCAGCAGAGTAAAGTGCCCGACACACACCTGCACGTGACAAGGCCTGTATCTCATGGTGAGCAGCGAAACAGGAAGGTGGCCAGCTTACTGGCTCACTCTCCTTGGCTCACAAGGAGTGATAGCAAATGCATGACAGCAATGATGGGGACACAGGGTGGGCGCACAGGAAGGGCATGAAGCTGAAGGAGGCAGGTATGAGTAGAAGAGAAGGAGCCACTTAAAATACCTTCCCCTCCTGGGAAAAAGGCCCAGGGTGCTGCCCAGCCCCTCCAGTCATCTCTGTGGTAAGTGTGCTCAGGGTGGACAGCAGTGCAATTTGGTCAAAAAGGCAGGTGCTTGTCTGGGGAGGGATGCAGGGCCACAGGGGGCAGCCGGTCAGGAGGGCCTGTGCTCCTGTCCGCTAGAGCTCCCAGTGAGAGGCCCGAGCTAGCCAGTGTTTTTCTTGTTATTACTACAGGAAGGGGAGTTGATCAGAAGACAGCCAGCCCTCCCACGACCTAGAGGGTGAGGGACCCCACGGACCCCCAGGGATCGGCATGCGCCTTTATAATGATGCCACTGTAATGCAAGGATGCAAGAAAACCTTTTGATTTCTGCATCCTGGATGTGCTGAAGAAAGGAAAAAACAAGAGGGAAAAAGGCTTCTGGACGGCAGCCTAGCTCACAATTGCAGATGTGGAACCATCCTAAGTGCCCATCAGTTCAGGAGTGGATTAGCACAACGTGGCACATGTACACTGTGGCGTCTACCCCACGGTGAAGAGAAATAAAGCAATGTCTTTTTCAGCAATTTGGATGGAACTAGAGACCATTACCCTAAGTAAAGTATCTCAGGAATGGAGAAACAAGCCCCTCATGTATCTCAAATAATTTGGAACTAATCAATGGACCCATGTTGGCACAGAGAGAAATAAAAAAGTCATTGGAAATCAAAAAGGGGAGAGGGGTGAGAATCACCTAACAAGTGCAGTAAGTGCTATTTGGGTGATGAGCACATAAATAGCCCTGACTCAGCATTATAAAAACTACCCATGTAACGAAACCTTTTTTTTTTTTTGAGACAGCCTCAAGCTGTCCCCCTGGGTAGAGTGCCATGGCATCACAGCTCACAGCAACCTCCAACTCCTGGGCTCAAGCAAGACTCCTGCCTCAGCCTCCCAAGTAGCTGGGACCATAGGTGCCCGCCACAACACCTGGCTATTTTTTGGTTGCAGCCATCATTGTTGTTTGGCAGGCCCAGGCTGGATTCGAACATGCCACCTTAGGTATATGTGGCTGGTGCCTTAGCCACTTGAGCCACAGCCAAGCCACAAAACCATTTATATCCCCTTAATATTTTGAAATTAATAAAAGGGTCTTTTGGTACCAGAGTGTCTGGCTGAAGTTCCGGGTGCAGGGGGGCTGCCACTGTGTGTCTGGCTCCTCGCAGCCACAGCCCCGAGGCCCTCAGCTCCTGCAGGAGCTCCCGGTTCTGCTTCTGCAAAATGTCCATCTGACTCTGGAGTCTGCTGCAGGTGTCGGACCAGAGAGACACCTGTCTCCCAAGCTCTTGCTGGAGTCCAGCAATCTGCTGCCGTAAGCACTGTTGTCAGGAAGAGAACAGCAGACAGCCTCTCAGACACACTGTCAGTGCACCTGTCTACAGATCTCTCCCGCCCTCTCTGATAGAGACTGCGTGTTTCTAGACCAAAGACACCCGATGACATAAACAGCTATAACCACTTTTATTAAGGAGTGCCCTTTATAAATTCCATGTAATATGGCCATAGAGGGTTGGCTAATTAATATTCTTTGTTAAAATCTTACTGCAGCAAAAAGAGGCTGGAATTCCCTTTCCTTCTTTCTCTTCTTCATAACTTTTTATCTCGGGAGTGGCATGGCAGCAGGTACAGCCATGAGTTCTGAAATGGGTCAGGCCCAGCCTCTAACACCAGCTTCACCACTTCCTAGCTGTGTGACCTCAGGTAAGTCACCTAACCTCTCTGGGCCTCAGTTTCTCTTACCCAGAATGAAGATACAAAATGGCTTCAGATTGTTATTTTGAGCATTAAAACCGATGCTGAGTGCAGAACATCCAGCACAGAGACCAGCATTTGGGAAAGGCTGGATGAGTGTTCTCTATTTCTTTTGTGCTTATTTTGTTAAATTATGCTCATCTTCATGTCACACAGCTTTTCCTATTAATGTACAAAACAGACTTAAAATAAAAGAATTATTATCTGTTGGGCGGATTAAGATACCATTCTTGTATGTAAAAGTCAAAGTTTTTTTCAGAAAACGAGATATTGATCTGTATACATCAGAAGCAATTTAATAGAGAATCTCAGAATCAAGAAAATAAATTTAAAAAAACCTAAAACTCACAAAATGTATCGTGAAAACCAGAATATGACACTAAAATATATGATGAATTGTTGAGCTGAAGGCGGGAGTATCCCCCTCCCCTCTCTCTAGTTGCCTAAAATCAGGACAAAGGCGTCGTCCTCCTCACGGAGCCAGAGGAGGCTACATGGACAGGTGTCACCACATGTCTTCACCTGCCAACTCGGCCTTTCCCCCAGGGGCTGGCCTGAGATCCTACATCCTCTTCCTCTGTCCTGGGTCTGCTCTAAAACTCACTGCTCTTTGTCCACAAAGAACTGGAGCTCAGAGCCGCTCTGAGGACAGCCCAGTCCCCCTGTCCTTCAGGCATCTGTGGAATACACATGTTTAGAAACCTTCATTGGTTTTCCTGTTAATCTGTCTTCTATTTCAGGGCTGTGTCCCAACTAAGAACCTATAAGGGCTAAAGAAAAACTTATTTTTCTTTTTTTTTTTGAAACAAAGTCTCACTTTGTCACCTCAGTAGAGTGCTGTGGTGTCATAGCTCACAGCAAGCTCAAACTCTTGGGCTCAAGTGATCCTCCTACCTCAGTGTCCCAAGTAGCTGCGGCTACAGGTGCCTGCCATGATGCCCAGCTAGTTTTAAAGATGAGGTCTCGCTCTAGCTCAGGCTGGTTTCAAACTCCTGAGCTCAAGTGATCCACCTGCCTTGGCCTCCCAGAGTGCTGGGATTACAGTTTAAGCCACTGTGTCTGGACCTTATTTTTCTTCTTCTACAGTATTTTCCTTTTATAAAGATTATTTCTGAAAAGTAGGTGGCATCATATTGCAAATCAAGTAAATTTAATGAGAAAATAACACACAATTTGAGGAAAAATTAGTGATACTACTATCCTCTTAGTTAATTCTAGAAGCAGTGGGAAAGTAATTGCATTTTAATTTTAAATTAAATTAATATTCATTTTTTCTCCCAGAAATTATTCTAATAACCTGTGAAGTCTAGTGCTGTGGGCTTTGGAGCAAAGGGGTGTAATAAGCATAGAACCAGGGAACTTGGAGTGGGTCTGTTGGTCAAATCCCTGGTCTATCTCCCTACCAGACTCTGAGCTCTTTGCCAAGGGCTCCCCCAAATGTGGCTTCAGACTCAGAAGCTGTGGTATCATGCTGCATTCACACTGTGCTAGAGCAGTGACCTCAGCAGGCACCTGCTCCTACATAGGTGGGTGGGGCCTCACTTCATGGTGTGTCGTGGGCTCAGAGTCTCTGGCCCAGATAAGCACCTGGGGTGGGCCCTGGATCCCACTGACAGCATCAGAGCAGCAGCTGACACCTCTCAGCCCCAGATCTGCACAGCACTGGTTTGGCTACATGGCCGCCCGTGTGACAAGTGCCAAAGCTGTAGCATCTACACCCCCCATACTGCCTGTCCCAGGGGTCCTTAATTTGACCCAGTAGAGGCTCCTGCCTTGTTCTGAGAATGGGTGGGGCTGTGACAGAAGGTGAAGGCCAGATGTGGGTGCTGGTTAAAGGTTGGGAGGGTTGTTGCACCAAGTTTTTAAAGCCTTGTGGCTTTGCTGGATCAGGAGAGAGAAGCTGGAATATGAGGTATGACAATTAAGTTTGTGAACTTGCACCAAATGCTTACATTGGCAGCACTGTACAAACAGCTCGGTAAGGTTTTGCAACCCTGGCGTATCAGCATCTCACAGCTGTGTTCATGTTGACATTTGGCAGTGCCTTGCTGAGTGACGTTTGCCATTGTGGCTGTGTGTTTTGTGCTCTCTTGAGAATGTCAGAGCTTGAATTAGAGCAACAAACAAACATCAAGTTTCTTGTTAAACTTGGCAAGAGTGGAAATGAAATCAGGGCCATGTTAGTCCAAGTTTCTGAGGATAATGCCATGAAGAAAAGGCAGTGTACAAATGGATTAAATATTTTTCTGAGGGAAGAGAAAGTGTCACTGATGAACAGAGGTCAAGGTGGTCGGTGATGAGCAGAACTGATAAAAACATTGTGAAAATTTGTCAAATTGTGCATCGATATCATCAGCTGACTATGAGAAGCAGAGTAGATCTCTGTGCTTGGATAGAGAAGCAGGAAAATCTTAACTGAAAATCTGGGCATGAAAAAGGTGTGTCCTTAGAGAGCTCACCAAGAACAAAAGCAAAGGAGAGGCAAGTTTGCTCAGACGTTTTGGAGAGGCAAGCCAATGTTTGGGGCCTGGTTATCACTGGTAACGAGACACGGTTGTACCAAAATGACCCAGAAACAAAGCGTCCATATGCGTAATGGAAATTGCCCAATTCTCCATGACCAAAAATCTTCCATCAGTCCAAATCAAGAGTCTAAACAATGTTGCTAACCATTTTTGATATCAATAGGATTGTTTATGAAGAATTTGAACCAACTGGACAATTGTTTACTATTTGGAAGTGCTGAGAATGCTGTATGAAAAAGTTAAATGGAAACAGCCTAAATTTGTTGCCAATAGCTCACGGCTCTGGCATCACAATGATGTGCCAGCTTCCTTGGCACAGTCTGTGAGGGAGGATTTTAGCCCATAAACAAAAAATTGTATTGAAACTCCCTCCCGAGTCACCTGATCTGGCCCCCAATGACTTTTTCTTTTCCCAAAGATAAAGTAAATATTGAAAGAAAGACATTTTGATGACATTCCGGACATCAAGGGTAATACAAAGAATGGCAGTTCTGACGGTGATTCCAGATAGAGTTCCAAAGTTTCACTGAAGGTGGACTAGGTGCTAGCATTAGTGAACAGCGTCCCAAGGGGAACCCTTGGAAGGCGACCCAGTGTATTCAGCAGGGAGGCATGGGGCACATTTTCTAGGGTGAGTTTCTGGACTTAATTGTCAGACTTTGTATGAACAGTCCATTTAACTCCCCTCCCTCCCATCAGTCGTCAAGAGAGAAAGCTGTAGAGGGGAAAAGAGGCTTGCGGTTCTCCCAAGAGGAAGCTCTCTACAAATGTCCAGTGTCAGCGCAACACTAAAGTGGCCTTGCCAGGTGGTTAAAACAAAGGGGCATTAGGATGGGGGGGGCTCTGAAGGACAGGAGTCCACTATAAGTCACAACCCGGGACCTCACAGAACTCAGCTCACCATCATCTCCTCGGCTATCTTGTCCTCCCTGGGGATCCCAGCTGCCATGGCTGTCCTCTCGGGCTGGGCCTCTGTTCCTGGGTCCTCTGGGACGCTGGCCTCTGCTGGCTCCCTGGCTGTGAGGCAGCCTGGAAGCATTCTGGTGGGGAAAGAGAGGGCTGTGGAACTCCAATGTGCCCCGACTTCCTGCCCAGGGCCAGCTGGTGGCCCCCATTCTCCTCATAGAGCTCCCCTCACCCTAGGGGACTGACACCCCAAGCCAGAAGCTGACCCGAGGGAGGGATGTGCCCAAATTTGGACACCAGAGAACAGGGGCAGGTACTGAGCAGGTACTCACAGTGACTCCTCGACAATCTGTAGAAAGCGCATTAATCATAGAAAATCAGCATCACACCTGCATGCTGGCCATGGGCAGCACATCCCGGGCAAGCATGGATGGCCTGAGCACATTAGCGTGACACCTGCATGCTGGCCACGGTCAGCACATCCCAGGCAAGAGTGGATGACCTGAGCACAGAGCTGAAGCTTTCTCAGCTCCTTTAGCAGCAACTCCTAGGCAGACACCGCCTGAGGGACCCAAAGCAAACCTTCGGCCACCTTGAGTTCAAGTCCTGAGCTGACCAGACAGGTGGCCCCCTGGGGCACATTTGTGACTCAGTGAAGACGTGGAGAGGAAAATGCCTCCTCTGGGGCCAGTGGTAGTGCTGGTTCCATAGGCTTCCCTAACGCAAGAGGATCCTCCCTGGGAGCCTCCAGAGTCACATCTCCTCCCTCCTACTGAAAGGACGCTGTGGGGCTGTGTTGTCACAAAGAGGATGACCAAGGTAGGTCCAGACAGAGCCTTCCGGAATCTTGGGAACCTGGGGCCAGGGTCCTGATTTACAAAGACAACTCAAATTCTAACAAAATGTTGCCTGTTTATAGACAGATATATTGATTCATAAATTCTAACTGTACATAATGTAAGAATGAATAATTTAGCCACAGTGATGGAGAAGATACCACCCAAGAGTATGTCCCCCAAGGAAGGGCAATCCAAGGTCCCAACAGCCAGACCAGCCGATGACCTGGTCCCTGCTCATTCCTTCCTCGGAGGCGTCTTCCCACCGCTTCCCTCAGCAGCAGGCTGGAGCTTCTCTCTCCTACAACCCCAGGAATGGACCTTTCCCACTTTGAGAGACTAGCCCAGTGTCCTCGGCCCCAAACTCGTAAGCCCCTTCAGTCTAGGGAAGACTCCTTTGCTCAGCCGCCCTCCCAGGTCTGGTCACCTCACACAGTCCGAACCATCACTTCTGCCGAGATCTTGCTCCTCAGGCCGTGTCCCCACCAGCTGCTCTGAGCTCTCCCAACCCCTCCAGGGCACCAGAAAACAGCTGCCTGATTCCAGCTGCCACCCCCATCTTCTGACTTTATAAGCGTAAATGAAATGAGGTACTTACAAATCTGCGATTGGAATATAGCAAGTTCATCATGAGTGCAACTGATTTACATAGGAAGTGAGGAGCTGAGTTCCTCCTCCCCACTGTCAGTACACAATACAGGAAGTCATTTCTCCTGGCACACACTCGGGTGAAATATAAACTTTATTTTAAAGTCAAAACAAATTATTTGCTGGAAGAGATGTTTATGACAAGAAAATGATACATCCAAGTTTAAAAGGAAGACACGATTCAAAGTTTAATCATCTCACAAAATGCAAGTCCATCTAAATCGCATAACGTCTGTGACAAGAAAAAAATGAGGGGCAAGTGAGAGTATCAGTGCCTAGCGTGGCTGGAGCGGTGGTGTCTGCAATCCGTGTGCCACTGGTGCAGTGCGGTGACCGTCTCAGCATGTCACCACACACCTGTTCCCATGTGTATGTGATCGTCAGCTTCAAACAGAGGACACCAGGGGACAACAGCCTGCAAAGCGGTGCTGTTTGACTAAGGGTCCAGGCCGATTGATGATCTGCAACTTTTTCAGTCTGTTGTTGCAAACACCACTTTTATTGATAAGAGAGAAAAGTTGGAAATGGCAGTTGTGGTTTTAAGATTGGCACAGGGTACTGGGGGCCTTTCCTTGAGGGGTGTGACCCATGCTGTGTGCTCCTCAGCTCACTTGTGGAGAGCAGGGCCTCTGGTATAGGGGTGCTCTGTCACTAGGGACAACCCACCAATTGCCCCTGAGTTACCCAGACCTCCTCAAGCCATCCCGTCGGCGCTGCCCAGCCATCACTTCCACTCCGGGGCAGCCTCTGGCACCTGGGCCTCAACTGAAGGAGACCACAGGTGCCACTGCAGAGGGTACAACCTCCCCAGGGCTCCCTGGGTTGGCTCCTGCAGCATGTGGTCCAGGCCAAATAACATGTCATCCTCCTCATTAGCTCTCTTATACCTGAAACTGTGCCCTGTGTGAGTCCCACAGTCTATTCAGGGGTTGGGTGAGTCCACAGGGGAGCTGATTGTGTTCTTACACTCTGAAAGTTCTTGAAATAAAGGAAGTGGAAGGTTTCTCGGTGAGAGGGTGGAAGCTCACGCTGGGAGACTCGAGTGTTACTCCTTTCAAATCTTTCTGCAGGGATCCTCCCCTGTGGATTCCTGCCCTTTCTACACTGTAGTTACTGACACACTTTTTCACTTTACTGCAGAGTCTCAGGAGCATCTGTCCTTGCTCAGAGGCCCACAGTCACCTGGACAGCGGCAGAGCCAGAGCGTTGAGAGAGCCCTGATGCCTCAGCCCCCAGATGCATCAGCCCCCAGATAATAGGACTCAGCTGGTCTGGAGAAGGGCCTGGGCACTGGCACTCTTTAGGTCCACTCACTAAGTCTTATCACGTGCAGCCAGGGCTGAGACTCTCTGGGTTAGTGGCCCAGGGCAAGACCTTGGGGGACAGCATTCTGCTCTGAGACTTCTTAGCTCTGGGACCCAGGATGAGTCACCTACTCACACTCAACTTTCCTCATTTGCACAGTGGGGTAATGAAACACACAGCCCGGGGTGCAGCCAAGTTACACGCAAAGCACTGAGATGGGGCCCCATGTCATCAGCATTCAGTAAGTATTGATTCACTATTTTTAAATGTTCATTTAGTTCTATTTCTGTCATGTCCTTCCCCAGTGAGACTGTGGAGCCTGTGGGGACACAGGGTTTACCTCTGTGCCCTCAGCAGGACCTGGTCCCGATGGGGCTCAGGAGCTGAGCGAGGCAACACTCTGCCCCATGGAAGGTGCATCACCGTCCTTTCTGTCTAGTAAATCCTTTCTGGATGATTTACGATCATTCTGCCCGACCTGTTTTATTTCCCACATCTGTGAGACAGGACATTTTCTTGTCCCTTGAAAGGTGTAGGATCACGAGAACAGCCCTCTGCAGGGGTGATTCCGAGCCCCCGGCCCCCGACGGCAGCACCTGCAGCCTACATCAGAGGGTTCTTTCTCAAAGAGGTAGAAGAGCAAGGTTCTTTTTCTTTTCAAGATCATCATGTCTAAGTGAAAAAATGACTCAAAAGGGGAGTGTGGTGGGACAGTGAAGGACGAGTCTCAGAACTGCTGCCCAGAGCAGGCTTTAGTTTCCTTGTTCTCTGACTCATTTCTTGCTGTGATGAAGCAGCCACATCTCGACTGTAGATCTCGCAAATCTCAGCACTGAGTTCTGCACGTCTGATAAGGGTGGCCAAGAGCCCACATTTCACCCGGAGTGATAATTCCTTTTCCTTCTTGAGACAGTACCATCACTCTTAAAATTCTACTAATCTCTGCTTTCTCCTTGTAAAACCTCCAAGGCAACTGACCCCACCTTGGCAGTTTATACGCCCTCTGGGTGCAGGGCACTGTGCTCCCAACTCCTGTCTGTCTGGTGAATTCCTCCTGGGCTCTCCTGGCCTCAGCCCTGAGGACGTCCCCCTTGCATGAAGCCTCTGAGCCACATCCCCCACCCTACAGGCTGACACCCCCTGTGCACACCTGTCTGCTCTCCTTCCACACCCGGCCCCTGAAGCTTGGACTGTGCAGATTCACCTTGGAATCCCAGCATTTTGCTGAGAGCCTGGCACTTAATAAATGGATGAGGCAAGCAATGGAAGAGCAGGCAAACTAACCTGCTTGAAAGTTAACAAACTTTATGAAGTATTTGATAGCTTGGGTTTTTAAATTATACTTTGAAAATCTGGATCCAGAAGCAAACTTAAAACACTATACTGATGTTTCTAGGGAGACTCTAGTACAAATGAAAATATGGTAGGCCACTTACTAGAGAAGGCTTCCCCCTATACTTTGATAATAGTTTCTTCCAGTAATTAAATCAACACTTTTGATTTACTGAAAGGTTGGGGTAATGAATGGACACCATTTGCCCGTGGGCATGGCTGCGGATCATGGAACCCACGCTGTGGCTCTCAGAGGCTTCCAGAACAAACAGCTGGGTGCTCATGAGATCCTTAAACAAGGGTCGTCTTTAGAATGCCTCTTTTGTGCGTGTGGCAAAACACACATAATATAAAATTCAATAAAATGATTTTAATCATTTTGCACACGTTCAGTTCCACTTTCATTGTTGTACAGCCATCACCACTGTTCATCCCCAGAGCTTTCTTCATCTTGTACAACTGAAACTCTGTCCCATTAACAGGAGCTCCCACCCTCTCCACTCGGTTCGGCATCCACCGACCCACTTTCCGTTCTGTGCTGTGATTCTCTGGGGACCTCCTCTGACTGGAAACCTCACTATTCATCCTTTATAACCAGATCATTCACTTAGCATCATGGCCTCAAGTTTGTCCAAGTCATAGCCTAAGCTGGAATTCAGAATTTCCTTCCTTTTTAAGGATAGATAATACTCTAGTACGTTCACACACTACATTTGTCTCCCCGTCTAGCCACGGGTGGTCTCGGGTTGTTTCTGCCCCTGGCTGCGGGAACAATCCCGTGTGAATGCACAGACCTCGCGGAGGTCTGCTCAGCTGGTTGGTGACTGTGCCTGCGAGTGTGGTGGCTCCCTCAGCAGTCCTGTGGGGACGTGTGAGCCGCTGCTGGGGGGGCTTCCTGCAGCGAGTACGTGTCCATCCCCACAGGGTACGCCAGGGCTGGGCCTCGCCACATCCTCCCAGCACGTGTCACCCTCCAGTGTGTTTGTCCTGTAGCTGCCATCCCCATGGGTGTGACGTGGAGAAACATGTCTCTGAACATCAGGAAATGCTTCATGGTTTCAGAGGCTGTGAAGAAATCCCTGTATCTGGGCCCCAAACACGGCAGTTGGCTAACAGCAAATTGGCTAGATGGCCTCACCGGACTCTATCCAGACAATTTCAAGTTTAAGTCTCCTTCCCCACTGATTCACTGAAACATCAGGTCAGAGGGCAGGGGTGCCGGGCGAGAAGAGTTACCGTCCATCCGCAAGGCCTAGCGTTCTCATGACCCCAGGCTCTGCAATCACCAAGTAGGCTCAGGCTGTGGTTCCCTGGGCTGGAGGACTCCAGGCCCTAGATTGGGTCTTATCTCTGTGGCCATTTAGCTGTGTGGTCACTTGTCCACCAAGAGACCATAAAAACAGTGGGACTAACACGGCAGGCACTGTGCAAAGTCAGGCAGGGGCCCAGCTTCTGCCTCCAGCGGACAGCAGTCCGTGTTTCCTCATGCAGCACTGGTGGCTGTGCCCTTGTCCCACAGACAGCACCCATGGGGGTTTTCAGTGACAAGGGGACATTCATGACAATACTTTGTGGGCAGTGACAGAACCCAGAACAGTGAAAACTGAAGTGTGAGTGGTCTCCACGCACTTTGGGAGGGTAGAGGCCTCTCTGTCCCCAGGTCCGAGGGTAGAAGCCTCTCTGTCCCCAGGCTCCGAGGGTAGAGGCCTCTCTGTCCCCAGGCTCCGAGGGTAGAGGCCTCTCTGTCCC
>NW_003852451.1:2143102-2154298 GCF_000181295.1 Otolemur garnettii
AGGGTAGAGGCCTCTCTGTCCCCACGTTCCGAGGGTAGAGACCTCTCTGTCCCCACGCACTTTGGGAGGGTAGAGGCCTCTCTGTCCCCACGTTCCAAGGGTAGAGGCTTCTCTGTCCCCACATTCCTAGGGTAGAGGCCTCTCTGTCCCCACGTTCCGAGGGTAGAGGCCTCTCTGTCCCCAGGTTCTGAGGGTAGAGACCTCTCTGTCCCCACGCACTTTGGGAGGGTAGAGGCCTCTCTGTCACCACGTTCCAAGGGTACAGGCCTCTCTGTCCCCACGTTCCGAGGGTAGAGACCTCTCTGTCCCCCGCACTTTGGGAGGGTAGAGGCCTCTCTGTCCCCACGTTCCAAGGGTAGAGCCATCTCTGTCCCCACACCAGAGGAGGCTTCTCTGGGCCTCTCCTTGGTGTCTCTCCAGAGCTGCCATCACACAGACAGTCCAGCCCTCTTAGGGTCTTTCTGGCCACTTGGTGCTTGCTCAGTCCTACTATCTCTGACAAGCCAAACCCAGTTTTAAAGATGACCATCCTCCCCCACAGGTGCCCTCTGCAGCCCTGGACGTCCCGTCATCTCTTCCTCCATACTCAGCCTGCTGTGGTTGGAACGTCCCCTCAAAGCTCTTTGCCCCGTGATTACCATTCTGATAGCATTCTGATAGGGAGGTGGAGTCTCTGAGAGGCAGTTAGGTCGTGGGCGCCACCTGATGACCGCCGTCCTCCCGAGAGTGAGTCATAGGAGCAGGGCAGGTTGTTAAAGATCAGCCCGGGCCCGTCTTTCTCTTCCGAGCAAGCTGCCCTTCTACTTCTCTGTGACGGAGTAGCTCAGTGTCAAGGGCCTCACCAGATGCAGCCACAACCTTGGAATTCCCAGCCTCCAGAACCATGAGCTGAATAAAGCTCTATTCTTCATGAATTACCCAGTGTTACTACAGGAAATAGACTCAGACACTGGCAAACGTCCCATACACCAGGCAGGTGGTGTGCGGGGCCCACTGACACACAGCGGGTGGTGTTTCCACAAGCATCACAGCCCCAAACTTTAAATGTACTGATGTACTTGTCCTAGTAGGTAGTTCTTGTTTATCAACCTGTGAGGTAAGGAAGGAAGGTATTATTGCTCCCATTTATAGATAAGCAAACATCCTCCCGGAGGTGCAGCAGGTGGGCGGAGCCCACACAGGTGCTGAGTGCAGAGCTGAGCTGCGTCCGGGTTTCCTGCAGCTGGCCCAGTGCCTTCCACTCCCATTCCTGCTATAACAAAACACCTCAGACTGAGTGATTCATAAGCAACAGAAATGTGTTGATCAGACTTCAGGAGGCCAGGAAGTCCAAGCTGGCGAGGGAAGCACCTTGCTGCCGGGGCCTCGGGGAACTCCCTCAGGCCTCTCTGCTGGGAGCACTCGCCTATTACTTCACAAGGGTTTGGAGACCAAATCACTCCCAGAGGCCCCCCTCGTACTACCACCGCCCTAAGGAGCAGCAGTCCCATCCACTTGCCGGACCTCCGTGACATAAATGCTCCCACCACGGCAGAGCTTACGCAGCCAACAGTTTTTGTTTTTTTTGAGACAGAGCCTCGAGCTGTCACCCTGGGTAGAGTGCCGTGACATCACAGCTCACAGCAACCTCCAACTCCTGGGCTCAAGTGAGTCTCCTGCCTCTGCCTCCCAAGTCTCTGGGACCACAGGCACCCACCACAACGCCCGGCTATTTTTTGGTTGCATCCATCATTGATGTTTGGTGGGCCCAGGCTGGATTCAAATCCGCCACCTTAGGTGTATGTGGCTGGTGCCTTAGCTGCTTGAACCCCAGGCGCTGAGCCACTGCCAACAGTTTTAACAACTGGCTCCCCAAATCCCAGAGCTTCACGGCTCACATCTCCCCTCCCCTGCTGCTTCCAGGCGGGCCCTGAGCCTCTGCACACAGACAAGATGACAGGACAGGACTCAGACACACTCGGGAAATCCAAAGAAGAGGTTTCTGCAGTCCAGGGAGACACATCCACAGGGCTGGCACTGGATTCAGGGAGTGAGCCGGGGAGGGGGTAAGGCACCTGTGATCCTGCACCAGCCTCCGTGACCCTGGAGCATGGGGCTGTTGACTCTGACACAGGACCCTGTGAAGCTGCCACAACATTCCGCAGTGAAAGCTTTCCACAAAGGCCCCACTGCCAGCCAAGCCCAGTGGGCAAGGTGCTTTGAAGTGACAATGTTCAGAGACTGGGGCACAGCTGCAGGCCAGGGAGAGGCAGCACCCTGCACAGGTGCGTGGACTCAGGTGTTCTCAGCTGAAATCTTAGCACTTTTGCTGACTGCCTGTGACTTACAACCCTGACCGGTCAGTGACCCCCGCCCCCGTGTCCAGGTCAGAGTGGGTGACTCTAACACACACCAAACAGGGCTCTGCTAAGACTGACCCACAACAGTGGCCATGCTCAACCAGAAGCTTCCAAGACCCGGGACCATTCAGAAACACTGATTTCTGTCCCGGAAATTTAATCGATTAGACTCTCTCGACCTTTTAGTAATGAGTAAATGAAACAGCAGCACGTGTACAGATAAGGGGAATCAAGAATATTTTAAATCAGGGGTGCTCAAAATTTTTAAACAGGGGGCCAGTTCACTGTCCCTCAGACCATTGGAGGGCCAGACTGTGGGTCCCAGGACAAGTCAGCTGCTAAGCAGGACAGGCAACAGCGGCAAAAACACCCGGCGGGCCGGATAAATGTCTTCAGTGGGCCTCACATGGCCCATGGGCCGAAGTTTGAGGAACTCTGTTTTAAATGAAAGAAAACTTATAAATGCAAGAGATATTAACCAAAAGCTGCTACAGGTGACAGTAGTTAACCAATAGACTGCCGTCATTGTATGTCTTTTATTGAAAAAGTAATATAATAACATGGAGCAATTGTTTTATTCTGTTTTGTTGAATATTCCAGAAGGCTCTAGTGAAGAATAGCCGCAAGAATAGTGGGCCCAAACTATATTCTTATATTCTAAGTTAAGCCAACTGAATACAGCATGGTGGAAATAAGGGAAGAGGCTCCGTTTCAGGTCACTAGAGGGTGTGACCAGTGCCCACACTGCCCTTCCTCACTGTCAATTAGACACCCATCCTCCCTTTCTGTCCCCCAGATGCTCTTGTCTGGAATAGCGACAAGGTTTACAAAGCACTTACCGTCAGACAGGAATGTATTCCTGAAACACACACAAGCCTGTTTTGAGGATAAGGAACCTGGACTTTGAGGGGTGGAATAACTTCATAAACTCACACCAGCAAATGGGAAGACTGATTCCAATCCCAGATGGAGGCCCCAGGGCCCGGCTCTTGGCCTCACTCCCATCCACTGGAGAAACCTAGGGGTGCATTTCCCGGTAGTCACTGTAGGAGTAAAACATGAAACTGAGTGGCCAAGAGGCAGAGAGGGGCCCAGACCACCAGCTTCGTTTGGGTCGACCTCCTCCCCTGGGGTCCCACTGCCAGCCCAGCCCACACGCTCATCCCAAAGAGAGCTTTGCTTAATGGGTCACTCTAAGCCTTCAGAGGAATTGCGTCCCTCCTCCAGACTGTTCCCCTGCCATTCACACTTTACATTTTCAGTCGTTTCTAAAAACAAGCCTGAGACCAGCCCCTGGGCTTTTCCTGTTGCTCCCAATCCAGGCCAGACATCCATAGAGAAGGGGGAGGATGAGGCCGGGGAGCATGAAGCAGAGAAGGCATCAGACCCTAGGTCTGACTGTGGACATGACCCCTGAGCATCCCGGACCTGGCAGCCAGGTGGGTGGTCCCCCATCTGTGTATCAACAGTTCACAGAATGTCCTCAGAATCTTTTCACAGGCTGCCCAAAGGGTGAATTCAGCTGATAGATTACCATTACCTCACAAATTATTTTTAAATTTTCACATTATATTCAGGGTCTTTTTTAAATTACCAGTTCCGAGTTAAGTGCTTTTGTCAGTTAAAACACATTAAAGATCTATTTAATAATCGTAATTATTTTTAGCTTTTAACAATGTGGGCAAAAGAAACAATTCTGAACAGAAAGTTCTGATGTGTCCCAGGGACGTGGCTCCTCTGAGCTGGTCCTCAGTGCAGCGTAGGGGGAAGACCCAGTGTGGGGCATTTGGTTTCTAACCTGCAAATCAGTGGCTGGAAAACTCGCAGGGTGGAGCAAATTCCCCACAGCTTGAACGATCCCTTTCTCTCCTTTTTACCAAACTCTGTCACCTTTGGGCACCGGCCAGCATGTGTCCTGGGTGGTGAGTCCCTCTGCAGGGCATTTGCCCTGCTCTGCCTGGGGCTGTCCAGCTGCCTTGGCTGAGCCACGGCCTCTCCTGTGCTCTCAATCCCCCTGCAGCCTAATCCGTCACTGTCAAAATGCACGGGCTTCCCTGTGCAAAGTGGGGAGGACGCTCTCCTCCTGGAAGTCTGTTTCCCCTCACCCCCATTCTATGCAGTGCAACAGAATCACTACCTGTTTGTTACCATGTGTATGTGGGCACACAGCCTCCTCTGCAGACATTCCCCAGACTTTCTGGAGTCAAACACTGACAGATTTGAAGGACAAGAAACACCCTGAATTCCACACCCTCCCGACAATGGGATCCTCAGTCTGCAACTTGAAGCTGAAAGATGATTGTACTTCAGGTACAGAACACATTTTTTTTATTTTGCAAATCCAAAACTACGCTTTAAAAACACAGACATTGAATGTAAGTCATCATTTTGTATTTTACAGAGAGATGCAGTTAAAGCTAAGAACAAAATAAAGTTTAAAATAACACATTTTTCAGGATTAAACATACTAGTATTTCTGATCATATCAGTCTTTCTCTAACACATGCTTGTATTTTTGTATACAAGAATATTTGGGGGGCTTATATTCACAGCAATTACACAGCACGTTTTACACTTTAGATGTATAAACATCCTATGAAATTGAAGATTTTGTTAAAATCTGACTTCATCACAACTCAGATATTGGGTAAAACCAATAGAACACAACCAAAAGTTGTGACTTCATCACAACTCAGATATTGGGTAAAACCACCTCAAAGTTGCTATCAGAAGCCAACCTAATTCTGGCTGGGCATTACCTGGTTTGAAGCTCTTCAGAACCTAAGCCCTCAGCCGTACATTGTCCTTTAACTGCAGTGTGGAAATGGAATTAAAATTATCTCCACATTGTCTAAATAAAGTTGCTTTTTTTTTTTTTTTGCAGTTTTTGGCCAGGGCCGGGTTTAAACCCTACCCCTTTGAGCCATAGGCACCACCCAAGTTGCCTTCTTTTAAAAAAGGTATTCTATTTATTTAAAAGACTAAAAGTTATCTAACCCTCTAAAGTACACAACATATTCCCATTTATGATTCATCAAACAAATATCCCTTAAACCCCTTTTGTAAGCTGAGACTCTGTCGCACGAGGGACACAGAGGTACACAGGTCATTACAGGCCCTGTCATTGTAGAACTCTCGGCCTAATAGACCCATACAGCAGGTGGCTAATTTCGGGGGATAGTTCCCAGGGAAATAAAAGCAACTGTACACCTCCCTGATGGCCTGCTACACCCTGAACAGCCTGACCCCTGGTGACAGTTGTCACTGGCACTTGTTCAGCCCCCATTCTCGTCTCCCTGAAGCTTTTTCCGGTGTGAACACCTGAGTTTGCCTTTCTTGCCACATTTCCCAGCTTACGGTTATGGTGGGTATCAGAGGGAAATGAGAATAAACACTAGCCCATTCTGCCACTACTTAGCAACAGGAAACGTTTTGATAGATAAATGTTCAAATGTGCCTGACGTGAGCTATGCCACGGCTTCTGTTTGCCTATTCTGTTTTGTTTTTTCAGACCATGTTGCCATTTAGTGCTAGAACCAGGAGAGACTGTGGCCTATGACATCTGGGTGAATATGTCTGAAAGCATTCACACATGTAAATCATGTACTTTAATTCAGCAATTCCCAAAGACTGTTGTGTGGAATGCCAGCCCTGTAATCTTCTCTGGAGCCATGAAGCATCCTTGTGAAGCACTCTGGGAGACACCAGGCAGAGCCCATAGCCCACGCAGAGGAGTGCACAGCCCCTGAGCACGTTCAGTGCTGGTCCTCAGGAAACACACCTGCCTAACTGTGTGTAATTTCCAGTTTTCCCATGCATATTTGGCCATGGCCATTTTTTTTCTTTTTTCTTTCCTCTTTCTTTCTTTCCTTCTTCCTTCCTTCCTTCCTTTTTTTCCTAACATCTATTAGTATGTTTTTCAAAGCCTTTAGGGACTTCTAACTTGCTACATGGTGAAGGAGGAGGCGTTGTCATTGTCCACGGTCTCACTGGTCTGCCGGGAGGCGAAGGTTTCTGAGTGTATCCGGGCGCAGGACAAGCCCTGAGACTTGTACTTCCTCCTCACACACCACAGGTCCTTCATTATCTTCAAAAAGTAGCTTCTAAACTTCTGGCCAATGAATGCGTAGAGCACGGGGTTGAGGCAGCAGTGCAGGAAAGCCAGGACTTCGGTGATGTTTTTGGTATAGCCAAGCAGCTTCTCCCCCGAGCAGGACCGGTTCATCCGGCCCATGTTTGCTGCTGTCACGAGAAGGACCATGTTATGAGGAATCTGACAAGCCAGAAACACCAGCACCACGGCCAGGATCACACGGATGGCTTTGTGCCTTTTAGAGTTCTGAGCTTGCACTAAGGTTTTGATGATAAAGGTGTAACAGAATATCATGAACACCAAAGGGATGAAGAACCCAAAAAGCAGCTCCAGCCCCAGCACCAGCAGCTTCCACCGGATGGGATCCGAGAGGGGGTGGTACTTGGGCTCGCAGACGTCCCTGCCCTGCAGGCTGTACTTCTGATTGAAGGCGAGAGTGGAGCTGGAGATGAGGACTGACAGCGACCACACGACAAAGCAGATGGCTCTGCTGTGCGGCAGTGTCCGGGACCGGAGCCGGAAGGCCTTGGTGGCCTGCACGATGGCAATGTAGCGGTCCAGGCTGATGCAGGCCAGCAGCAGCATGCCGCAGTTGAAGTTGATGGCGTAGATGCCTTTCATCAGCTTGCACACCTCGTTGCTGAAAATCCAGGCCCCGGCAGAATGGCTCACCACCCAGAAGGGGAGAGTGAAGACAAACAGGATGTCTGCGATGGCCATGTTCAAGAGGTAGATGTCTGTCATAGACCTGGCCTTCTTATAGAAAGCAAAGGTGGTCACCACCAGGACATTGCCCACGAGCCCGAGGACACATATCAAGGAGTACGCAACCGGCACGAAGAGCCTGGAGAACTCCCTGACCTCCTGCAGGGAGCACAGCAGGGCATCCTCATCAAAGGAGTAGTTGCTCTCCACTGCCCCGTAATACTCCATAAACTCATAAGCGTTGCTGTAATTCTTTGGTTCCTGAAAAGTAAACAGATTTAGCTGTAGTACAATTTTGAGTAGCCACAATTAATCAGAATTATGCTCTCCACAAAAATAAAATAAATTCTTACCTCCCTCATTGTGCTATTTGATCTGGACAAAAAAATGCAGAGCTGATAAAGAACACCGAATGTACAGTACGATCCCTCTGGCCACCACCAGAGAGAGGAGGAGAGGAGCCGTGAATCTAAGGAGGAAAGATAGCAAAATACTCCGAGTTAGGAGAGAGCCAGAGAGGGGGTAAATTTGCAGCACCCCTGCCCCCAGCACCCCGTCCTGTGTGAACACACAGGGTGCTGCCCCCGGCGCCCTATCCCGTGTGAACACACAGGGTGCTGCCCCCTGGTACCCCGTCCCGTGTGAACACACAGGGCCCCTGGCACCCCATCCCGTGTGAACACACAGGGTGCTGCCCCCGGCGCCCTATCCCGTGTGAACACACAGGGTGCTGCCAGCTACTTTGCGTAAAAACATGCCTTTACAACAGGAACCGGCTGCCTCTTTCTGTAAAGAGCCAGACAGTGGGTCCTTCAGGCTTTGTGGGCTGTTTGGCCTCTGTCACCAGTGCTCACACCTGCCCCACAGACGGACGGATGGACAGACCTGGCTGCAGGATGGAACTTACACATCCCTCATCCACAACTAAATCACAAGTGTGACTGCACAAAAATACCGTGCAAAATTCAGTGTAAATAGATCCAAAAGGTGCTATTGAAGAAAACATACAGAAGGGTAGAAGTACAGAAAACCAGGATTCATTATCTAAGACTTAGAATCCTTCACAAGACGGCTCAGTGACTCCCACCCACATGGGCTGTAAGAATCTCTGGTAGAATTTCTTCAAGTTGGAACATGGGGGTCACTGGAGAGGCCTAAACAAGGCTCCGGAAGGGCAGCAGGCAGGACCTCCCCAGCGCCACTGCAGTTATCAAGATGCATCCTCATTGTCGGGAATCCAGGTGCCAGGAAGAGAGGTAGGGCTGGTATAGTCAGCAAGGGAGGCCCTGATCCGAGGCCTTGGAGAACATGGAGACTTCGGGGAAGGAATGACCCTCTGGGAGAGAGTCCCAGTGAGGCGTGGGGACCTCGTGTTTGCTCAACAACTGAGCCGTAAGCTTGCAGAGCCCACATGCTGAGAGTGGGGGCAAGGCTGAGGCTGCTCAGGCTGCAGGGGCTCAGCAGGGCTATGTGGAGAGCTGTGGGCGCAGGGCTGTGCACCCCACCATTTGAGCAAACTCAACACGGGGAACGAAGGATCTTTGCTCTTCTCAGTCTCCCTCTTGGTTTTGGGATCATTTTTCTTCCTGCCGTGTTGACTCCCGCGCCACCCTCTGGTCAGATCTGGGCCCAACATTCCCTGGCGTGACAAGTGCTTCCAGCCGCTCCCCATCTTCTCCCTCTGGACCTGACCCTGCCCCAGGCCTGGCGAGGTCACGAGTGGCAACAAGGGACGTGCAGGCTCAGGTGCCTCGAGGACCTTCCCCCAGTGTCCTTCCCACTGCGCTGTGACCTTGGTCACAGGTGCCTCTTGGAACTCCTCCCAGTGTCCCTCCCACTGTGCTGTGACCTTGGTCACAGGTGCCTCTTGGAACTCCCCCCAGTGTCCCTCCCACTTCACTGTGACCTTGCTCACAGGCAGTACCGAAACCAAACTTTGGGGGAGGAAGTCAACATAACATGAATCACCCGAGTCACTCTCCGGACATACCCCTGTGCTTTGCTGCTTACTCAGCCCCGTCCGTGGAAGAAGGCTTGGGGCGCCTCTGCCTCTTGCCGTTGCCCCCAGTGTACAGCCGAGTGCTTTGGAGCATGCAGAAGGAGCCTGAAACAGACCCCGGCTCTGCAACGCATGTGAGGAGCTGATCGCACCAATCAGTCAAAATGGAACTTCAGGGCTTCAGCTTCCAGCCACAATGGGTCAACAGGGACCTGACGTTCATGCTGCATTAAAGGGCTAGAGAAGGGTGCAGAACACGGGAGCAGTGCCAGACGCTGGGCACTGTCACCACGGGACTGTGGCCAGCAAGGGGCGTGCTGTGAGCTCCACCAGCCAGCCGCGGGTGCGAGACACAGAGTGTGAAATGAAACTGCACTGATTGGTGTCACCCCCAGATTAGACGCTGCACAGAATTCAGGTGCAGTTTTACACTCTAGCAACAAAGGCTGGAAATTAAAACTGTGTGTGTGTGTGTGTGTGTGTGTACAATACATGGAATGGTATCAAAAAACATGAAATGAAACACATCTAACAAAATTTAACAAGATTTACATGCTGAAAGCCACAAAAGATTACTGAGGGAAACTAAGACCCAATTAGGGGGGCGGTCTGTCAAGTTTAGGGAGAAATCACTGGTCCCAAGCCGGCAGTGTGGCTGCCAGTGCACCGCAGCTGACCTGCACGTGTGCCTCAACACTGAGACGTCACCTCTCCCCAGATCGATCTATAGATGCAATGTAAACTAAGTCAGAATCATAGTGGGACTTTTTATAGAAACTGACAAGCTGATTCTAAATTTATTAGAAATTCAAAGCACTTCAAATAGCCAAAACAATTTTGAAAAACAGAACAAAATTGAAAGACTCCACCTGCTCTCAAAAGTTTTGAGAAAGCTCAATAATCATGGCCGTGTGACCCTGGCAAAAGCGCCAGATAGCATCCAGAGATAGGCCCACATATAAACAGCAGCTGATTTCTACGTAAGGAGCCTGGCAGTTCGACGGGGAAGAGAGGTCTTTTCAGTAAATGGTCCTAGAGCAACCGGTTTTTCATGTACAAAAAGTTGACCCTTACCTCTTACCTTATACTAAATGCAAAAGTTAACTCAAATGGATTTGCAGGTCCAAATGTGAGAGCTAAAACATAAAAAACTTGAAGGAAACCTAGAGGAAAATCTCTGTGATGGGAATGTAGAGGGCCTCTCATATCATTGCAAAAAGCGTGAACTGTAAAAACAAATCGAAAAGTTGTACTTGATCAGAATTAAAAACTGATCTTTAAAAAAAATGAAAAAAAATGAATAGAAAACCATATTTATAAATTTATATCTGATAATAGGTTCTAATGAGAATATATAAGGAATCTTGCAGTTCACTATCAAAAAGATAAGCAACTTGGTAAGAAACACGGGCATCACGTAAACAGGCAACTCACCGAAGAAAAGGCATGGATGGCAAAAGCACACACAGAAAAAGGCTCAACGTCGCTAATCATTAGAGAAATGCAAATTAAAACCGCACCGAGAGGCTATTTCACACCCACTAGAACAGCCACAATTGAAGGGTAGACAGATGTGATGCAGTTGGAGCTGCCGTGCTTTGCTGGCAGGGATGCCGGAGCACGCTGCCACTCGGAGCAGGGGGTGCGGCTGCCACAGACACCGGCACCTGATCCCCCACCCCGTGTACCTGCAGGCTCCAGGGGCTCCCGGTGTACCTGCACTTACCCAGGAGAAATTAAGAGATTTCTATTTGGGTGTTCACAGTAGTTTTATTCTTGGGTTTGTTTGTTTGTTTGTTTGTTGAGACAAAGTCTCACTTTCTCGTCCTCAGTAGAGTGCCATGGCATCACAGCTCACAGTAACCTCCAGCTCTTGGGCTTAGGAGATTCTCTTGCCTCAGCCTCCCAAGTAGCTGGGACTACAGGCGCCTGCCACAACGCCTGGCTACTTTTTTTGTTGCGGTTTGATCAGGGCCGGGTTTAAACCTGCCACCTTCAGTATATGGGGCCAGTGTCCTACTCACTGAGCCACAGGCACTGCCCTTTTCTTTTTTTTTTTT
>NW_003852451.1:2154490-2157575 GCF_000181295.1 Otolemur garnettii
CCTGGGCTTAAGCCATTCTTCTGCCTCTGCCTCCCAAGTAGCTGGGACTACAGGTGCCTGCCACAACACCTATTTTTTGGTTGCAGCCATCATTGTTGTTTGGCAGCCCCAGGCTGGATTCGAACCCTCCAGCTCAGGTGTATGTGGCTGGTGCCTTAGCCGCTTGGGCCACAGGCGCTGAGCCAGTAGTTTTACTCTTAATGGCCCCAAACTGGAAAAGGGTGAACAGATAAGTGAACCACAGTGTGTCCGAGTGATGGAACACGGGCCAGCACTGCAAAGGAATGGGTTGGTACACGCTCCACCATGTGTGAGGCTCACAAACACATCACTGGGTGACAAATGCAGACACAGAGCCATGTCCCACACTTTCCCATTCAGATGAAATTCTGGAAGAGGACAAACAACGGTGGAAGGAATCAAATGGGGGATCGTCATGGGTTGGTGATGCTGAGAGGGGCAGCTGAGAGGTTGGTGGAGGCCATTGCTCGGGAGAGGGGGCACCAGGTGGAGACGGCGGGAGCCAGAGTGTGAGGGATGGCCCGGCATGCTGCACCGTGGAGTGAAGGCCAAGTGCACTATGACACATAATATTTTCTGAACTCAAATTGAATTCAATTCAGCGAGCGTTTATGAAATTTATGCTCAGCGCAGGCACAGGGGTACAAGCCTGAATCAGACAGACTCTCACTCCAAGAAGATGCCAAAGAAATTATCACAGAACACTGTGGTATTAGCAAGGGCCCCACCACTGGGGAGGCTAGAACAGAAGGACCCCTGGAGCCCAGGACCTGAGGCTGCTGTGAGCTAGGCCCACACCACGGCACTCCAGACTGGGCAACACAGCGAGACCCTCTCAACAAGAAGAAAAAAAAGGAAGTGAGGACGTCGGCCTGAATTACGTCCTATTCATGAAACAGTATTTTAATGTCCTTTAATTTACTCGTATTTGTGTAGAAGGAAGAATATGTCACAACAAACCAAAATTCACAAATTCCTTATGTATCAGGACGGTGTTAGGAATTTGTTACATATAGACATGTACAACACAGGGTGCTGATAGATTCATGCCCTGAAGGTCAAGAGTCTGGATGTTGAGGAAGAAGATTTTTGTTGGGTTTACTAGCATGCCAGTGGCTCCCAGGACTGGATCTCAGCCTGCCAAGACCACTATTCTCACTTCAAAATTTGTGCAAATTGTTTTGAGGAAATTGTGCTGGTGACAGGCTGGCATGGGTCCCACCACAGGTGAAGATCCTACATGCAGCCCCCCGCATTACCTCCAATCTCTTAACACCAAATATCAGCCTGTTAGGAAACAAGCTGTGGATTTTCTATTATGGAAATTGTGGTAGCAAAGACACGAATAAGCTTTTCAATGGATATTTCTGTATCTTTTTTTCTTTTTTGGGAGGGAGAGTTTTTGGCCAGGGCCAGGTTAGAACCCACCACCTCTAGTATATGGGGCCAGCGCCCTACTCCTTTGAGCCACAGGCACCACCCATTTCTGTATTAAGAACAAAATACTCTGTAATACGCCAGCAGGACGTGAGAGAGGCAGGGAGCACTTAAGTTTATTGTCCAGTTCTTGGTGACCCGGCAGGTCCTTGCTAGTGAGGGTCACTGCACACATGCCTCGCTCTGTCTGTGACAGTGAGGGTCACTGCAACAGGCACCTCGCCCTGTCTCTGCGAGGCTCATCGCTTCCTCTCTCTCCATATTTCTGTTGCCACAAGCCCTCCTGGGTGTTTTTGAAATTGTTAAGTCATGTGTAAAATATATTTAGTTTAACTGGACCTCAAAATGTAATTTGCTTATCTTTGGAATTTAAATGCAAGTATTTCTCAAACCAGTGGGTATAGAAACATTTCTATAAAACTACTCAGTTGTAAGAAACTCCGTAGGGACAAACTGTCCCCCACTGAGCTTTGGAGGAAGAGTTTTGGAGGAAGAGTTTTGGGCCCTCCCAGGGGGGATCAGATGATGACATACATTAGAAGCATCATTCTAGGGTCTGGTTTTGCAGCTGGGAGGCGTCCCTTCCAGTACTGGGCTGCCTGGAGGAAAGTGTGGGCTGTTACTCTCAGTCACTCACTGTCGCCACCGCCTGGATGCTACTCTCACAGCTGTAGTCCTTTCAGGGCACCTGGGTACCCAGCCCGGCACACCGTGGTGTGGCACCCAATGAGACGACGCCTGTAACCCACTGTGTCCCTGAGGACCTCACACCACAAAGGCCACCTCCTGGCAAGGCTTCATTGCACATCCTAAAAGCTAACAAAAGCAGAACTTTCTGACTCCTATTTTGCATCTCTGCACTCTTTTTAGAAAAACATTTCAAAAACATTCAAAGAATGTTGAAGTTAAGTGGTTCAACTCCAGAGAATGACCCCTTTTGGGCTGGGAGCCCAGAGCTGGTGCAGGAAATTTCAAACCCCATTTCCAGAGAGAGAGGACAGTGCCTCTGACTGAGCACAGTCGTCACCGTGGACACTGACGTGCTGCGAGCCCGGTCACCGTGGGTTTGCCCACACTCGGCTTGTCCCACTGATCTCCAAGCCGAGGCGGCCACAGTCACTGGACCGCTGATCCGGGAGGTGCTGCAGACATTGCAAATCTGTGACTGAACCTGAAACTTGTAAGTAATCAAGATGAGGAAGCTTGACGGGGTGCAGGCAGCACCAGCTGATTTGCCAGGGGGTGGGGACTGCAAGGCCCCTCCTGACACCATTCAGGGCTGACTGGAGCTGTGTGCTGCCCAAGGTCTCTGTGAGTGCAAAGGAGAGGAAGCAAGTTCATCAGGCCTGAAGACATCAAAAAGCCTAAAAAGGTAACTAAAGTACTGGGTGAGGAAACTCTGGACAGAATCAGCCGCCTGTCGAACTTACCACGGCAAAGTCCAGTAGTGAAAAAGGAAGCTCCCCCACTTGCACTTACAAAATCAGCTGCGTGTGTGTGGAGTCAGCAGCAGCAGCAGCAATTTAAAGTTTTGTTTGCTGGGAAGTTCACTAGGAGACCAGTGAGTCAGACCCGTGGGCACAGTCACACATCTGTTTACCCACCTGGCTCACATAGGACCTCCAGA
>NW_003852451.1:2158334-2176350 GCF_000181295.1 Otolemur garnettii
GGATTAAAGGCAGACACACACATGCTCTGACACTGGGGATGGAGCTTATTGTCGACAGAATCATGGCCCCAAAGATGCCCACACCCTGATCGCTGGAATCTATGAACACATCACCTTAATGGCCAAAGGGGGTTTGCAGCTGTGAGTAGTTAAAGGCCTTGAGCTGGGGTGAGGGTGCTCCATTATCCAGGAGGGACCCAAGTAAGCACACAGTTCTCAGAAGTGGAGAACTCCTCCTCACCTAAGGCAGCAGCAGGAGGGGAGAGGTTCTGCAGGTAGGAGAGACTGCAACTATAGCTGCTGGAGCTGAAGACAGACGTGAGGGCCACATGCCCAGCAAAGGGGGCTGCCCTGAGAAGCCCAGAGAAGCCTCAGCTGGCAGCCAGCGTGACAGGGAGACCCAGCCCCACAGCCTCCAAGAACTGGCTTCCGCTCCTGGCAGGATAAAGTGAGGAAACAGATCCTCCTTTAGAAACTCTGACCCCTGGTTCCAGGCTGGTGAGCCCTGTGTCGGATTGCTAAGCTGCAGGACTGAGGAAATGGATCTGTGTCGCTTTAGCTCCTGAAGCTGCAGTGGCTGGTCAGGGCAGTAATGGGAAACGCACGTAGTGCCCAGCACATGCTGCCTGTTAAAACTAGTTTCTAAGAGGTAGGATACATTACTAGACTGCAGGGCTCAGAGTGAGGGAGGTGACAGCTCCTCAGGTTTGCACAGCGACATTGCACTAAGCTGAGGGAGGTGAGTAATGACCCCTAGACTCAGCTGAAGTAAACTGTACCAGTGACCCAGGGCAGGCGCCCTGCTTCACAGCTGGCTTGTTGAGCCTACGAACAAGAAGGGCCATCCATTGCTGGTAAGGCCGTCCTCAGACAGGGTCTGGGCTTGCCCCTCCCTGGTACAGGAGGGAGGAGTGTGCCCATCAGTGGGGATTGTCAACAAATTTGACCTGACATGAAGGATGGTATTCAAACCATGGAACAGTGACTTGGCCTGCTTCAGGGTGGGTGGGTCCTTACTGAACAGGAGATAACCTGATCTCCTAAGTCTGAATCACTGGGACAGCCCTGGGGGAAGGGAAGAGCTGACAGTAAGGGGACAGTGGGGGGACGGGTTCACCAGGCCGGGTCTCCATGTTTACTAGTGAAGAGAGACATGGGCGTCCCTATCTTTTTTTTTTTTTTTGAGACAGAGCCTCAAGCTGTCCCCCTGGGTAGAGTGTTGTGGCATTACAGCTCACAGCAACCTCTAACTCCTGGGCTCAAGCGAGTCTCTGGTCTCCGCCTCCCAAGTAGCTGGGACCACAGGCGCCCACCACAACGCCCAACTATTTTTTGGTTGCAGCCGTCATTGTTGTTTGGCGGGTCCGGGCTGGGGATTCGAACCCGCCATCTTAGGTGTACGTGGCTGGCGCCTTAGCCAGTTGAGGTATAGGCACCGAGCCGGGCGTCCCTATCTTAAAGGTGTTCCTCAGCAGACTCCAGCTGTGTGTCTAGGCCGCTTACTGCACATAGATGGGGTCACTGCAGCACGGTCCCCCAGTGGGACACGGGCGTCTCCCTCCATGGGCTGACTCTGTACCAACAGCAGACTTTGGGGACAAGGTTTCACATACACTACACACAATGCTCTACACATATCAACCTGTAGCCAAACGTGATTTTATAAGCTGTGTCTACTGGTTTGGGGCCCTCCAGGAGAGGGGTGCGTCCCCGTGTCTAGTGAAGTCTGATGTCGGGTAAGACGGAGAGCTCAGGCAATGTCTCCTGTGACGATTCCACTTCTCATATTCATGCCATCTCTGTGTTTTACTCATGCATAATTAAGGTTGGAGGTCAAGTGCCTAACGGCTAGATGGTTAGCACAGACTGGCATTTAAAAGTGCGTTCCCAGAAATACTCTGGGGAGAGGAGGAGCGGCAGAGAGAGGGGAAGCGGGGTGAGCCATTGCTCTTGGTCCAGCAGGCTGCCAGCCACACCTCTTGTATGGTCCTGTGGCAGCTCTTCATCAGATAATAATCCATCGTTTCCCAAATCTACCTGCCCCACAGAACCTTTCGGGTCTGTGTTCTCTGGACAACACTCTGAGTAATGCTGACCTGGAGGACCATTCACTCCTTCATCTGGAGACAGGTGTGGGCAGTTCTTAGGGGCCAGTCCTGGTCCAGACAACATGACACAGGAAGATGAGGAACACACAACGCTGGGCCCTGCCCACTGCCCCTGCCCACCGCCCCTGCCCACCGCCCCTGCCCACTGCCCCTGCCCCAGGGTGACGTGGCCTAACAGGAGCATGTGGCGAGGGCGTAACCGAGGCAGATGACAGTGCTCCCCACGCCAGCCTCACACTGGAAGTGCGTCCAGCCTCGTGAGACTACAGGGAACACTTGGTGCGAGCTTCACACTGAACGCTGCTCGAGTCCCTTTCTGTTGTGGGTACGCTGCAGGCTTGGAAATCAGCTTTTACTGAAAGACCTGTCTCTGCATGGCTCTCTTCCATTTTTAGAAGTGCACACTGGTAAGCCCGCCTCTCACATGACTGTTGCATTTAGGGCCTGAAATCATGTAAATATTCTACCCTTTGAAATGACAACCAGATGTGTCAGACCCCTCAGAGATCAGATGTGCACGCAGTAGGTGGTCACTTAACTGCTGCCTTCAGTTTTAACATTTCAAAGATTTTGTTACCACACATGAAAAGAAAATGTTACTTTAAGAAAACCTTAATTCTGGAGCAACATTTTTGACATAGTATTTTAAATGTTAACAAATTTTTATTGCAGTAAAGTCATATGGCTTCCTGTTAGGTAAAGCACACAGAAGAAAGTGTCTCAGAAAGTAATAGCTAATTAATTCACTCAAAAATGAAAAGACACCCAATAACACCCTCTGCTAAAAAGCGGAACCCCTTCCCAAGAAGCCACAGGAGGGGGCAGGGCCGCCCACAGCAGTGTCCCTCCTGACACAACCCCCACAGGCACAGGCCCCGATTCAGACAAAACCATTTCTCTGAACATGGAGGCTTTGGGCTCCTCTGGTCACATGCAAATGACCCCAGGACAGGTGGGTAAAGCCTCAGGGAGACCAATCACTGGCTGGCTCTGTGTGGGGACCAGGGTGGTAGCAAGGAGTGGCTGCAAAAGGGGGCGACACAGCACAGGACACTGTCCACCCATCTGCCCCAAGTAGCCTCCACCCAAGAAAATTAAGTGTGGGGAAAATGTTAGTAGTGATGGTTATAAAATGTTTTTCGTAAGGAAAACTGTTAAATTTTTAATTCATAAATATTTAATAACTAGTTTAACAATGTGTTAAAATAAGTCTAAAGATTTTAAATTTGTTTTCAAAAATAGTGATGGCTTTGCCAGAGGAGTAGCAAAAACTGAAGAATGTGTGGGCATGTGTGTGCCTGTGTGTGTAAGCATGTGTGCACAGACATGTGTCCATGTGTGCCTGTGTGTGTAAGCACGTGTGCACAGACGTGTGTCCATGTGTGCCTGTGTGTAAGCACGTGTGCACAGGCGTGTGTCCATGTGTGTACATGTGTGTGTGAGCATGTGTGCACAGACGTGTGTCCATGTGTGTGCCTGTGTGTGTGAGCACGTGTGCACAGACGTGTGTCCATGTGTATGCCGGTGTGCCCGTGTGTAAGCATGTGTGCACAGATGTGTGTCCCTGTGTGTGCCTGTGTGTGTAAGCACGTGTGCACAGACGTGTGTCCATGTGTGTACTTGTGTGTGTAAGCATGTGTACACAGACGTGTGTCCATGTGTGTGCCTGTGTGTGTAAGCACGTGTGCACTGACGTGTGTCCATGTGTATGCCGGTGTGCCCATGTGTAAGCATGTGTGCACAGATGTGTGTCCCGGTGTGTGCCTGTGTGTGTAAGCACGTGTGCACAGATGTGTGTCCCTGTGTGTGCCTGTGTGTGTAAGCATGTGTGCACAGACATGTGTCCATGTGTGCCTGTGTGCCCGTGTGTAAGCATGTGTGCACAGACGTGTGTCCATGTGTATGCTGGTGTGCCCATGTGTAAGCATGTGTGCACAGACATGTGTCCATGTGTGTGTCTGTGTGTAAGCATGTGTGCACAGACATGTGTCCATGTGTGTGTCTGTGTGTAAGCATGTGTGCACAGACATGTGTCCATGTGTGTACTTGTGTGTGTAAGCATGTGCGCACAGACATGTGTCCATGTGTATGCCTGTGTGCCTGTGTGTAAGCATGTGTGCACAGATGTGTGTCCATGTGTGCCTGTGTGTGTGAGCACGTGTGCACAGACGTGTGTCCATGTGTGTGCCTGTGTGTGTAAGCATGTGTGCACAGGTGTGTGTCCATGTGTATGTGGGCCTGTCTGTAAGCACGTGTGCACAGACGTGTGTCCCTGTGTGTGCCTGTGTGTGTAAGCACATGTGCACAGATGTGTGTCCATGTGTGTGCAAGCACATGTGCACAGACGTGTGTCCATGTGTGTGCCTGCATGTGTGAGCACATGTGCACAGATGTGTGTCCAGGTATGTGCCTGTGTGTAAGCACGTGTGCACAGACGTGTGTCCATGTGTGTGTAGTATATGTGTGTGCCAGTGTGTATCTATATGTATATGTGTGTGTGTACATGTTTAGGTAGGTATGCTTGTATGTATTTGTGTGTGCATGTGTGTGCAAGCATATGCCTGTGTGTGTGCATGGGTGTGTATATCTGTGTGTGTATGGGTGTGCATATGCATGTGTGCAGGTATAGGCCTGTGTGCATGTGTATCTGGGTGTGTGTATGTGCACCTGTGTGTATCTGGGTATGTATATGTGCATATGTGGGTGTGCACATACGTGTGTGCAGATATATGCCTGTGTGCATGTACATCTGGGGGGGTGTCTATGTGCACGCATATGTGCACAGCTCTAAATTACATTCTGGCTACATGCTGGGCAATATGATCATGGCTTTACAACTGTTATCTCTTTCCACCTGATGAACCCGTTTAAAGCAGACCTTGTCCCTGTTGTAAGGATGGGAACTGCAGCCTGGCTAGGCCTGCGAGAAGGGCTCGGGCTGCCACTGACCCTAGTGCCCATTCTAGCTTACTTTGTCTCCAGCCGAGGCCCTCAGTGCAGTGCAGCAGAATTCCCATGGGATCTTCAGTGATGCATTTACTTGGAAACATTCTATTGATGTCAGAATTTCACACATGACATGGTAGATATTCAGCAAATGTATTTTGTCAGAACTCCTTTGAATCAGGGGCATGATTTTTTTTTTAACTTTTTTAGGTTATCATCAGTGGAGCTGAAACTCCAGCCCAGCTTCCTCTACTTTTGAATAGGACAGTTAAGTAGGAAGCCAGGAGGGGTTTTTCCAGTGATTCATTTATTGAGTTTTTGTGGGTGGTTCTTTTGTTCCCTTTGCTTCTTTGGAAGTTTACTTTTATGATTTCCGTGACATTTGCAGAATTACCTCTTTAGGCATTCCAGCAATGTTTAATGAAGGCCTCGGAGCCCTACTTTCGTTGCAGTCTAATCTATTGTCTGCTGCTACTTGACTTTGGAGAAAACACACAGCTGACCCCTTCTAACACCATCGTGTATTCTTTTCCATCCTAAGATACTGGCTTGTGATCCCTGTGGCTCTTGCAGCCATCACTAGAGTATGGTCTAAGCGCTATGCCTCCAAGAACGTCTCTTAAACAGTTCCCCTGTTCACACCCCCCACTCAATCTCAGGCCCTTCCCCTGTTCACGCCCCCTACTCAATCTCAGGCCGTTCCCCTGTTCACACCCTCCACTCAATCTCAGGCCCTTCCCCTGTTCACACCCTCCCACTCAATCTCAGGCCCTCCAAGACGCCCACTCATTACCTTGCATTGCATAAATCACTTAGTGCCTCTAAAATATTTCTTAGCTGAATTTCTAACTTTTCAAAACATTTTTATGTACTTGGTTAAATAAAGAACTCTGTTTCTCTCTAGACTGATCCCCCAAGGTATTTCCTGTATAAGGAAGATACAGCCAGTCCATCACCCATGCTCTAGCGCAGGACTATGAGAATAAATCACTTGCTGTATACTTAGAGAAAAAGTGCATTTCTCGAAAATGCAGTCCTACTAAAACCATAGAGCAATGCCTTTAGGAAAGGAAGAGCATTGTGTTAAATGTAAATGTGGTCAATTGTGCCAGCATTCTGGAAGATTACGGAGTAAGGCAGTTCCATGTCTAATGAGCCTGTCTTAGAATAGGGACTTGGGGCCTGCTCACCTCATTCAGCACCAGCACCGCAATCCACCTGGACTGTCCAGCACGCCCCTCTCAGTGGCTCGCCTGGTCCCACAGCACCGACCTGACGACCATTTTGCCAACAGATCCACCTTCTAATGGACATTAAGAAAAAAGCAGCAAGATGCTAGAACCGGCCCAAAGCAAGTTGTAACTTACCACTTCCTACCGAGAAGTAAAACTATTTGCCCAAATGCAGATGGTTAACCACATCTGTCCTACAGCTTATTGGGTAATCCTAAGGTACCTTGGAACCAAAGTCACACCAGCGGCAGAGTGCCTGCGCCAAGTGGGAGGAGCCGCTGCTCCTCAGAGGACAGAGCCTTTGGGTTGTCTTCAGCCCAGGACTGAGGTCACTCCCTGCCCTCACACCCTTTCACCAGGTCACCCCTGGGAGCAAGGCTGGCTGCAGGCTGACTAGGAAGATTCAGAAGCATTTGAACAAATCTGTGGGAGTTGATGGGCAGGCCCTGGGTCCACCCTGAGAGCCGTGCAGCTGCAGAAGGGTCAGCTGAGCCTTTCCAGGCCACAGTTTCCTCCTCTGGAATAAAGACCACGATAGCTGTGACCTCAGAGTGCCCAAGAAATACCGAGGCTAGTCCAGAGGAAGACGCCAGACCACTGCCCGGAGGATGGTCGGCACTCACTGCCTCTGAGCTATTATCGTCGCTGGATAGTCTGGGTCTGGCCACAGGGTCTCTGAGGGGCAGGGCCCCTGCCCTTGCCCAGACAGGACCCTCATGGTGCCTGCCCTGTCCTTAAATGCATGGAGCAGAGTAGCTGATGGCGATTCCCTGAAGAATTTTATTCTGAGGTGTTAAGTGGTTAAAAAAATAGAGAATAAAGGAATCCTAGAATCACAAAGGGGTTCATGCCTGGGTTGCTGGGAACAGGTCTCAGGGATGCTGAAAGCCTGAAGCCCAGGGACTCAGCTGCCATGTGCAGCAAGCCAGTGGTCACCTCCTCCCCAGCCACATGTCATGGCTGCTCAGCACCCACCACACCACGCAGGCGTCTCTCCTTCCCACGGGACTCTGAGCACGGCCAGTCTCCAGGCCTGGGCAAGCACCAGGAAAGCCACACATGTCCATCAGCCTCCCTGGAGACTGGCTGACCACACAGGACCCCCTGGTCATCTCCCTGTGGCCAGCTCCCCCTCCAAGGACCCGACATGATCCTGTTCAGATCCTGCTTACCCCACAACAGAAAAGCTCTTTTCCATTTGATGTTGAGGTGTTTGCAGACCTCGAGGTCCAGGTCCTCCCGTGGCAGTGCCCCTCTCCCTCCCTGTGATACCTTGTGGGACAGCAGCCTCTCCTGACCCCATCCTGGCAGAGGAGGCGTCCCCATCACTCTGGGAAAGGACCTTCCCATGTGGCCCCTGGTTCTTCCTGACTGGAAGCTCTAGCTCTTGGGTGGGGAGTGAAGTGAACCCCTCCACTCTGCCCTTCCCTGTCCACCGTCCACCTCCCGCTCCCACCACCACTTCCTCTCTGCCACACCACTCCAGGGCTGCCCACAGGGTCCCGAGCCCCTGAAGAGGAGGAGCAGTCACCCAGGGAGTGAGGAACACCTGAGCCTGTGTCCCTCAGCCCCATCTCCCCACCTCTGCTCCCAACACCCCCCTCCGAGAGCTTCCTTCAGCAGCAAAGTAAGGAACTGAGCCCTTTCATAGAAAATTGGCCCTGGAAATGGCCTGCCTGGGAAAAAAAAGAAAGAAGAAACAGACACCTCTTCTAAGGACCAGGAAAGACCATTAAGCAGACAGGCAGCATGTTGAGAGAAGCGCCACCGTGCGGCCACACCAAGGCTGAGGGACCAGGAGGCCAGCCGCAGGACACCCTGACCCCTGTGGGGCAGCCGCCTGTAGGCAAAGAGGAAGAGGCAGCGGCCACCTCCCCAGGAAGCTCGTCACCTCACATCCTCCTCCTGCCCCACGGGGGAAGGGGACAGATGCGGAACTACCTGCCAGCAGCAGGCTGGACCCCCACCGTGACGGGCTGGCCTCTGCGGGCATCCTGTGTTCTTCACCCCATATTTCTTCCATGTTTATTTCTAAGTAATACCCAAATTCTATGTCAGAGCCATTTCGTTCATCTCTCTCTAGAGGATGCCTCAGTCTTATTTCAGCCTCTTGTTTATCTTCCTCAAATTTAACTTTATGCTGCACATTTGCATAGATGCTTAAGGGACAGAAAAAGCAAGAAAGGCCGTATGCAGCCGTGCATGCTTCCAGGAGCTGGACAGTACATGTGACATGTTCATGCAGACACAGGCAGAGCCAGCTGGGAGCAAGTGCCGGAGACATTTGTTGAAGAATTGCAGGGAACAGTCTGCCTGTGGCTGTTTGTAACATGCTGAGGACACTATGCCTGGCTCAGATTTTACTGGTGACCTTTCCTTTCCAATCACCATATTACCACTGAGGGGAAAGGCAGGTCCAATCACAGAGGACCCTTAGCAGGAAAGGGCCACGTAGCAGGGGATACAAATGCCTCCCCTAACAGGGAAGAAGAGGAAAATTACATACTGAGATCTGTGTATTGGTTGTACGAATAAACAAATTTTAAAATTGACTTCCCCCTAGTTTATATTGAGAGTTCCTTGAAGGATAACAAAGGATTTGATATTTTTTCAACTCTGCAGAGAATGCCACCCAGGTGATCGGTATCTACTGACCAGGGTGTAGCCACCATGCCTGGTCTTTAATGCAGCTGTATGCAGTATTAGGAAGAAACTAGAGTCTTGCTTTGGGTGGGTGGTGGCTGGAATTGGGGGGAGCTGGCCATGAGGCTCACAGACCACGCCACACCCGCATCCTGAGATTTTTCCTTCTCCTGATAGTCCCAAGATTGCACTTCAATTCCTCTCCTCCCCAAAGGGGCATACTGCTCTGGGTATTACAGGTAAAATCTAATTCTTCTCTTTGTAATTCTGAATTTGCCTTAGAGATTTGCTTGATGAATAGAATAAAATAGAATAGAATGAAGCACAGCAATCACCTGCTGATTCTGAGGCTGATCAGGAGGCTTGCAGCTTCCCCAGGACCTGTGGGTCCATGAAGTGGTCCCACCTCAGTCCTGAGTCAAGAAGCCCAAGCCACAGGAGGGGCCACCCATGGACACCCTGGTTGACAACCACCAACGGCCGGCTGCTGGCCACGTGAGGAGGCAGCCAGTCCCGTAAGCCTTCCGATGACTTGGCCCAGAAAGGATGAGCACTTCTGGGCAGTATCACAAGCTGTGCTGACATCTCTAACTCTGGAATTTACCAAGATTTCAAGGTGTACATCCTTCCTGTCCACTGCCTGGGAGTGACCCTGCTACTGTGTGCCCTAAGCCATCTAGCCTAAGAATTTTCCTCCCAGATAGCCAGGAGAACACCAGCCTAACTTGCTTGTTATTGATTATTTTTGCAGATATTTGCTACGTACAGCACACGGTATACAGAGGTACTTAAAAGCCTGCCTTTATTTCCTGCCTTTAAGGAACTTTCAGAGTTGGAAAGTTGAGGCATAGCCCATAACAAAACAAGCAACACGTAGGAAGCAGCAAGCCTGCCCAGGCCTCGCCACCAGGCGACCACGTGAGAATCCCGGGGAGAGAGAGGGTGGGCACCCCCAGGCCTTGCCACCAGGCAACCACGTGAGAATCCCAGAGAGGGAGAGGGCGGGCACCTCCAGGCGACCACGTGAGAATCCCGGGGAGGGAGAGGGCGGGCACCCCCAGGCCTCGCCACCAAGCGACCATGTGAGAATCCCGGGGAGGGAGAGGGCGGGCACCCCCAGGTGACCACGTGAGAATCCTGGGGAGGGAGAGGGTGGGCACCCCCAGGCGACCACGTGAGAATCCCGGGGAGGGAGAGGGCGGGCACCCCCAGGCGACCACATGAGAATCCCGGCAAGTGGGGGGGGTGCCACCAGGTGCAAGCGGGAGGAAGGTGGGCCAATCTGGCCAGGGAGGAAGGCATCTGGGTACCCAGAGCAGGAGCAAAGGGGGCAGGGGACAGCAGGAGAGTGAAAGGGCAGCAGGACAGGCCAGGGACCATGCAAGGACACAGATGCCCATGAGCACTGGAGTGATGGGCAGATTCACAAGAGGGACAGAGACATGGTTGTCCATGAGCCCTGGAGTGAGGAGCAGAGTTACTAGAGAGAAGCCAACAGGTCCCCTAAAACAGCCCTGCCCAAGGTTACAGGTGGGGAAGGGCCTGGTCCACAGCACTACTCAAGGGCAGGCTCTAGAGGGGCCACGTCATCCTGGTCAGCCCAGCTGACAGACGAAAAAACCGAAACTCAGAGAAATAAAGCCGCTCCCTCACGTTCTCACACCCAGTGACCCAGCGCCAAGGCCCAAAGCCCCTTCTTCTGACCCCACAGCCCATGCATTTCTGGGGTAACCGTGGAAGACAGTGTGAAAATTAGTAAGGAAGGAGAGGACGGGGCATTAGGGTGGTGCCAGATTTTCTGTCTGGACAGAACTGAGAACAGCAGGACTGAGAACACACTTCTAAGAGGCAACTTATTTTTATAGGGAAGAAAAGTTACAGAAACGTGTAGAAACTGGTCTAAGGGGGAAAGAGATCAGTCTCATGCGATGGGCCACTGACTGTGAGGACATTGGGTCACATGGCTGAGGTTCTTGGAGAGCCTTGATGTGACCTTAGATCCACCTCAGCCACAGTTTGTGGCATCCACAAAATGAGAATGAAATTCAGGAAGGACGGACAGAAGGTTGGACACACAAATAGCACGTCTCACATGGGTTTGGGGGCACAGCAGACTCATGGTGTGGCTATGGGGATCCCAAGGGGGTGCTGCAGTGGGAGAAGCAGGAATCGTCCTACACCGAGGCTGGGATCGAGCTCAGAGATGGGGGTGGAGCCCTGGAGGCCAGGCTTATGCTTAGGAGGGGAGGAGAGACGTGTAAGGAGCAGCAGAAGGACCAATCACTTAAACACCCACACAGTATGTTAGGGAAGGCCAGGGAGAATGTGGGGGCTGAAAACTGCCCCGTGTGTCCAACCAGGATGCTGTCTGGGGATCACCATTTGGTGTGAACATCTGAGTGGCAGCTGCACTACAGGGCTCAAGAAAAGAGAGAAGACTGAGGAAAAAGGACCAGAGGCTCAAAGAAAGAGAGCGGAGTTGTAAAGGACGGGAGGGGCTGTGTTTTTACAACCTTCATGCTGAGAGTCACAGCCTGACCTGCTGCTGGCCTCGGTGTGAAGTGGGCAGAGACACAGACTCAGGTGGGCACAGACAGAGAGACAGGTGGGCAGAAATGCAGAGACCAGGTGGGCAGAGACTCAGAGACACAGGTGGGCACAGAGACAGAGACAGCGCTGGGCAGAAATGCAGAGTTGCAGAGACCAGACAGGTAGAGAGCTGCCTGCTCTCCTGGGCAACCTCCACCCCATGTGCCCCGAGCTTGGTTTCCCAGCAGGGTTTTATATGTCCAGGCTCAGCTCCATCCCTGAAGTCCATGGACTCCATGGTGGACAGCCCTCCGTGCACAGCCCTCACCCAGGTGGGGACCTGGACCCCATGATGTCATGACAGAACCATCCCCTTGCCCTCTCCCTGTCAGGTGCCAGGAGCAGGCGACCTGGGGTGACCTTCAGACTAAATCCAGGCCAGCACTGGGCACTGGGAAGTCTCAGCTCAGCCTGCAATAGCCCTGGGCTCCTCAGTGGTTAGGGCGCCCGGGTGCTTCTGAGATCAGGGTGGCAAGGGAGAGAAGCCACAGCATGCGAGAAAGGGGCCGCAGGTGCCCCCGGGGCCCGTGGGGAAGAGTGGCTTCATTCCTATGTGCTGAGGGACATATGGACAGAGACAGGCGGTGGGCAACACTGGCTTCTGCTGTGGGGCCACCAGCTGCCAGGTGTGGATGAGGCACTCGGGCCACCAGTCGCTCTGGGGGCTGAGACAAGAAACTGGCGAGGGGGTGGGTCTGCCCCCTCCCAAGGTGCCAAGCTCAAAAGTTACTTTGATTTAAAAACTAAAGGGCAGGAGGTAGTGGGAGGGGAGAAGCCCTGGGAAGGCTGAGAGCAGCTGGGGGAGCTTCAGGAGGACTTGGAGGGAGGGAAGCAACTCCCACAATTAGACATGGCCTCCAGAATGTTCTCAGGGACACAGGCAGAACCCCGGTGTTCCCCCTCCCTAATACCTTCTGGCAGCAGGACCCCAGCTCCCCAGAATGGAGACTGGGTGTCGCCCCTGCACCCCTGCGGCACCTGTAGCTTTGAAGGAGAATGGCTTTTCTCCACAGCACCAGGGGCTGGGGGTTGGGGAGAGGCTTTCCAAAATTGTGAGCTGGCTGCATGAAAATAGCAGTCCCTTTGAGGTTCCAAATTTAAGCGTCCAGCTCTGATGCCAACATTCTAGATGCAGCCTTATCCTTACCAAAATGTACAAAGAAAAGTTAGATAGTGTGACCAGACCCCGCCAGGACGTAGCCTGGGACGAAGAATATTAAAATGGGGATGGTGACTGTGCAGGAGCTAGAAATGTAAGAAATGTTGTTTTATTTTATTTTATTATTTTATTTTGAGACAGAGTCTCACTCTGTCACCCGGGGTAAAGTGCTGTGGCATCACAGCTCACAGCAACCTCAAACTCTTGGGCTTAAGCAATTCTCTTGCATCATCCTCCCAAGTAGCTGGGACTACAGGTGCCCGCCACAACACCTAGCTATTTTCAGAGATGAGGTCTTGTTCTAGCTAAGGCTGGTCTTAAACTCATGAGCTCAAACAATCCACCTGCCTCTTCCTCACAGAGTATTAGAATTACAGGCGTGAGCCACCATGCCTGGCCTTTTATTTCTATGTCTGTACATTTAATAATGAGATGAGTTTGTTGTATAATGAAACAGAATTTCTAGAATTTCTAAGAACAGGGAAAGGACTCATCACGGCACTCCCAGTGCTCACTGGAGAAATAGCACCTTCTAGATCATTCCTGAGTATTCCTATCATCACTTTCTTTCTTTGTCAGTTTCCAGAACAATGAACGTGCTATTCTCCTTTGAGTGAGAAATAGAAAATGGCAAAAACAGACTCTAAGTTGCTGGACAAGAGGCCCTGCTCAGACACCAGAAGCACGGAGCGTGGGGTTGGCCTCATGACACTGTCACAGTTAATGAAACAGGCCCAGCAGCGCCATAACCCGCTTCCCGAGGGATTTGTTTTCCCAAGACTTACTTTAAAATCCCCCAGAATTACTCCCCACTGGCTCAGCTCAAGGCATGTGGGCAGCAGAGAGGCCCCTCACCTGAAGCGGGCAGCAACTCTGACAGCAGCTGACCTCAGGACCCTGCAGCCCCCGTGCACCAGTCATGACCAGCTGCCCTGGTGGGAGGAGAGGGGACTCACAGGTCAGTTCACCTGTTCTGCACAAGTGGGAAGGACTTGTCGCGACAAAAAGACCAAAGAGGGAAGACTTACTCGACCACACGTCCCTTTGATCTCTCTCTCACACACACACACGATGGTGATTTTTAGATTTACTAAAATGTCTGGTTATCTACCAGAAAAGAAATCTGAAAGCCACATATTGTTTCCGTGTTGGGAAACTTCAGTTGAGTGACTTGGATGTTGGATAACCCTGAGTAAACCGTGTCAGAAGCCCCTCCTCACCTCTGGGACTGCGTCCTGGCCTCAGTGACCCACGCTCAGGACCAGCCTGTCCACAGGATCTTCCAGGAACAGCTGTGCTGACTTACAAAAGCTGCTACAGAAATGAATAAGGGTGGCACAGCGCCTGGCTTGTGTTCTGGTGTGACGGAGGAAGTGGCCATCCCCGTGTGGGTGAGAAGGGGCCTTGCTCATCTCCATGCTGGGTTAAAATTTAAACAATCCTACCCCTTACCTCAGAGGTAAACCCATCCCTTAGGGTTGAGGTTTTCTGTACCTGAAGGTTGGAGCTCCCAGGGGACTGTGCTTACGATCCCACCCCACAGTGCAAACAGGTTCTGACTGAGCATGCCTGGGCAGCCCAAGACCCTGGCGTGCCCAACCCCTCTCAGGGGCAGCTGCTGCCCGGGAGACACCGGGCAGGGAGGAGGTAGAAGGCCTCAGAAGTGCACGTGGTTTATACTCTGAGCCTCCATCTCCACCAGCCCGTAGGATTTCAGAGGAGGTGGAATGATGGGATGATGCTGAGCTCACTGGGGATGCGAGGAAGGGGAAGAAGCTGCCAGAGAGGGGTTGGGCCCAGGTCACCCTGCACCCACGTGGCCCTCTCTGAACCCTGACAATGCCCTGGGGCTGAGGGCAACATCCAGTTAAAAACGTTCCAAATTAACTTTCAACTTCAGCAGGGCCCAGCAGATGAAAAACCTTGTTAACCTGGCAGTGAGGCTCCCAGCTGTCTCCCAGTAAAGCGGGCACTGTCCAGCCTTGCCTGGCTGCACCCCCGGATGTGAGCATGCACTTCTCTGCACCAAATTCCATGCCAAGATCCCACAACACTCCGGACTACAGTGTCTGCTTCCACGTCCAGTGGCCCCATGAAGTCCACTGAGTTGTCCTATTTGTGTTTCGGGGGTTTTGCCCCCCTTTTGACAGCAGCCCACCATCTGCCTGGTCACTTCCACTGCATATGACCCTGGGAGCTTCCACCGTGGCTGACCTTTCCCTTCTAACAGGCCTTGGGCTGGGAACCCAAAACAGCCCCACTCCTCAGACCCGCGCCTAAAATAGAAGCCGGTGCATCTGAACATGCACCTGAAGGTCTCCCCGGGGAGAGGAACACACGAGGTCTAGGGCACAGGCCTCGTGTATCTATTTTGGCTCAGAGTCTCTCCGAGTGCATTTCCTCTTTCTCAGGGTGAGTGATATTATTAGATAAAAGGCCCCAGGTAAGCGAGGCTGAGACTCTCCCAGATGTTTAATAAGAGAAGACTGAATACGAGATTAACGCCAGCGTCTCCGACATTGACTAGGGATGGAGTAACTATTCTTAAATGACAGAAACACATTAGCCCACAACTCAGTGACACTGGCTGCCACCTCGTTGTCACTTTCACTTAGAAAATGATGCTATCACAAGAGCCAGTTCCCAGCGTCGAGGCCTCAAGAGCTCTCTCGATACATCATGGAAATGTGTCCAGGACACACGTTCCCAGGGTGCTCACACACCCCCAGTGGCCTGTCGCCCCATCCGTCAGCCCCATGGCCCTCTCCTCCCTCCTGCCGTCCTCCCTCCCACCGTCCTCCTCCCCCACCTGCCTTGCCCCTCTGCACCAGTCCCCGTGAAATCAGCCCCCACCGAGCCTCACCCACGTCAAACACACCCAGCTCCTGGGCGTGCAGAGTGACCTGAAGGAGACATGTCCAGTCTGGCCTTGTCAGACCTGGCTTCTTCCCGATGGGTATGGCTCTTCCAGGACACTTTATGAGATTCCTTACAACTGTCCCTAGAGCCGTTCCCCAAGTGCTGGTCAAGAACGACTTGAAGATCAGATTTAAGGTTTGTGAGAAAAAGCAGTGATTGTGGAACCAGAAAAGCTGGACTCAGATCCCCGGACATCCCAAGCTCTGGGCCTAAAGCTTCAGTAGCCGCTACCTCCCAGGCTGCTGTCAGAGTCACCTAACATGACAGGCGCAAGGTTTCTGGAACAGTGCACAGCACATAATTGACTCAACAGAAATCAGACAATTTCTTCTGTCTCTCTGAGACGGAAACTTAAATCTGGGTTCATCAGTGAACCTGACAATATAAACTTTTGCAATGTTCTTTTATCATCAAAGCACAGAACAGTTATTAAGAAAAGAGAAATACAACGTTTTCTAAAATCCAAGATAAATCAAAAACTTACCAATATAAGCAGGACCTTTTTGTTCCACAGAGCAGCAGCCCCAGAGTTTTTTCCTTAAATTTCAGACGTCTCTAGTCTGCAGGCTCTCCCCCTCCAGCGCTCACTCAGGCCCTCTCTTACTGATTAGGACGTGCAGACGCTACTGGGAGCATTCTGCCCTTCTGACACCCACTGGCGGCCCCCCCAGGAGCCCTCGCTCAGTCCTCACCCACACGCTGGGCGGTGCAGGGAACTGCCTCACCACAGTTCTATTCCTCCGACACACACTTCACATCATCGAAAGGTAACAAATAAGGTGGAGGAAGGAAGGCAGGCTTGTGTAACTAGGTCACTTGCTGCTTGATCATTTCAATTTTAGATGTAAATTTTTTTGTTTCAGAATTATTGGTCTGTGGAATATTTCTTGATTCTTCTTGGAAATTACAAAATAATTAGAATGATTATAAAGTTCTCTGAAAAGGTCCACAGCTTTTTTTTCTTAAAGACTAAAAAATAAAAGTCTTAGTCTTAAAGACTAAAAAATAAAAACCCTGAAAAGACTATGTGACTTCAGCTTTATGGATAAAGATAAAATGAATACAGAGTCAGCACCTCACAAATACCCCCCGTAAGTGTGCATTCAGCCACAAAAGGGGGCACAGCCCACCCTCAAAACATCCCCCTTGCTTATTAACCAGTTTCGACCCCACGTGGCCCTGTGTTACCACTTGGCCTCCTTAGGGCCAGCAGGAACCCGAGTTCCATGTTCCCAGAGGTATTGTCAGCATTCAGCTTAGGACCAATCCTGTAACGTAAGGGGAAATCTGGGTGACCTTCTCCCCCTAGCTCTACAATAAGCATTAGTCAGCCCACAAATCCCCCAGGGAAAGTCCTACATTGTCCCTTGATAGGAATCATCAATGACTTCCGTTAGGCATGACGTAAGATTTCACTCTGGTTGGTCCGAGTGTCTTCCCCCTTCTCCTGTGACCATATGTGCTGTGTCGCTGTTAGTCAATGTGTGTGTAACGCTACTTAGAAAGTTTATCTCACTTAATCCTGACAGTCAGTCTTGGTAAAGTGAGTATTACTACACTCATTTTATAGCTAAAAAGAAACTAGCACATGAAGATGTTAAGTAACCTGCCCACGGGTGTGTTACCCAGGAGCAGTGGGTTCAGAACACGCGTCCGAGGCCTTCCCAGTCCTGTGTACACTCAGTCCTTCCCTCAGCAACCTCCCCCGAGCACCTGCTATTGGCAGAAAGGACAGAATCCCCGGCCCCGTGGACTTGCTCGCCAGTCATGGGAGAGGGGCAGTAAGCACAGTAAGTAAAGAAATGTCTGGCATGGTGGATGGGGCTGTGCCTCTGAGGAAGATCAGTGGGAAACGGCGTCGGAGTTCTGGGGGCATCTGTAGCTTTAGTTGGGGTGGACAGGACAGCCTAACTAACTCTTTCTCTGAGAACAGACATTTAACTAGAGCCCTGAGGGTGGGAGAGAGCCACACACTCACCTAGGAAAGAGCCTCCAGCAGGGGCAGAGTCCCCGAGGCAGCATCTGCCCAACACATTCAAAGACAAGAAGGGGGTCAGTGAGGCAAGTGAGGGGGAAGGAGAGAGATGAAGACGGGGGGCCAGGCACCCACCCCTGGGCCTCACAGCCCACATAAGGCAAAAGAAGGAGCATGACCCAGAGGGTCAAGGGACACCATCCAACTTACATTTTAAGATTAACCTGGTGGCAGTGTTGAAATGGATTCACAGGAACCCAGGTGGAATTAGGAAGACCATCCAGGTAAGAAAATATGGATGTAGTCTGGAAATAATGTCAACCGATTTTTTTATTTTTTTGAGACAGGGCCTCAAGCTGTCCCCCTGGGTAGAGGGCCGTGGCATAGCTCACAGCAACCTCCAACTCCTGGGCTCAAGCGAGTCTCCTGCCTCCGCCTCCCAAGT
>NW_003852451.1:2178503-2189955 GCF_000181295.1 Otolemur garnettii
GATGGATAGAAGGATGGATGGATGGATGGATGGATGGATGGATGGATGGATAGAAGGATGGATAGAAGGATGGATGGATGGATGGATGGATGGATAGAAGGATGGATAGAAGGGTGGATGGATGGATGGATGGATGGATGGATGGATGGATGGATGGAAGGAAGGATGGAAGGAAGGATGGATGGAAGGAAGGATGAATGAATGGATGGATGGATGGGTGGATGGATGGATGGAAGGGTGGCTGGAAGGGTGGATGGATGGGTGGATGGATGGATGGAAGGGTGGATGGAAGGGTGGGTGGAAGGAAGGATGGAAGGAAGGAAGGAAGGATAGAAGGAAGGATGGATGAATGGATGCAAGAATGGATGGATGGATGGATGGAAGGGTGGATGGAAGGGTGGGTGGAAGGAAGGAAGTCAACTACAAATTCAAGGACCTTGTCAATCAAAACTCTTCTTCCTTTTAAAATTGGTGGTGTTTATTTAATACCCATAATTTATTTAAATCTTCTTATACTTGTATTAATTTTGCCCCTGCCACTTCTCAGGATAATTAATTGCTGAATTTTACTATCATCTATAAAAGCAATACTTGACTGTTTCCACCCTCACTTACCTCTCTCTCCTGAGTCAAGTCTACTGGAATATTCGGACATGTAGTCAGCAAACACAGGCTTCATGTAGGGGTGTCACTGCTAATTATTGCAACACATCTCAGCCTCTTTAGACTGTACCCATATTTTCAGAAAAGTAAAAATGTTATTTTTAAGCAAAAAACTGAGGTTGTTTGAGTGTTCTTCGGTGGCACAATAAATAATTTATGTAATCTTGGGGTTGTCTGCACCATATTGATAAAGAGTGTTTGCTGATGGGTGTTTAGCAATGAATGCTGAGAGGAGTGAGGAAAAGGCCTCCAAAGTGGGAAGTGGCCTGTGGCTCAGGGGCCAGGAGTGATGAGCGTAGCATGACCCAGGGACCAACATCTCCAATTCTCATTGACGTATAAGGCCTCACATTGCACAGAGAGCTTCTGCAGCGCTCCAAGTTAACATGAAGGAAGCATGGTTTTCAGTTCTTCCTGCAAGGGTGGCTTTCTTGGCTTTGCTACCTGGTGCGGGCCGTTGTCTGTGTGCGTGGAGAGGTACGGCCCCAGACAGGTGTGGCCCAGCCTTGCTATCACGCCAGGTCACCACATGGCCCATTCATGGCTGAAAAGACTTAAAGAGAAGAAGACATGCATGGGTAAGGGGGATACATCTCCCACCTCCAGAAGGGTCTGTGTTCTTGGACATGTCTGCCTGGAGCCTGGCATCTGGAGTTAAAATTCCAGATTGTGAAGCAGCCTGTATGACATCTTAGTCAAACACCTGCTGCCTGACCTGGAAAGATACCAGCTTTCCAAGGTTTGAGAATAAGATAAGGCCTTCCAGAGGGGCCGCTGGAGTGCAAATAACTGCCCTGAGGCTGTGGCGACCAGAGGTGCTGAGAGGTCCGAGGTCTCCTATCAACCAGGATTCCTGCCAAGCCCCAGCACAAAAACTGCAGAGAAGGTCCTTGCCTGTGGCTCAAGCCATTGTGGTATTTGTGGCCTGTCCACTGAAAACCAGCTGAGCATGAGCTTGAGCCAATGGTTGTGCCCGAGAGGCTGTACATGATCCACGTGGTCTCACAGTTGGGCACCAGTCCAGCCTGGTGATCAGAGAAAGGCAGCATGCACTGGCCTGGGCCTGAGCAGGCCTCCACACTCCAGCAAGTTTTGTCCACATTCCCAACATGTCTGTCCTTTTCTCAGCCCAAACTTTTCTCAGCCTGTCTCATGCCTGTCCTTTTCTCAGCCCAAACCCACAGCTTCATGGGCATCACTGCAGCACATGGGGGGATGGAGAGATCCCACCTCACAAAGTTCCCAGTGCACTGTGCTGGAGGAGCTGGAAGTGGGCATCGCAGTCCCCACTCAGGACCTCTGAGGCACAGTGGAAGAGAAAGAGCCCCTGGGGACGGGAGCACGCGTGATGGGTGCCCTTCCAAGGAAGGGGAAACCGCCTCAATCAGGAGCTCAGCTCACACCTGTTTGGTAGCTGATGCTTGGCCAGAGGGTCGTACTGGATAGAAGAGGACGGATAGGAAGACAACCATCGGGAAGTTGGGGGGTGCGTGCAGATGAAGCACCCCTCTCGAAGCTGGTCTGGCACATAAAACACTAACGTCAGTGCCCTCCTAGAGAGGCCCCCGCAGCATCAGTCATCCCCCTCGACAGCCACATGACGCTCCCGCCTGGCAGGCTCATGGATAGGCCGAGGGTGTGGCTGCAGCCTGGTTTCCCCTTGCCAAGGCTGCTGCCTGGTTTGCCAAGCCTGAGCCCCCATGTGGGGCTGCAACTCAGGGAGCACCTAACAGCTGCCGGAGGCAGCCTCCTCCACGGGGTCCCGTAATGCAAGGCAGGTTTCTGTTCCCAGCAGAATGGACACCTGGGTTCAGATTTCTTATTTCCTACCCCCAGAGTCTGTCCTCACCTCATAGCCCACCTAATGTAGCACCCACAAAATCCAACTCAGCTGTCTGATCACATTCTCGTCAGCAAAGCAGTTGGCTGGAGGAATGTGGGGATCACCTGCAGAGATGCAGCCCGAGGTCCAGCCGGTGGGCGCCCTGAGGTGCTGTGATGCTGTCTGTTGTTGGATCCAAAATGCCCCACACTCACATCTATGGCTAGAATTTATGGATCCAGCAACCAAAAGAAGGCAGTTAGTTCTTCATGAAATTACGTCTGGTAAAATATGCCCCAACTGCTGTGCCCACTCCTGAGACTGAGGGGTCTGCCAGGGGTCAGAGCCAAGGACAGAGCCCTCCCCCAGGAGCCTGGCCAGAGCACCCTCTGTGACGTCTCACACCCCCAGGCACTTGGCCACTTAGCAGAAGCTGGTTTCTCTGCACAGTGGAGCCAGGAGGGGTAGAAGTTTGAGGGGCATGGGGGGGGGGTGTCCCTTGAGGCACTCACTATGTGCCTCCCCCAAGAAAGGTTAAGAATTGCATACAGTGTGACCAGTCCTTCCAGGACGGTATTAAAGCTACCTTTCCTTGTGGCAAACTTATAAACTGGCTATTTGTTTTAATAGCTTTGGAGAATGTTTGCATTTGCTGAAAAAAAATTCATAAGAGCTGAAATACACACCTTGACACAAGCCAGCAATGATTGTGTTGTTAGAAAGTTTGAGAATTACACATCTATCACCAGGAAGACATTCATCGACCAGCTGAGGGAGGGATGTGGAAAGGCACATTTTCAGCCTTCTCTCATCCAAGCGTCTCCTTCACACGCTCTGCTTCCACAGAGGGCGAGACAGCAGACATTGGGGGAGCCCCGCTCACCAAGACCTTGCCCTCCGCTCTCGGTGCTACAGGCAGGAGGTGCCGGGAAAGTCTGGTGGGCTTGGTGTATAAACTGCAGTGCCACGTCCCACACCCCTGCAGCCTGCTCTCCCCACCCCACTTCTCTCCAGGCACCTTCACAGTCACACCCGGGGCTGCGGCGGCAACCCCCGTGGGAGGAAATGGACATTCTTTTATTGTTTTAATGTGTACGTTTTTCAGTGTACATACCAAAAATTCACAGTGAAGCATTTTGTCTTGGTTTGTTGAAATACACAATCGGGAAGGTGTCAGTGGGACCCAGCAGGATGAGCAAAACTATTTGGAAATAAAGTCTCTCCACATTCACTGAAGAAACCAGTGCTAGTCAGAAATTTTGGTTCTGAAGGAATAAAATGGGTCCAGTCTTTACTTCCTAGAGGCAAACAGAACAACGTTGTAAGACTCAGTTATTTTTGAATAAGAACCATCAACTTCGAAAGGCATTCGAATTGGGAAGACGGGAGAACGTGCCACTACCCCAAGGGAGTTTGTGAATGTGAACAAGCGACTGACGGCAGTTCTGTGGTCCCGACATTCCCTGATACACACTGAGATACAATCTAGAAATACTGCTGTGTCTATTATTGTGCTCTGGGTTAACATATTTAGTCTTTAACAGCAAAGTTTTCAGGATTCGAGTGAAAAGACTCAGGCTTTACCCTGCCCTCTCCACCCCCAGGGGCAGTGCGGCTGGGAGGCCTTGGTCAGACTCCGAGGAAGCTGAGCATGGTCACTGTGCATCCCCCAAGTATAATCTTACTGTTTACCAGGACTAAATTTCCCAACACCTGTCACATTAGGGTGTTTAGACACTTGGAGCAAATTTTTCAGTGGTTTTGCCTCTTTCCACATGTTAATGCCCCAGAAACAATACATGGGTAATTACAATAGAAAGTTATCAAATAAAAATAAAGGGATGTAGGCCCCAAATAGCTGATGCTAAAAGGATAAGTGATGATAGAAATAAAAACTGATGCTGCTGGCTGCACCATTCCACCACTGAACTTATTTCAGAGAGAACACTGTAGAGCCTCTGACGCTGGCCGCCTGAGGGACTGTACCAAACTGGGGGAAACTCGGAGGTGGTCAGCTGAGGGGCCAGGCCTGCTGTACGTAACGCACATGTGGCGTGTGTCCCGTATGTGAGAATTAGGTCGACTTAAGGAGGGGTCAGGGCAGGGACGTGGGCAGCTGTGGAGGTTCTGCTGTATTTCTAATTCTTACTCAAAATATTCAAGACTATTCAAAACAAAATAGTTTCCAGCAAATACACTTTTCTATTTCTCTGTTTTACTGACTTTATTTTTTCTTTTTTTGGTTTTCCTATTACCATTATGTTTTACAACTTTAAGTAGGGTGGGCAGGAAATACCCAAGAAACTATTTGCAACCAATTTGCACTTCACACTCTGAACAGGAGCATGGTAGGACCAGCCAGCTCATGGGACAAGAAGTGGGGCAGGTGACCTAGACACGTCCACACCAGTCCTCGGAGGACGAGCCAGCTCACTGGGACAAGAAGAAGTGGGGCAGGTGACCTGGACACGTCCACACTAATCCTCAGAGGCCAGAAGGTGTCCACTGCCCTGGAGAATCCTCACACGCTGGGTTCAGTTCTCAGTGCCCTCAGCCTTCAGGGCGCTCCCAACTCTCGGGCTTGGAGCAGGCAGCGTGTTCCTGACTCTCGGGCTTGGAGCAGGCAGCATGTTCCCCGGGGTCTGCTCTGCGTTTCCCTCTGACTGGACACAGACTCCACATTCCTAGCAGAGGTACTGTGGAAGTGACGCTGTCCACTTACTGGTCCATCGGGGGATGGCTCTACACCACCACTCCCTCCACAGAAGAGGCCAGTGCTCTGCCATCTGCAGCTTCTGGTCCGTCTCCTCATCCAGAGGTGATGGGCTCGTGGATTCCTGTTTTATCCAGCGGGTTACAGTTTATTAATATCATTATTTAAAGTTGCTCAGGATGTGAACAGCACGCGCCTCTTTGAGCTGATGGCTGTGTCTTTGTAATGTCCCACCATCGTCTGAGCACAGCCTTGCTTCTGGGCCCTGAGCCCTGCTGCGTCACCAAGTCCAGTTCTACTGTCCTGCTGCAGAGTGGAGCATAGGAACCAGCCCAGCCGAGCGCAGTCCCACACCGGGGTGCCTACCAGGCTTCTCTCAGAGAACAAATCCAGGGGTGCATCTGTGTTCATGGCAGGCTGTGCTCAGGCCACACACGTGCATTCACATCTGTGCTAACCAGACATTGAGCTGCATACACCAGAACCACGAGGCCCAGCCCTCTTGCTCTGCCTCAGCCCCACAGCACCCACTCAAGTCACCCTTCTTTCACATGTATAATGTCCCTCGTCCCTGTAAGAAGCATGGCTTCCACTATGCCCAGGATGTCTGCCTGTGTGAATGCTCTCCCGTCACCACAGCTGCCCTCCTGAGCACCACCCCTCACCCCTCACTTTGCTTGGGCTCTAACACACCCCCCGGGTTAATTTCCAGCCCTCCAAACACATGCAGACAGGCTTCCCAACTCTCTTGAGTCCCAGTATACACAGCTACCACTTTTCAAGGCACCAAAATGTTAATCTAAACAGAAGCGGCTTACAACAGATCCCCTGCTCCCAGTTGCACAGGCTGCGCACTGTACAACTCTCAGGAGCACTGGTCCCATCAGTCTGTGGCAGCTGGGGACCTGCCAGTTTCGACTGTAGTTTCTCTGCCAGACTCCCCAACCCGCTTCCATATTTACTCACATAGCGGCACTTAGGAAACAATGTCCATAAACATTTTCCTTTTGCTTGTTTGGCAAACGCTTGTCAACTGTCTGCTTTGTGCTCAAATATGAGCCTTGTATTAGGATTTAGGAAAGTCTGCACTTCGATTATTCCCAGCTCCAGATTCCCACTTGGCATGTATTCCCTGGAATCAGAGTGTCTTCTGGGACCATGACCTGTGGTTTCTGGGACATTTTCTTAGACACACAGAAGCAATGGAAGTGACTTTCGTCCACGACAGTGACTCTAGTTCCCCAGTAAAAGTCATTAGTTGTGTGCTTTCTCTAAAGCAGCCTGGAAACAAAGCTTTTCTCCTGCTCACAAACGCTTCTGTCTCTATTTCTCTCCGAGTCTCTGTACTCACCTCCAGGGCTGGGGCGGAGCGGGTCGGGGGTGATGCTTGAACCCAGGAGGCCCTGCACATGAGGGCTGTCACCAGCCTGGCCCCAGCCTGGCCCCAGCCCCACTTGGTACCCTTCCCCCGCAGTGCAGTGCAGCCTCCTCCTCTCCACCTCCCTGGCTGGAGGGGCTGCACCCTCCCTCCCAGCTCTTCTGGGCCTGGATAGAGTCCATGTCATTTGCTGGGCAAATCCGGGAGGGTGACAGACGTTCTAGGAGGGTGCAGTGTCGAGAGATGGCAACCACTGACAAGTTTGTTTTCTGATTTTAGACCAGCTAAGGGTGCACCTTTGGCAGGAAAAACAGAGACAACAGGCTTACAGGAGACACAAGGAAGACGGTGGGGTCAGGGCTTTGCATTTGAACCAGCAAAAACCTACAAAGCAAGACGCAACCCAAATATCCTGTGTGCTGCTCTTCCCTCAGCCCCCGGCTGCCCATGCAGAGCTGGAAAGTCTGGGAGCGGCCTCCACCCCTTCAAAGGCTGAGTGCGTGAAGACCGCAGGCCAGAGGCTGCCGTAGACATGTGTTATCCTGGTTTCTGGTCTGTTGCCTGCAGCAACAGAGTTTTCACCCAGCTTGTGGGCACCTGTCTTCACGCCAGCTTCTCTCCTGTGCACCAAGGCCACTGGGGAAGCTCTGGCTGGAAAGATTTCACCTGAGGATTCCAGGGCAGCTCGGGGTTGCCTGGTCCATGCTCTCCACTCTCTTTGGCTGACTGTTCTTCTCAATGGCTGGAACAAGGACAGAGCTTCTCAGCCATGAGGATGGGCCATATCCTAGGGACAGAGGCAGCCACGTGAGGACCCCTAGAGCAGAGGGGCCAAACCACAGGCTCCCCAGAGAGAAAAGCCAATTCTAGCCTCACACTTCTGCTCAGCGAGGAACAACCCCTGTTCACTGATAAGAGTGCAAGAGATTCAGAACAGAGATCAACCCCACAGTAGTTCCTAGCATGTGATCAATGGTGGGTTGAATAGAACCACTGATGGTCAGCCCCACAACAGTTCCCAGCATGCGATCAATGGTGGGTTGGATAGAATGAGCAATGGTCAGCCCCACAGCAGTTCCCAGCATGTGATCAACGGTGGGTTGGTTAGAACCATCGATGGTGCCATGTCATGAGAAACCACCGGAACACTCAGTGGTGTGCAGCACTTTCTACTGTCCTCCAGTCGACAGGTGAGCTGAGCAGTTTTGCTCTTGGGCCAGACAATCACTCACCTGGCCCAGGTGGGTGGGTGGACAGGTCAGCCAGTGCCAGCTGGTCTGGGACAGCCTCAGAGGGATCAGCTCTCCTGTCCCAGCCTGTCTTCCTCACATAGGCCGGCCCAGACTGCTGTCCCCAAGAAGTCCGATTTCCAACAGAGACCTCTTCAGTGAGGTTAGAACTGGCCCCTCACCTGTGCCGTGTCCCCTTGACTAAACTACATCTCAGGTGAAGGTGGTACTCAGGGTGGGGGAAGCTCCACCTTCTGATGGGAAGAGCCTGGAATCCATCCCCAAGGGCAGGAATGCCAGCAACCCAGTCACCGCGGCCCTTGGTGCCAACAGGAGGGGTCCAGATGTGGACAGCCACAGTCCCCCAGATTCTACACTGGTCAAACGGACGGTAAGTGAATCGTCTTGGGCACCAGCTCTTAGCACGATGTAAATGACATTCAGGAATGTGACCTGGAAATTGGGGACATACCCTCTATAAAGAATTAGAGGCACTGAGTGTGTTTAGTCCCCAAATGAGAAAATTAGAGGACAACATCAAAGCTGTCTTCCAGCTGCAAGGAGCTACCGTGTGGAAGGAATTCGCCTTCCTCTCGGCTTTCCTGATGCTCCCTGAGGCTCCGTGGTGCTGGACCAGGAACTGTGCTGGGCGCAGAGACAGAAGCAGGAGGGGGTTTCAGTGGAGTTCTGCTTATCCAAAGGAAAGCTTTCTAGCAAGCCATTACCACCCAGTCTTCTCCCCGCGCCCCACCCCCACCCCTGTGAGCTCTGACATGGAAAGTCCTCCAGCCGCATTGGGGGAATGTCACGGCCTGCGCTGTCACAGGTCTACCCTCCAGGGAAACGTCCACCTCTCAGCACAATAAGCTGGTATCACAGTACAAAAGTTTGGCTTGTGGGCACAAAATATCTTATGACAGATAAAACCACCTATCTTTAAATCAGCCCCAAATTGCTAGGTGCTTCTAAACTGTTTTGCTACACTTGAGGGTGAAAAAGTACAGAATGATGAAGTGACTTAATGTCACGTGAGAAAGCGGTGAGCCTGGAAGGAAGCAGAACAGGGCTGCTGGTCTGGCTCTTCTCAAAGTTCCCGGCACTGTCTAACCACAGGCCCAGGCAGGACGTTCCTTGCCACAGGCCCTGGCAGAGCCACTGTTCTCACAGTTAGTGAAGTTTCTCCTTTACACAGAGAAATAACATGACTTTACATGGGTTGCTGCAGAGCACACAGGTAACAGAACCAGAATGAGAACCCAGCACTCCAGTGAGACATCAAGCTTCTGTGCAAAGGGGGTGAGCACCAGGCAATGGTCTTTGTTTCCCTTCCATCATCCACACACACGCACGAAACATTAGGGATTCATGGAGCAAACTGCTGGGGGAGACAGGTGCTGACAGTGGAGGCTGGGGGGGCGCACAGTCAGAGCAGCTGCGTCCCATGGCGGAGCTGGAAGAAGCCTTCCTGGTGCTTGGACGGCACCAGGTGCAGGCATCAGACTGGCAGGCCAGGCAGAAAGTCATAGCTGACTCTGGGTTTGCAAGGTCCTAGAAAGACAGTGGGTAAATTTGCATCAGGGCTGGGCACCCCCTGGAGAAAACAAGTGCCCTTTCTTTTCAGGTTCAACTTGACTAAAACTTACCTGAAGCCCACTGGCCGAAAGCACCTCAAGAGCCCCCAGGAATGAGCCAGAAGGAAGGAGGAGCCAGTGGAGGAGGAGCCAAGGACCCCGGACCTTGGAGGAGAAGGCTGGTCAGGAAGCCCCTCTCTCCCCTGACCAGGTCATGGGGTGCTCTGAGGAAGGACCTTGGGTGTGTGTGAGGACAGACACCTGAATGCCCGTGGTGTCCATTTCCACTGAAACTCCTGCTGATCTGCTCCAGGTTCTGAACTGACCACAATAGGGCGCCTGCTCCCTGTGTGACGGAAATGACAACACCAGAGAACGTGTCCACGGGCAGTCAGGCCAGGTTGGACCACAGCTCCATTTCTCCGAGACCAGTGATGCCCCTGGAAGCAGGATGAGGCCCAGAGAGCGAGGTGACAGCAGGGCAGAGGACGGGGGAGGCCACAGGTGCTGGAGAGATACCCGACCTTCTGCACATCTGGGCCAGAGTGATTGGAAAATTATTTTGAGTATTAAAAGACGTGACCAGCAGTGGGGTGGTCAGGAGAGAAGGCCCAGCCGCTAGCACTTGCCATGGCCTGTGGTGTGAGTACCCCCCATACCAGCTTCAAGCAGCCCACCTGGCACCACTGAGGGGTTGCAGGGTGAGGCACCACAAGCAAAGCCATATGTGGAAGACTCTGGAAACCATGCTGAGTGCAAGAGCCGGGGACCCAGGAGCCTCAGGCCCGGGATTCCATTCACATTAAATTCCTGGAAAATGGGGCACAGTGAAAGCGATCAGAGGTGCTTGAAGTGCGGAGGGGGGCGGCCATGGGAACAGGGGCGGATGAACTAACTCTTGATTATGCTTGCAGCTGCCCTGGTAGAAATTTGCCAAAACTCACTAAAATTACCCTGAAAGCAGATGCATTTTGTTGTCTGTAAATTATCTCAGTAAAGTTCATACTAAAACATCTGTGACTCCTCTCCCAAATATTAAAGATAGTATTAGGCTAATTTTAGTGCTGGGAGCAGGGGTAGCTGGGAGGACTCCAGACTGTGAGCACCCCCAGCAGGGCCATGGAGGGCACGGTGGGCAGAGCCCCGGGGAAGCACCAGCCTTTCCTGCTGTTGCTTGAGGGCCACTGCCTGTAAATGTCCTTGCTGTGACGCAGGACAACAACTGTTCAGCTCCTTTCTCAGTCCTCCTCGCCTCCCTCCAACTGCAGCCTAACCAGCCTAACCTACACAATGTCAGCCGGACCCTACACGATGTCGCCCAGGCCCTACACGGTGTCACCCAAGCTCTGCACAATGTCCTGTGGGCCCTACAAGATTACACCGGATCCTACATCATGTCATCCAGACCCCACAGGATGTTGTCCAGGCCCTATACAATGTCGCTCAGGCCCTACATGATGTCCCATGGGCCCACTCTGTCGGCACTGCCAAGTGCCACCAACAAGGGGACCGGAAACAGCAGAAATTCATTTTCTCACAGCTCAGGACCCCTGCCCCTGAAACCAGGGTGCTGGCAGGCTGCTCCTCTGGGGGCCTCTCCCCTGGTCCTCACAGCCATCTATAGGCCTTGGCTGCCTTGACACTTGCCATGTGTGTGTCACTGCTGCAGCCTCTGCCTCAGTTTCCACCTTTGTGCGTCTGTGTCCCCTGCTGTTATGATAAGGCCCACTCCAAACCCAAGATGATTCCATCTTGAGACCTGTCTGTCATCCCATCTGTAGAGATTCTGTTTCCAAAGGTCATATCCTGAGGTTCCAGGTGGACATGAATGCTGAGGTGACACTGTCCAACCTACTGAACCCCCCAAGTTGTATCTGTCATCAAGAGCCTTCCCTGGAACTCCAGACATCAGTGTCCCCACTCAGAGTGCTCAGAAGAATCTCAAATATCTGTAACCAAACTCGGTCTTCTCCTCCCAGCCCTCCCCCATGTCATGCTGCCCAGCAGTGGACACTCCCTCCCCCATGGTGTGCTGCCCAGCAGTGGACACTCCCTCCCCCATGTCATGCTGCCCAG
>NW_003852451.1:2189975-2202801 GCF_000181295.1 Otolemur garnettii
CTCCCCCATGTCATGCTGCCCAGCAGTGGACACTCCCTCCCCCATGGTGTGCTGCCCAGCAGTGGACACTCCCTCCCCCATGTCATGCTGCCCAGGAGTGGACACTCCCTCCCCCATGGTGTGCTGCCCAGCAGTAGACACTCCCTCCCCCATGGTGTGCTGCCCAGCAATGGACTCTTCTTCCAGCAGCCTGGCTGCTACCCTTGGAGCCATCCTGACTCTTCTTTCCTCCACATCAAATGCATCTGCAAGTCTGCTTAGCTCTTTCTTGGGCGTCCAGCAGCTTCACACCCAGTCCTGCTCACCACCTGGACCCCTGCTGCCATTAGCCAAATTCCACCCTTTCTCCTGCCCATTCTGTTCTCCACTCAACAGAGAAAGTGAGACTTTCTACATTATTCAGGCTGTCTGTGTCTGTCCTAAACTCCCAGGGAGGACACTTGAATCCTCACCACCATGACAGGCACATGGAGGCCGTGCCCTCCACTGATCTCCTACCTCCCCGACCTGTGTCCACCCCCTCCTGCTGCCTGTACCAGCCACCCTGGCAACACACCATTCCTGGGATGAGCTTGGCACAGTCCAGATTCAGGGCCCTAGTGACCAGTGTCTCTGCCAAGGATGCCTCCCCAGGCGGCTGCACAGCGGGTCACTTTGCCTATCACAGTTTGAGCTCTCTGGTGGCCCCACTGAAAGGAGTTTCCCATCCCCCTCTCCACTGCTGGCTCTTCCACTGCTGTATTTTCTCCTGGGCACTTGTTACTGCCCAGTATAGCCCAGTATATCTGTCCTGCTCTGTCCCCAGGACTAGAGACGCAGTGGGGAAGGTGCTCAGCCCACCTCTCCCCTGCCCCCCATGATGGAGTTTCCAAACTGCAGGTGCTCAAAAAATACTTGTTGAATGGACGTGTGAATGAAGTGGTGATTGACATTAAAAGACTGACAGTGTGGGTTTTGTAAAAAGCTTATCTCATTTTTTGCCTCAATCTTTAGACCTGATCTATATCCGCTTTTAGCTGCTGTGTGGCCAGGGTGAGGCTGCAGCAATCTGGGGCAAACCAATTTTGTGATTTGTCATCTGAAAAGGGGAAGAGGTTTTAACCTGAAAGAGAACAAACATTAAATGTCCTTTATGTGGAACACTTACGTGAAGCTTCATGAGTGGCCAGGCGACTTCCTCCCCAGCTTCTCCTCACTCAGGACCCTCTGCACCTGTTGGCTGCCCTTCCAGAGACCACAGATACCCTATAATCTCCTGGGCAGATAGCTACAGGGGGGACAGGCCACACAAAGTTGCCCTCTGGGCACTGGGCAGCTCTGTTGTAGGGAAATGAGGGGAGCCCATGCCAGGCCACTCTGCTTCCTCACGTCCTTTGGAAGCTGAAACTCCCCATCTTGGTTCCTTTATTAAAGGGTACAAACCTAAGGAATGGGATTACGTGAGAAATGGTACATAAAAGACACGAAAAGACAGTGGGCATCACTGGGATAGACACACAGAACAAGAGCGCCTACTGCAAGTGAGGACGACACAGCCAGTTCAGAGCACAGACTTGGAGTTGTGTCTGCATTTGAATCTTGACTCTCCCACCATGGTTTGTGTAAGTCACTTAATCTCTCTGGGCTCACTTTCCTCACGTGAGACATGGAGGGATAGGCCCCATGCAAGGTACGCACTTGATACACAGTGAGATTGAAAATGCACATTGTAATCCATAGATGCAGTGATGTACACAATTATGATCTAATAAAAAAAATTAGAAACCAAAAAAGAAAAGAAAGAAAATTGAGAATGAGTATGATGAATAAGAATATGAGTAGAAATAGGATGAAAGCCAGAAAAGTGTGGAAACAAAATCTGAGTGCTCAGAGAAGCACACGGTCATGCCCGTCCAACAGCCGCTCACAGAACGTGGGTGTCACTGCGACCCCACCTGTCAGCAGGTGTTGAGACCCACCGAGCTGCAGTCTAGGCTCCGGCTGCTGACGGGCAGACAGCACCTCTCGGGACCAGCCCTTAGGAAAGTTGGAAGGAAAATGATTCAGCTGCGAGGTTTGTAGGTGCAGTCAGCGTGTCTGTGAGCGCTTTACACGGAGGAAGTGGTGACGGAGAAACAAGAAAAGAAGGAAAAATAAAACAGCCCAGAGAGGGCGGCCGCTCCTCTTCCTGCCACCTGGGGAAGTCAACGCTCATGCAGGAGACAGGTCCTACAAACACCCTCTCCTGAGTGGAGGAAAGACGTTCTTCACCTCCTGTTCCCCGACTCCTGCTTCTCTCTGAGGTGCTTGGAGGACGGAATGCCCACGTCGGCCCCCAGGGCGAGCACAACGCCACAGAGGCAGCCGGACCCACAGCTGCTCACACCCGTCCACCTCTTCTGCCTGCTCCTGGTCCATGTCCATTGGCTGGACACAGACTGCCGACCTCCAGACCAAGGCTGTGGTTAGCTCAGGGGCAGGTGGCCACTTTGTTGGCTCAGCCTGGTGTGGTGGAGCCGTACACAGGGCCCAAAGCCAGGCTGGGTCCCATAAAAGAAACTGCTGGTCTCCGGCCCTGTCTGGAGGAGGGACGGCTCCCACTCGAACCACAGAGAGGACTGTGCCCAGAGGCGAGTGTGGCCTCCCCCTTGGCTGGCAGTTTTCGTAGTCCCCAAGCTTTTAGAGCAGAAAGTCCTTGTTCTAAAGGACACCAGTATGCCCAGCCATTACTCCACGCTGACACCCACTATGCTATGTCTGATTAACAGGACAAAGATGGGCTCTGGCCGAGGCAACAGACTTCACAGCCAGCAGCTCAGCTCACTTCTGCTGGGCTCTGGCCAACCCCCCTCGGTCGGATGCTGACTGGCAACAGCAGCATCTCCTGATCTGGAGGGAGGGCCACACACTGGTCAGGACCACATGGGAGACTGTCCTGCTGCACTGAGGTTGCCTTTCCCAGCAGGGCAAAGCAACTGTGGAGGCCACACAGAGGCCATGCCTGGAGAGCCGCAGAGCCAGACCTTCAGGGCCAGAGCCCAGGACATTCAGAAAGTTTACTTTTAATTTTTTTTTTTTTTTTTTTGTAGAGACAGAGTCTCACTTTATTGCTCTCAGTAGAGTGCCGTGGCGTCACACAGCTCACAGCAATCTCCAACTCCTGGGCTTAGGCAATTCTCTTGCCTCAGCCTCCTGAGTAGCTGGGACTACAGGCACCCACCACAGAGCCCGGCTATGTTTTTGTTGCAGTTTGGCCAAGGCCGGGTTTCAATCCACCATCCTCGGTATATGGGGCCAGCGTCCTACCCAGTGAGCCACAGGAGCCTCCCCATTAATTTTTATTTTTTTAATTTTTTTATTAAATCATAACTGTGTACATTAATGCATTCATGGGGTACAATGTGCTGATTTTATATATAATTTGGAGTACTTACATCAAAATGGTTAATGTAGCCTTCATCTCACTTACTTATTTGTTAAATTTTAATAAGGTCTCCTGAGTGATGCTGGTGTTAGCTAAATTGGCAAATGGCTGAATTCAAGTGTCTTTTTTTCCCTCAAAATGTGTTCCCTATTGACCCTTGAACTACTTATCCTATTCATGGAATAAAAATGTCTGAAATATTGATAGTCTGTTGATACTAGCAACTGATATGAAATTACTACTGTAAACCTAAAATAACTTGAAATTTCAAAATGTGACCCATCTTACAGTCTTGCAGTTGTAACATTGCTCCCAGCTCCTCCCTGCAATCCTCTGTGCAACTGCTCTCACGTATTCTATGTCTACATATGTCATGAACCCCATTTACTATCTTTAATTTAATCAACAATCTTTTAAGGAATTAATCTAAGAAATAATATTTTTAATATCTACCCTTAAAATTTCTGGTGCTCTTACTTTCTTTGTGTGACTCCAAGTTTCCATCTGGTCTCACTTCCCCCCAGCCTAGAGAGCTGCTCTGAGCTTCTCTCACAGAACACGTCTGTCTGAAATGACTTGCTCAGCTTCTTTGGGTCAGACCAAGTTTTATTTTTGCCTTCATTTTGAAAAATATTCTTATAGGTTATAAAACTCTGGGGCAATGGGGGTCCCCAGTGCCATAAAGATGTCAGCCCAGGGACACCTTCTTCCAGTTTGTGGGACACCTGACAAGAAATCCGTCGTGACTGCCCTTCTCGCTGGACGCATTCTGAATTTTCACTGTCCTCGGTTTTTAACAGTTACTGACCTTACGGCTTTTGTTTGTTGTTTTTGGGTTCAGACTGTTGGGATCCTCTGAGCGTCTAGGTGTGGGTCTCTCTTGCGTCAAATTTGGAGGTTGCCTCTTTAAATGTTACCTTGCCTCTTCCTCTCACTGGCCCTGGGACCCCAGGTGCGTCTGTATTCAGTGTTGGCCCTCAGGGCTTGGACGCCTGGTCTGTGGGTTCCTCTCTTTTAGTTTCTTTGTGCATTACTTCATATGATTCCTATCAGCCTATCTCCAAGTTTATCGGGGTTTTTTAGCTGAGATTAGTCTACTGTTAACCTTCCAAAGGAATTCTTTATATCCTATATCTTTTTTTTTTTTTTTTTTTGTAGCATTTCCATTTGTCTCTTACTGTTTCTGTCTCTCTGCTGACAGTTCCCATCTGGCTGTGCCTGCTGTGAGCCTTTTCCTCCCGCTCACCTACCGTCCAGAAGAGCCTGCACAGGGTCCACCTCCCTGCACTGACCACTCCTCCAGCAGACCTCATTCATAGACGACGTGTGCCACATGTACGTGTCAGATCAGCAGGCCTAGTTCCTTATATTGACACCTCCGTGTGTTGACCAGTTTGTCACAGTCCGCTCGGTGGTCAACTCACAGAGGCCCTACTGTATTTATCACTGTTACTTTAATGCTCAGTCTTCAAGTTCTAACACTGGGTCCCTCTAATTCTAGGGTTTTATGGATTTCTCTGTTGACAACGAGTTTTGGGGTTTGCTTTTCCTTTTCTAAGTGTCAATTTTTGATGGACTGCTGGAAATCATTTGTGAAATAATAGTAGATACGGAAGTAAATATTTTTATGCCCTTAAAAATAGTGGTATTGTGACACAGGGGACAGGTGGGTGCCGGTCTTATTAGGGGTTAAGCTGGATCCAATGTTCTGTGCTCTGGTCACAGCTTCGGGGTGCCCAGACCTCACCCTCTCATGAGGGGCTGCTTCTGCTCGCAGTGGTGGGGAGCGTGAGAGGGTTCCGTGGTATTCCTGCTCCATCTCCCACCTTCCCCCATTCTGCTGTGCCCGTGCCAGGCAGCGTGCCCTCTCACCTCCATCACGCCACTTCCCAGGGTGACCGCTTAACGCGTTAGCTTGTGCTGGAGGACAGAGGGCTTTTCTGTTGTCATGAGCCTTGGGCAAACCCTGGCGCCCTGGACTTTGGGGCTGGGTTCCTGGGCAGTCCCACCCCTCCATCCCATGCAGGCCTAACTCGGCCTCAGCTATGTCGCTGGTCTTCGTGGGAGAAGGTCTCCCACCCGCTTTGTGTCTGGGGAAAGAAAGGCTCGATGGCCATTCTCATAGATCAAGGCTTTGCTTATGGGCAGAAAAGAATAATAAGAAAAGGGCAGAGTTAGTTTCTGTTTCCCAGAAGCCTTGATTATCACCTGTACACCTGGGCCATGGAGGGCTTGAATCTGGCTCCTCCCTGCCAACCCCTCAAGTTCCCAGGGGAGGCCAGTCAGTGAGACTTTGGCGTGGGAGGCCCTAGCATCTGGGACCGATGTGCGGGCCAAACTTTGGTGTTTAAGGATTCTTTAAAAATATGAACCACTTCTTTCTCCCCTCTCCTGCCAAATATGACAAGATCGCATGTCCCTCTCTCCTGCCCGGCTTTCCCCTGTTCAGGCCCCGCCTGCTCAGTTGTCTGTGAGCTGAAGTTCCGAAGGGCTTGAAAAGCTGCGCGTTCTGTAGATGGCCTGGTTTTTCTTGGTGGGAGCCACACTCTGTGGCTTTCTATGTAGTAAGAGGAAGTGGAAGTCTGAGTTTGTCTTCAGTTCTAAACACATGGTTGACTCTAGGGCTGTGGCAAATATAAACTCTTCCACTCCGCACAAGAAGCCTCTGTGTTAAGATGTGTCCCACTGCCCTCCCTCTCAGGGCCCTGACCAGCCAGCCAAGGTGATTCCACAGAGCCCAGGCTCAGAGGAGCTGGGAAGGGGCTCAGGTTGCCTGATGAGAGAGCACAGTCTGTGTCCAGGAAGGGCAGGAGGGGCTGGCTTGCTGGCAGCAAAACCGGGAGGAAAAGCAATAAAAGCTGCAATTCCAAAACTGTGCACCCACCCAGCCTGGATTGTTCAAAGCAGAAGAAGGGCAGACCCAGGGGGTCCGGGGACAGCCTGGCCAAGGAGGCTCACTCTCACCAGCCTGGCCAACAGGGCCTGGCTGATTTCGTTAGGGCGTGTCAGCCCCAGACCCATCCAAGCACCCACCAAAGGTGCTTGGTCTTTGGGTCACCTGTCGGGGCCCAGAGGGGCTGTCTCTCTGTCCTAGGAGGAGCCCAGTTGTGGCTATGAGGGATGAGGGACCAAATAGCAGAAGACAAAGGAAGGTATCCCCCTTCTGCCGGAGGCAGAAGCTCAGGGACCGCAGAGCAGCCTTCCCCCAGCTCAGGGGTCACAGAGAAGACTTCCCCCAGCTCAGGGGTCACAGAGCAGCCTTCCCCCAGCTCAGGGGTCACAGAGCAGCCTTCCCCCAGCTCAGGGGTCACAGAGCAGCCTTCCTCCAGCTCAGGGGTGACAGAGCAGCCTTCCCCCAGCTCAGGGGTCACAGAGCAGCCTTCCCCCAGCTCCGGGGTCACAGAGCAGCCTTCCCGATTAGCTGTGCAGCTGCCCGTTTTTTGAGAACCCCAGGAATGTATCACTTGTGATTTTGAAAGGAAAGCTGAGCTGTTTCGTGGTGTTTCTTTACATTAACTCGTGTAGGAATCACTGGATGTAATCTTGAGAATTAGCAGATTCTGAAGCAGTAGCCCGTGGCTGGCCCAAGGCTGCTCCAAGCAACAACGGGAATGCTGCCTTCAGGGACCAAGCAAGCTCTCCTGGTTCCTCTGCTGTGAAACCTGCTCTCTGACAGGCCATGACACAGAATTAGAAGATCCACAAGTTAACTAAAGAGGCTAGGGACCTGAAACTCTGACTTTTGCCAAGGGCCCCCCTGGGACTGCAGGGCCTTCCCAGGCTCCCAGGACAGCCTCCCCACACAGCAGGAGCACAGGTGACTGTTCCCCTCAAGGTGCCCTGAGCAGACGCCAAGCCTGCCCGAGCCTGGCTCAGAGCAGGTGTGTCAGGGACGTCGTCTGTCCAGCAAGCGTCATTTATTTGCTTTTCAAAGAACGCACCAGGTACAAATGAGCGCACTGCCGCCAGCCTGGAGAACGAGTGCCGTGGATTTGTTTACTGTGCACATTCCCCACTCCCCCGCCAGCCCTGGAACCTGCCCTGCTGGTGGCAGGACCTAGTGCTGGCGCTGTCCCCATCCCCACCTGCCCAGCGGCACTGCTGCTCGTGTCCCTCTATGTTGGGTGACACTCCCACCAGCGGACCCTGTCTTCACCACAGCACCCCACATGTCTGGGGCCACCGGCAAGAACTTCTCAAGTGTTTACAGGAGGATCTTAGAAAGCCCAGGTGCGCGACCTGTCACAGAACCTGCGACTGTTTAATTCCAGATCCACTAGCAGTAAGTTACCAGCAGAAGAGAAGTGGTCCCTACCGAGGCTTTCACAGGAAGATGTCTGCAGGACCAGCCGTCCTTTCCTACAGGAGTTGTATCAGCACCTCTGCAACAAAAATTATGCTTGACACACTTGTTATCGTACTTAATTACTATCAGAGAAATTTTACCCAGGTTTTCTTTCTTTTTCTTTTTTTGCAGTTTTTAGTCAGGGCCGGGTTTGAACCCACCACCCCCGGTATATGGGGCCAGTGCCCTACTCCCTGAGCCACAGGTGCTGCCCTACCCAGGTTTTCATTGCAGGTAAGAGTCTTGCGTCAGGCTCCCAGTCTCCAGGTCCCAAACCTAATCATAGTTCCTAGAGAAAACTATTCCTAAAAATAGACTTGATGATGAATCCTGCTTTAAATTTTCTTCTGGGAATCACAAAGTATCTATTCTGATGTTTTACCCAGCAGAGGCCTGCACAGAACTTGAGTGGTAGGGAGGTAAAGTGGGATCAGTGCATCCGAGTGCCCTACACTGTCACCTGTGTCCCTGTGGCCATGGTTGTGTTCACTGCTATTTCCAGGCCCCTCCTCCGGAGTGGCACTTGGCACGTCCTTCCCCTCGGAGAGTGACCCATGGCTACGTGACTTGCTCTGGAGTCCAGTTCACTCCTCTCTCTTCCTCTCCCTGGGGCTCCAGGAGCTGGGGCCACGTCTGTTTGCAGCAGGGGGACACAGGAGGCAGTGTGTTCCTGCAGCAGAAACTCACCATCTCTCCTGACATAGGTGTGATGTCCTAAGTGATGGGACCAGAAAAAGTCAAAGCAAAGACTCCCTGAAGACAAAGAGCATCAAAAACGTCTTAACCTCTTAGAGTACTTCCTCAAGTGCTGTTGCAATGGATGAAATGTTCATGTCCCAGCAATCTCCACGGTGCAATGAGCTGAATGTCTGTGTGTCCCCCAGATCCCTATGTTGAAACCCAAAGTGATGGTACTAGGAGGTGGGACCTACTGGGCAGTAGGTCCTGAGGACAAGGGCCCATACTGAGCGGCCCTGATAAGGCCGCACAAGGACAAGGACATATGACAGACACCACCTCTGAGCAGAAGAGGCCTCACCACACAGCACAGCTGCCAGCACCCCAACCTGGGCTCCCAGCCTCCAGAACTGTGAGAAGAGACGCTGGTCACAGCCGCCCACCCCATGTGTTTTGGCACAGCAGCCAGCATAGACTAAGATACGTCTGATGGGCTCTGAAGGCCGGACACACTCCAGGACCATCTCACCCTGCCCCGGCCCTTCTAAGAGGCCAGCACTGCACCTTGTGGGTGGTATTTAACCAGTTACACCCATCATTCTAGCTCAAGTGCCTGAAAACATGAGTGACTGCTCTATTCCTGCAGTGGGCTGAGTGCTTTGAATTGATTATCTGATATTTCTCTCAACACAGCTATGGGGGGGAAATATCACAGATGAGAAAAGTAGGGTTGAGAGAGGAGAGAAAACCTGGCCCAGGCTCCCCAGCTGTGAGTGGTGATGCCTGGGCCAGGGCTCAGGCCCACCTGTGTTTACACTTACGGCGTATTGTGTGTTACATTTCTGTTCCTACATCCTCTGTCTGGAATGTGCACCATCAGAGGCACTGGCCCAATGCTGACACCTACAGACTGAGGCTAGACCCCCACACTGCTTAGAAATACAAGACCTGGGTGGCGCCTGTGGCTCAAAGGAGTAGGGTGCCAGCCCCATATGCCGGAGGTGATGGGTTCAAACCCAGCCCCAGCCAAAAACTGCAAAAAAAAAAAAAAAAAAGAAGAAGAAGAAGAAAGAAAGAAAAAGAAATACAAGACCTGCACCAGAGCTCAGTAACCTCAACCCCCAGACTCCTCAGGAAACACGGGTGTGGGGAAGGTAACAAATTCAGCTGGAACACACTAGATGCTAGGTAGGGTTTTCCCATCTGATGCTCAGGACCTTCATGCAGACTAGGTGTTATCTCCATAAAGTGAGACTTGGAAAGATAAAACAATACAATTAGGGCACATCAGACTAAGATTTCAGTTCAAACTGGCCCACGAAGTAGCTGGTGCTCTTCCCCCGTGTCCTGGGGGAGGAGGTCACAGGATGCTCAAGAGGGAGATGCCTGCAGCAGGCTGGGCCAGGCTGATCTGCTGTGCAGTGGCGTCCCTCAGACCCACTAGGCCAGAAATCGGAAATCGAGTTGACTTTTAGATAAACTGGTAAAGCTTCATTATAAAGAGGGAATAAAACCAATTTAACACCAAATCCCGCCGGCACAGTGACTCACACCTGTAATCCTAGCACTCTGGGAGGCCAAGATGAGTGGATTGACTGAGCTTACGGGTTCAAGACCAGCCTGAGAGAGAGACCACTATCTCTAAAAAATAGCCGGGCATTGTGGTGAACGCTTGTAGTCCCAGATACTTGGGAAGCTAAGGCAACCTCAAGGGAGGTTGCCTGAGCCCAAGAGTTTGAGGTTGCTGTGAGCTGTGACGTCACAGCACTTTACTGAATGTGACAAAATGAGACTCTGTCTCAAAAAGCAAATAAACAACAACAAAAAAACCCCCACAAAATCCATCCTGCCTTCTTCCTGGACAACTCACTTTCAAAAATTGAAGAATCCACTTAATTTCCATAATGGTTACTTTAAATTAAGACCCAAGAAATTACTATTTTTGTTTAGGCAGACTATCTAAAATTTTAAGTGAGAAAATCTATTAACTAAGATTTATAAAACACACATCTAAATTATTTCACTCTAAAAAAGTTTAGCAGACAAAAGCACTACAAGAAAATTGCCAGGGGAGGGAGGATGAGGAGATAGGTGCAAGTTCTGGGGGATGGAGCTTCATCGTCCTTTCAGGACCATCTTAAAATCCTGACAACAGTAGAGAGGTCACCTCACCCTCCTGGACCAAGTCTGGCATGGATTGCTTACCTGCAGTGAACCATGTTTCACGGACCTCAGCTCCAGGGTCCTTGTAGGGAACAATGTTCACCAGCAGCCAAATGCCATCCGTGGTGCTTCCAGCCCCTGTTGAAAACAGGACCTTTTCACAGTCACAATGGGATGAGCCAAGTCCACTGGACCCTCTGGGAGGGGCTCTGGCCATGGCTGGAGTCTGTAGGACCCCAGATGACCCTTTCAAAGGGGAGGTATTGTGATCCCTTTACACAAGTGCTGGTGTTGCTGCCCAAGTATAACTCTGTCCCACTTTGGGCAAATATCCAGCGGGTACATTAAATCAACCTCTCACTTCATTTGAAGCCAAAAGAAAAAATAGGTGGATCACTTTTCTTTTCTCTAATAGAAAAAAACAACAAACCAGCATATTTCTAAAAATATGACCTGATTAAATAGATATGATTATTCCCATCTTTCAGATGGTAAAACTGAGAGGTTGGGCGGCTGCCTCAATGCTCAGCCAGAGATGTGAAATGTGCGGGAAACGCCAGTGTTCAGTGTGCACACTTGCTCCCTGCATCCCATACTGGCACTTCCGGTCAGCAGGGCAGACAGGAAGGGAAACCAAGGGGGGAGATCCAGGGCTCCTAGCACCTGCAGGTAAGTGCTGGGACCCCACGAGGACCAGCTGAAACTGGGCCAGCTCTCACTGCTTCTGACCTTAGTGGCAGGAACCCTTTGTCACACCTGGGCCAAGAGCACGAGAGATAGAGGGTGGGTGAAGGTAGCGTGGACCCCAAGCCCCAGGACTGCGCACCTGAAGTCTGTGGAAGGGACGTTGTGCATCTTCTTGCAAATCTTCAGCTTTGTTTCCCTCTGGCTTTGCTACACGGGAACCACTTCCAACACAGTGTTACACGGGAGGTGTAAGAACGGGCACCTTGTCCTGTTCTGATCTCAGGAGGGCAGCACCTGGCCATCACATGAGCTGTGGGTACTGAACCCATCCAGCAAGTATTCTGTATTATTTATTGAATCTTTCAGTTTCAATTTTCATTTAGTTCTTGATGTCTTCTCTTTCTTTGCTGATGAGCTCAGTCTTTCCACTCATTTCAAGGAGAACTATGGTCGTAGACCCTTTAAATTCTCAGTCTGGTAATCCCCCGACTGCACCATCCCAGCGGCGTCACTGCTGATGGTCTGTGCGAGTTACCACAGCATGGGCCTTTGTGGTCAGTGACTGGTATCCAGGACATTTGGGTGCTAGAAGCTTAACTTCCATGGAGAATGTCAGTGTTTTCCGGTTTAGCAGATAATCAGTCCAATGAGGTTCTCAGTTTCTTGGAACCCGTGCCAGACCTGTTCTCAAAGTGTGTGCAGAGCTATTCAGAGCTCTGCTGTGTATATGGCACCCAGGGGCAGGCTTGGGCCTAGGCAGCAGCCAAACCCACAGTTCAGTACTTTTTGAAATTACCTTGGTTTTTCTTTCAAAAGTATTTGCAGCTAGGCACTGGATCAGATTGCAGGTAACAAAACCCAACTGCCTTCTCTCCTGCCGTGGTGGACTTATTATCCAGGAGGGAAAGGACAGAAAAACCCAATAATTTTAAATGGTGGTAAGTGTCATAAAGAAAACAGGCAGGGTGGTAAAATTGGAAGAATTGGGTTAGTAAATAGAAGGGATAATTTGTCAACATATTTTCTACCATAGGAATTCAGCATTAGTTTGTCAAGTTCCATTTTTTTAAAGCTCTATGGGGACTGAAAGAGATTGTACTTACTGGATGGATTTGGAGATAACCAATGCATTTATTGATACATTGTTGCATCTTGTTATTGAGGGATACAGCATATCTATTTACTTAGGGATTTCTGCCTTCCTTCCAGCACAGATACTATTTTTGTTTATGTTCTATTCTAGGAGAATATTGCAATCTGTTACGTTTAATCATATCATTTTATTTTCCTTCTGCAAACGGAATGCTTCTACTGCTGTCCACTCAGTTAGATTTGCTGTGATTTTCTAATTGATCTCTTGGGTCTGGATTATGGAACTAAGAGTGTATCAGTTTTTCTTAATAACAAAGAAAAGGTTGTGCTCAGATTCATAGCACAGCTACCATTTTTTGGTGAATAAGAAGTATTCTCTATGGCACATGAAAAGGACGAAGCAGATACTATCCTCGGTGATGGCGATTTCCCCTCCCACACTCAGGCTCGTGGCGATT
>NW_003852451.1:2204715-2225314 GCF_000181295.1 Otolemur garnettii
CCTCACACACTCAGGCTCATGGCGATTCCCTCACACACTCAGGCTCATGGCGATTCCCCCTCACACACTCAGGCTCATGGTGATTCACACACCCAGGCTCGTGGCGATTCCCCCTCGTACACTCAGGTCATCTTTGTTCTCTCCCTGCAGTGTGTTGTGCTTACCTCATCAAGTGATCCTGTAAAGTTTATACTCGACTTGAAGCCCACTAACAAACATTCTGAAGGAATTTCTTCTATTTCTCATCTTTAGGAATAAAGTAAATAAGAAAATAGCATCATAGGAAGTGATTTATTTTTGCAGAATACCCAACACAGAGTAGATCCTTAATGGCAATGAAGTCGTGAACGGACAGAGGATGAAAGGGGCCTTACAGGAATGCCCATTCTGCCTGAGATCCCACGACTCTTACAAAACCAAAGTGTTGTGTTAACTGGGGTCTAGGTCAAAATCTCGGCAGCTGAACACACGAGAACTTTCCCCCTTACATTGGAAACCAGGCGTCACGTCATTTCCACACACAGGCAGGACCCAGGCTCTTTCCCTCTGGTGACTGCACCGCTCCCTATGGACTCAGGGCCACCCGAAGGCCACACAGGAGGTGACAGCTGGTGAGTGGCAGCCTCTGGGTGGTTAACCCAGCGCTTTCCTGTCTTCACGGCAACCAAGATGTGTTATACAATCACTGATATTTAGGATGGTGACCCTGAAGTAATGACAGACTCTGGAACTTTAAATAATAATCATGAAGAGCAATAATTAGCTGACCTGCATTTTAGATACGTTTTCAGTATTAAAGTTTGCAAATGTTTAATTTAAAGACAAATTCCAATTAAAAAACACCCCAGCTCTGACGGCCTTGTAACGGGGGTTTTGCTCTGTGCAGGTACAGCTGGACAGACTGACATCCAAGACATCTGCAGCACGGCCACTGTTACGTAACAGCTCCCTCTCGGCACACACCTCGTTTCTTAAACCACAAACCACAGTGGAAAATTGAGCTGCTCTGGAAATAAATAGCAAGATCAACTCTTGCAAATCTTCTTCCTATTATGGTGAACATTCTAAGGTGCCCTATATTCCGGGTGTATCTTTAAGGCCAGGATGCTTAAGGAAAATGCGTTATCTGTGCATAAGAACATGTATGAATAAACATTACATGATGGTTAAAATGGGAAAGATACAGCACACTACACAGCAACACCATGCTTTGTAGAAAAGAATTGGGAATCCTGACAGTGAGATCTTTGGATGAGTTTTTCCCCCTGGCCCTATATTCCGTCTCCCAGGCAGGCTTTAGATATTAGTGAGGCTTTTCTGTTTTTTGAGACAGCAGCTCACTCTGTTACCCAGGCTAAGAGTACTGTGGCCTCAGCCTAGCTCACAGCAACCTCAAACTCCTGAGCTCAATCAATCCTCTTGCCTCAGCCTCCTGAACAGCTGGGACTACAGGCGCCCACCACAACACCCTGCTAATCTTTCTATTTTTAGTAGAGACAGAGTCTTGCTCTTGGTCAGGCTGGTCTCAAATTCCTGAGCTCAAGTGATCCTCCTGCCTCAGCCTCCCAGGGTGCTGGGATTACAGGTGTGGGCCATTTGCACACACAGCATATTAGTGAAATGTTTTTAACATTTCATAGGACTTAAGACTTTGCTCCTTTTTCAATACACAAACAAGCCTCTGAGAACTCTGGAAATCTTCATCAACCTATTTTTTGACAATAATTTAGTCTGGGAAGTAAACATCACTTATAAAAATACTCCATTAAACATTCACTTTTATATACATCATGCACATACAGTCAGCCCTTCTTAGCCATGGCCCCTACATCCATGGATTCAACCAACCATGGATTGAAATATTTGAAAAAATAAAAAATAACAGTACAAAAATTAAAAATAATATGAGTAAAAGACAATGTAGTGTAACAACCCTAATTATATAGCATTACATTGTATTAGGTATTAGAAGTAATCTAGAGATGATTTAAAGTTAACAGTTCACAGACACTACACCATTCTATGTAAAGGACGTTAGCATTCCTGGGTCTGGGTATCCACAGGGGTCCTGGATAGTGAGGGACAAGCCCATTGCATACATATCCCAGTATCCTCAGCACTGGGCTGTGGACAGTCTGCTGATGTTATTCAGCCCAGAAACAAGCACTTTGGGGAAGAGGTCACTCTTTTCCATGCTCCTGCAGCTGAGAATATCTCCTCCCGGGAGGCATCTGTGACTGATGAACACAGAAAAGTCAGTTACCCCTAGAAGTGATAAGACAATTGTGTGTGGTGGCTAATTACTGATACCTGAATGTCATGGCAGCAACGCTGATTGAAAATCCCCTCTGAGGGCAGCGCCTGTGGCTCAAAGGAGTAAGGCGCTGGCCCCATATGCTGGAGGTGGTGGGTTCAAACCCAGCCCCAGCCAAAAACTGCAAAAAAAAAAAAAAAAAAAATCCCCTCTGATAAGAGAAGACCCCCGAACCAGATTACCACAATGAGTGCAGACTCACCACACTCGCCCCGCTTCCCTGGGGAGCTGGCAAAGCGGGGATGGGCTGCTCCCCACCCGGCAGCATGGCCCCTGCCCCTCACTTGCTCCTTCTCCCCTTGACCTTGACCTTGGTTCCCTTTTCTCACTTTCTCCTCTGGTGGTCTCCTCTCTCCCCTCTCTCCATCCCTCCTTGACCACAGTGAATCACCTGAGTATTTCTTTCTTTGTTCTTGTAAACTTAGTCAGCTGAACACTCTATTTCCTCTAAAAAGTCTACATTTTTTTCTAAATTTTCTGTGCCCACAATTTATTTTCTCAATAGAAAAACAAAAATTAAAGGCTCTCTGCTGTTTCCTAGGAGATACACTGCCAAATATTTTTATAGGCCCATGGCGATGATCATTTATTTTTTTTCAAAGAAGTGGAAATAGCTGCGGGTGAACACCCCCCACACAAGTGGTGTGACTTGGAAATGTGAAGTGGGCAAATGACCTACTTTTACCTGCCGTGCTGTGAGGCACATTATACAGATGATCTTATTTAAATACCTAAGTACAAATAGTAAAACATAAAACATTTCTAAGCATTTTTGGAGCAGGTACTTCTAAGACAGCAAATCTTTTTTTTTTTTTTTTTTGAGACAGAGCCTCAAGCTGTCCCCCTAGGTAGAGTGCATTGGCATCACAGCTCACAGCAACCTCCAACTCCTGGGCTCAAGCGAGTCTCCTGCCTCAGCCTCCCAAGTAGCTGGGACCACAGGCATCCACCACAGCGCCTGGCTATCTTTTGGTTGCAGCCATCATTGTTGTTTTGGCGGGCCCGAGCTGGATTTGAACCCGCCACCTTAGGTGTATGTGGCTGGCGCCTTAGCCACCTGAGCCACAGGCGCCAAGCCAGCAAATCATTTTAGTAATCACTCTCACTCTCTTTGGGCACAACCTCCCTGGCCAACAGCAGGCAGGTTCCTCCCAGGGTCCCTGAACTGACAGTGCCTCAGAGCATGTTCAGACCGTGACTTGGAAGGCCCACGTGCCTTCTTTTGACTGCTCTGCTCGCCTTCACCAGGTGATTACACTCTCCAGACCTACCCCTGACTGACCCCACACGGCCAGCAGCTGTGCATACTTGGCAGAAATAGCCAGTTCACAAAGTCCTAGAAGGTTGGGGCTGGAAGCACTTAGTCCAACAGTTTCCCCAAACCAGGTTTTGGTGGTGGTGGGGGGGGGGAGGTTGCAGTTTTTGGCTAGGGGCTGGGTTTGAACCCGCCACTCCGGCATATGGGGCTAGTGCCCTACTCCTTTGAGCCACAGGTGCCGCCCCCCAAACCAGTTATTTAAGAAGAATTCTTTTTATTTTTAATCTCAGAGAGGGAAAAAAGTGGTGCTGCCTTTCTCTCTCCACGTCCCCCGAGGCACCTGAGATCCCTGGGGTTCCAACAGGTCCGGTGGGAACACGGACACGCAGACATTCAGTCACTATTATTTATTGTTATTACTTAATAGGCCACTTCTCCATGGATACCGAGGACAACAAAATAAATGAAATTACTCAAGTTACATGGAAATAACTACATTTCAGAAGCTCCCTGGTGAGTCATTGGATGATGTTCCCCTCTCTACAGCAATGTAAGCACTGGTGTGATGGCTGACGGCCTCCAGGAGCCTCTGCTCTCCTAGTGCGCCCTTCCCACCCTACCCTGCACCGAGGCTTTGTAAAACTTTAGAGCTTGTCATCGTGTACACTTTCAGTTTATTAAAAGATCACAAACAGCTGTGAAAGGTTTTTGCCTTAAACTTATTTACATTCAACTGAAGAAACCCAGATGGTTTGTGAGATGCCACAGCAATGTGAGAGGGTACAACTATCTCAACAAAGCTTGTGATGGACACTGGGGTGCTCGCTCCCAATGGCAGTCATTTTCTTTGAAAATAGATAAGGTAAAAACAAGTAAGAGCAGATCTGTAGCTCCTTAAATTTCTTTGATGTAGTGAATAGTCTTGTAGGCAGACAGACTCTGGAAGGGGCCTTCACAACGGCCAGACTTAATACAGCCCACTGGTCTTTGACACGGGGCCAGCAGAGAAAGGGCGGAGAAAGGGCAGACTTCTCTACAGACGGTGCTGGGCCAACTGGACATGCACGTGTAAAAAAGTAAATGTAGGCATAGACCTTACATCCTTCACAAAAGTTAACGCAAAATGGATCATAGAAATAAATGTACAACACAAAACTATAAAAGTTTCAGGGAAAAAAGTAGGAGAAAATCTAGGTGACTTTTGGGCTTGGCAATGAGTCTTCTGGTATGACCTACTGCTGGCCTTGGATTAAATTTAAAAATACCTTTTCTGAAAAAGATACTCATGATATCAAAAGAGTAGGGCGCTGGCCCCATATACCGGAGGTGGCGGGTTCATACCCGGCCTCAGCCAAAAACTGCAAAAAAAAAGATACTCATAATAGAAGGAAAAGACAAACTACCCAGGGGGAGAAAATGTTTTCAAAACGCTTATCTAATAAAGGATTTCTCAAAACGTGTCAAATGTGGCCATGTAAGGGCTGTTTCTATAAGGATTTGTGTGGTTTGTTGTATGTGAAGACCTTACCTGTGGCAAATGTAAATGTTCTCAGCGATGTTCTGATTCTGTCCCCTCTCTGGACACACAGAAGTAGCGTCCCCAACACTCTGCAGCTTGGCAGGGCACATGAGGGATTTTGGACACAGGGCTGTGACCACAGAGATGCAAAGCCCTGGAGAGGAGGTGCGTGACAGCTGGCTCCCAGCCTGCCACTGTGTCCCTGAGATGGGGCCACTAGCTGTGCAGCGGCGGGAGGAGCCTCCCTGCTGCCCCGAGTTTGCAGCCAGCCTGCTCATTCTCGCTGACCGGCCCTCTCCTCCGTTTACAGAAGGCCTCTTAATGGAGCATAAAGACCGAGCAGAAGCACAGCCACACACACCACAGCTTTGCCCTTGGACCCACCACTTTGGTCACTCACAGCCCCTTAGCCCTTTCCCTTGCGACTGCCTGTGACTTAGGCCTGGCCCCAAGGCCGTCACAGGTGCCATCTCCCCTCAGCTTTCTCCGTTAGTTGACATCTTTAATGCTAAGAAAGCTCCCATCTCCACTTGAGATGTGCAGACCCTGGATTCCCATGGGCTGCCAGTGTGAACACCCTCCAGTTTCACACCTGGGATTCCATCCCACGGCCCTACACCCCGCAGGGAAGAGGACTTGAGGTTCCCTCCCACCGTCCACTCAGCAGCCATCTGGTTATTAAACTTTCTCCACTGTGACACCTCGACACCTCAGCTTCGGTGTGTTGATCTGTCACCGTGCGTCACGTGGGAATGCTTTGACAACCACCCACACGGTGTCTGGAGCCATCCAGCACTCAGTAGACAATGGTGACGTCCCACCACAGGAAATCAAAGAGATTCTGGTCACTGTTGATAGGAACAGCGGTAGTGGCCACTGGCCATGGTTCCATTTACCACGTCCATCCCACCCAGACAGAGTGCACAAGCTATGAGTCATCAGGGGAGGCGGCCGCCCTCCTGAAGCCACAGAGAACCAGGACTCTCTTCTTCCTGAGCTCTTAGGGGCTAGGCCTGGGCACAGAGCTCAGGCTGGCCAGTTGAAGGCCATGGGCTTCTCACTTGGAAAGTGAGGTAGGGGCACAGCAGTGATGGTGGCAAGCGCCCTCGGGAGCAAATCAGAGGTCCTGCCAAATTATTTCTCTCAGGAAACTTCCTTAGCTCCTGCTGTGTTTTACCCTGATTTTTCACCTTGCGTCTTTCCAAGAAACTCCTTTTCTGTTTCACTTATGCAGAGACAGATTCTGTTGTTTGACCACTAACAAGCTGCAACTCAAGAAACTGACAAACTAGGCTGTCAACCCAGCTCGTGAGGCTGAATTTCACTGACCCATAAGCTAATCCTGTGCTCTGGTCAGGATGGTGTTGGTGCACAGTCTCAGTAAGTGAAGGTGAAGGGCCAGGGAGGCCAGGGAGGACGCAGGGAGGACGCAGGGAGGGGACAGGGAGGGGGCAGGGAGGAGGCAGGGAGGGGGCAGGGAGGGGGCAGGGAGGATGCAGGGAGGGCACAGTGAGGATGCTGGGAGGGTGCAGGGAGGGCGCAGGGAGAGGGAAGTGGCGGGGAGTGCAATTGCTCTCCTGCAATGGCTCTTAGCATCTGAGTTTCAGGAAAGAAACTTTCAGTATTTCTCAAAGTTGCTCGAGGCACCGGATCTGCCTATGTCCAGTAACCTACGCTCCCTGAGTAGACCTGGGCTGTTCTTTTCACCTCTACCAGTTCCCTTTTCAACAGGATCTCAGCCCCGTTCATTGCACCTGAAGTTTACAGAATTTGGCATTGCCCTCTTTTAGAAAATGAATACGAAAGTTTACAAAATTAACATAGAGGAACAAAATCTCAACAAATTCCAAATTTTAAAAAATCTGACAAATTTCAGAAACATAAAATCTAGGAAAATAATAACTATTTTTATTAACTGCCATACTTTTAAAATACATTTTTCTATATCACTTCAGCAGCATACTTTTTGGTGATATCTCATCACATAATAATGATTTTAAATACATTTCTATAGAGATAAAAGAAAAATAATTTAATTTTACTCAATCTTGATCATTTTATAGGCACATTATGGTATCTATAAAGCTGTAATTCTCTCATGAATGAAATCACAGTGCGGTGTTGGGGTTGCAGCCCTTCCTCATGTAAACTCTTGCCATGTGCACAGCCTCTTGTGACTATCTTAAGGTCGCCCATTTTGTTAGCAGAGTGCACCGCAGGGGGCGGGGGGGGCGCACAAGACCAGAAATCCAAGTTTTCTGGTTCTGAGCTTCATGTTCTTACCACAAACCACTCACAGGGATGTAAGAAAGACACCAGATCATAAAAACACATCCTGCTCAAGGCAGGTCAGGGCGTGAAGCCCCTGAGGAGGAAGTGACATCTGAATTAGGGCCTGACAGAGGAACCGATACCCGCCAGCAGCCCAGCAGCCATGGGCAAGACACTCAGAGTGTCTTCTTCAGGAAAACAGTATTTACTGAGTACTCACTACTGGCCAAAAATAATGCTAAGCTCAGAGCAGACATCTAATTTAACACGACAGCAGCCCTGTGAGGGCAAGTGGTACAACTACGGAAACTGAGGATATCAACTTGCCAGTGCTGCTCTGCCAGTAAATTGTGTGTCCACGATTCTAATCTCCGTTGCTCTGCAAGGATCACTAATCAAGGGCAAACCTGCTTCCCCCTAATCATCAGTTATGCAGGCTCCCAGGACAACTGCCCCTAAGGTCCCAGTGTTCAAAGATGTCGTCTTTCTGGTAAAGGTTTGGGGCTGCTCTGTGTCCACACAAACCTCACGTGCTCTCCCTGCAGGCAGTGCCCGCCTACTCCAGCTCAGCACATGCCAGCACCCTGTGTTCCTCAGTCTTCATGACTAGGGTCAAAGATGGGGCTCCCAGACAGCGGCCTCTTGGGACTGAGTTCTTGCCAGGGAGTTCATCATAGTGCCCTGGGGATCAGCACTGGGGAAGCTGGAGTGCGCAGGGAGCTGCCAGCTGAGTGGACAGCAACCTCCATGCCTCTCAGGAGCCCTCAAGCCACAGTCTTTCAAACTGAGGCTGGGCGGGCCAGGCCCTTCTAGCTCAACACGGACCTGTTGGGGGATGCAGGCCGCCTGGGAGGGCCTGGCCTTGGGGTACCTGGGTCTTTGCAGCTGAGGCCATCCTAGAGTGATGACAAAGTACATCACTGAAAAGGGGACTGGTGTTGTGTCACAGGACTGGGCCACTTCATGGGCATCTGCAGGGCCACGTGGACAGGAAGGAATCAGCAAATGCGGGATGGCAGGTGCAGACTGCTGACCTGCACGGCCGATCCAAAGGCGGGAATTATGCTTGTCTGTAGTTTAACTCCGGAACACACTTTGTGTGAGAACTCACTCAGAGGTTGAATTCCCAGGAACACACATCTCCTTCTTTCTCCCTCCCTCCTGCCTTCCTGTGGAGAACTCTTTGGGGGTGACAGGAAATATGTGTGAGTATAATAAATTGGAGTGGGTCAGATAGACGTGCCCCATAATAGGTCATGATAAATGAAAGAGCTGGGTTTCCACTCCCACTTGTGTGCCCTTCCATACATCCCAAACCCCGACGGACAGCATGTGCTCATGACACCAGGTGAACGTTCACAAGGTTGGAGGAACTGTGCAGCTGCGCTGGCGGGAGCAGTCCCCACACACACACCCCGGCAGGGCCACCAAGGAAGGCCTGGTCGGGGCAGGCAGCAGGGAGAAGGAAAGGGCCACTGCGGGGGACAGCTTCAGGAGGGGCAGGGTGCGGGACCTGAGGGGCCTGGCCCAGAGCTGGAGACAGGGAGGGACATCCCAGAGGGCGGCCTCAGAAGGCACCTTCCATGAACAAGCTCTCTGGGGCCTCTTTCGTGAGGGCACTAATCCTGTCCTGGGGGCTCCCTTCCGATCCCCTTCCTAAGGTCCTACCTCCTCACACCATCACTTGAGGCCTAGATTTCAAACACGGACTTGGGAGGACACGAGGATCAGGCCAAAAGAAGTTTCTAAATTACTTTGTCCTTTGATTACACTTTCTCCAAGATAAAGTCTCCTCCTGTCAACCTTTTTCCTAAAATGTCAGGTGTCCTTGTAGGACAATTCACAAATGCAGCTGCCCAGGGTTTCCTCTGCACTTTGAATGCTTCTTCTGAGATGGGGGAGACTGGCAGTGAGTACTGCTGGGGGCACCTCCCCACCCGCCCCAAACAGAGGGTTCCCCTTGGGCCTAGTGTACTTTTCTCCAGGGGCAAGAGGCCCCTCCCGTGTCCTTGCACAGCCTGCAGGGCAGTCTCGCAGTCTCATAGCTCTGAGGCTGCTCTACTTTTCTCTCATCAACATCCACCCAGAGCCACAAGCAGAAAGCCCTTCAGAAAGCAATGTCCCTCGAGCCATCAGATGGCTTCTACTGAACCAGACCCCTTCCTGCCACCACATCTTAAGTGAACCTGGGGCCTCCTGCCCAAGTTTAGGATAAGGACAGCTGTTCCCCCAAAACTGTGTAGCACTGTTCTGGGGAGCAGCTGCCCAGATGGGAACTGCATTCTCGAGGCTGTCTCCTAGTGCTCAGAAGCCTGCCCACAGGCCGCAGGCATCACACTGAGCACATTCCAGCTGCCAAACACTGTTCTAGGTATATGGTAGCTACTGAAAACAAAACCCTGTTCTCATGGAGCTTGTAGACAATTGAAAAGAGAGATGTAAACAGGTCAGACCCAGTTCAGAGATGGGAGAGGAATGGAATGCAAGGACAGAATCGTGTGGGGGACGTACAAGGGGACAGAGAGGAACCAGCCACTTGTGCAGGCAGGGAGAGCAGATGGACTGTCTGGAGGCAGGAGTGACCTCAGCAGACACAAGGTCCTGAGGGGCACATGGCCCAGTGCGGCAGGCAGGTGGGTGGAATTTGTGAGCCCCGTGCTGGCTGGAGCCAAGAGTGGTGTCCACACACAGACACGGGGTATTGTTCCAAATAGTACAGCAGAAAAGGCATGAAAGAAGACAAAAAAGGAAGAATAAATACTTTTTATTCATTTCTAATTACCAAAAAATGGAAGACCTGGCATTTTTAAAAGTCCACTGTGAAATACAAGTTGCCATAAGAATGTGTACTTACTTAACAAAAAGAAAACACTAATCACATGCAAAGCCTGTCACTGCACGTCTAAAATTTAATAGGTCGTTAAGATGTAGCCAGCAAGTGCATATGGAAATAAAACCCTTTCACAGTTCAATTTTAAGCCATTCAGTTATTCACTAAGTTGTAAGTAGTGCTGACAGAAAGTTTCGTATTTAGCATTTTTCCCCACCTTCCCAAATATTACCAAAAGCTCTGATTCTGTGGGGAACAAAAAAGTGACACATTTCAGATGCTACTATTCAAAAGTTCCCCACAAATTCACAGGCCACATCGGGCTATGCCTCCAAAGCGCCTCACTGCTGACCACTGAGTTCCCAGCAGATACCATCTCATCAGCCTGGACTCCTTTCAGAAAGGGGCTCTTTACAGGGATGACACATGAAGAAAACCATTTCCGAACAAGCACATGGGGGTGGGGGGCGTTGCTTAGCAACAAGGTTCCATCTTCACACGGTGCCATTTACCCACTTGAGACCTGAGAGCTGGGCCCAGACAGGAGCAGAGACAAGCTGCTCCGGCCAGTTTACGTCCTGCTTCCTTTTGGTCTTTATAGCTCAGTTTCACTTGAACTTAAAAAACCTAGATTCTGTTACATAATCCTAATCCTTACATTTTCATTTCCTCTACATTTTAGGGCCCATGAAATATTTTTGTAATATTTAGTCTAGTATGAAATGGAAAAACTGGCATTGTGCAAACCAAGGATTCTGCTCACTTACTGAGATAAAAAAATTAGGTCTAATTTGCTCCTTTTATTAATAAAAGAAACTTTTAATAAAAGCCATCATTCAATTGAAACAAAAATGTACAAAAACTTAACATAATCATAGCTTTACTTATATTTATACATGTATGGACATGCATGTATCACTTCTAAGATTTTTTTTTCCTATTTGCACATTTTTAAACATTTTAGAATTATGTCAGTGACCTACATAGTAGCAGCACAGTGCTAACAGTACAAAGACGGCTAGCTATTCCATTATTGGCTCTATTTTTCAGGAGTTACAATGAAATTATGTACAGCATAAAAAGCTTGTCAAACTGAAGATGGTCTTAGGCCATTACTACTATTTCATTCCAATTTGGATTTTAATATAATTAACTTACAGATCTGAAATAAAAGCACTGCTTAACGGTTTCAGATGCCTTCTGGTATTTAATATGCTTCAAGGAATCTTTACAAATAATAAGTTTAAACTATAGTGAAGAGAACTGTGACTAAAGCTGCCTACTCGGACAACAGGGCGCAGCGCCCGCGACGTGAGCTGTCCCTGACTGTGCTACAACTAAAGTGCTGACTACGCCGAGATTTCTTTAAAACAAGCAAAACTAAATAGCACACACCAGAGTTCTTTAATATAACCGTAATGGTCTAACAAACCTTCCAATGGAAGGAAATACAAAATAAAGTTGACACAATAGATTTAATTTATATTTATATGCTTCAATTTGACAAGTTTATCTGGTCATTTTGCCAACTCTGTGCAGAACCACCTGATATCAAACACACTACAGTGGTGAGCTCTGATTCCAGATGGCTGAAGCCAAGGTCTGCAAAGGTCCCAGCACCCACAGCCACACGCACAGAGCTGTGTCAACCTATGGGTTTATTGACACTTTCCGTCACACTCTTAACACTGACGCTTTCAGGGTTCCCTCCCTGTAATGAACTTGAGCATAATCAATTTCGTAAAGAAATATATACCTAAACCAAATTAAGAATATTAACTCTTCTGCACATGGGTTCAAATAGGAAGTATTTTGGTTAGTAAAATGAAAAGTTAATTCTTAAAAATTTCCACAGTCTTTTTGAAATGCAAGGCACCAATAGGGAGCAGACGTTCTAGCAAACAGTGATTGTCTGGGGGAAAAAATGGAACCCAGCAGTCCTTTGTCACTCCGGTCAGAATACTGTCTCCTTCCCGTCTACGCAACATCCTCCAGGTAATCTGCAACGTCACTGAGCTGGGACACAGTCAGGTCTTGGGTGAGGTCATCAAGCTTGGTTGTTAAAAGAAAGGAAAGATCAGTGTCAGAAGGCCCACAGAGTCTGAAGTAACGCACAATGCTATAATTAACTTATATCACTTTATACTACACAGACAGCTTCATGTTTCAACCTCATAAAATAGGTGGAAACAACTGAGGTGCTGAGAAGTAATCTGCCTACAATCACATGTCTAACAGGGTAAGTAATGCAATCTTCTTTCATACTGATTATACTCTCAAATATTTCAGACAAAAATTAAAAATAAAACATCCTAGACATTATTCCAATTAATCAAGAAACTAAAATTAGTGGAAAACTTTACAAAACTTCCGTAACTGGGTGAGGTCCCAATGTGTGACTCTGTTCATAACTAAGACCAATCCAGAAATTACCAGCTCTCTAAAATGGTAGTTTATCACATTAAATTTTGTTGAAATTCATTGAAATATATAATATGCTCATTTTAAAACTATTATTTCCTATATTTTTATATGACAGTATAATGTTAAATTTGTAACATCAAACTTAAAATATATCATGACACCCTTTAATTCTCTGCCAACTGAAGCCAGAGTGAGGTGCCCTTGGAGGCTGACATGAAACAGGGGCAGACAGGACCGCCGGTGGGGTCAAGGTGCTTGGCCTCAGTTCACAAGTGCAGAAAATAGTCGTTGATGTTTCTGTTAAACTAGAATTTGACCTCTATTAGCCAAATACATACATTCATTTCTACAAACTAAGGTAACACAGAAAGGTAATAGATATTTAAACATAATAAGGCTGAGAAAAACATCATCTCTAAAGTAAAGAAAAATCCATAGGACGTAGCCTCCAGAATGTAAGAAATATAGCTGGGGGGTCCCACTAGTTGCTGAGGAGGGACAGAACCCAGCCTCCCCAGCCTCATCTAGCCCCATCCTTACAGATGAGCCAGCGACCAGAGGCCACAGCTGCCCTACTCACTATATGCCAAAGACCAACCAGAGGCCACAGCTGCCCTACTCACTATATGCCAAAGACAGATGTTCCTCACATGACGGCAGAGGGAAGGAACTACCACCTGCATGCTGTCTGGGGAGTGCCCTTAAGACAAAGTTAGCCAGCACCTGGGCTACATAAGACCCAGAATGATGGCGTCTCACAGAAATGACACAGACCTGTCTGGAGAGTCTGTGAGAGACTCTCACCTACTTGCTCATATACCCTCTTCATATCCTCTCATTTTGTTATTCTTTGGACATAGAGAAATCTAAGTCAGAAGTAACATCCTCTTAAATATGCAAGCCCCCTTCCTCCTGGTCCAAAAGTGTTCTTTGTGTAAACTGTTGCCAATAAAATTATTAGAAATCTTAATTAAAGTTCTTATACTGCAATCCAAATTCAGTTTACACAAAAACAAAAAACTCCAGCCTGTACTCCGTCTCTACTAAAAATAGAAAACTAGCCAAGTGTTGTGGCAGGTGCCTGTAGTCCCAACTACATGGGAGCTGAGTCAAGAGGACCACCTGAGCCCCGTAGTTTTAGGTTGCTGTGAGCTATGACACCACAGCACTCTACCCAAGGCAGGAGTGAGATTTGCCTTGGAAAAAAAAAAAAAAAGAAAGAAAATTGCCTTTAAATAATCCTTTCTAGTTTCTCATTTTTAGGCCTGTTAAGGATGACATAAGGTGAAAAAGTAAGAGAAAGACAAATTACTATGCAAGCATTAGAGACGGTACTTTACATGTTACCACTTAACCTTCCAAACACCCTACAGGGAAGTATTAATACTTCCATCTTGCATTTAAAGAAACTGAAGATCAAAGGTTAGAGCCTGCCTAAGATACATAATACACAGAAGAGTAAGAAAGCAGACCCGACTGCAGGCTTGGGCTGTGTTGTTCCACTGTAAAACGCTGCCTCCCTGTGTAGTAAGTAACCTAGCACTTATAGAATCCCACTTGCTTTGGGAAGCCCCAGTCCACTTCTGGCTACGACACCCACAGACTGCAGCCAGGCTCGCCTGTGTGCCAACAGCAGTGCTCCGTGGCACTGATAGCAAATCTGAGGTGCTAGCACTGGGTATCTAAGTATACTCTGTTCTCTGCCTACATAAAAAGGTCAGATTTAGACCTCAAACACGGACCCCTACTTTACATTCTGAGACCTGTGTCTGCCTTTGCTGCCTTGTCTCAGGTACTCCAGCCCAGCCACTTGCCTGTTCAGACATTACCACTGGCCCTGAGATGTCCATGTCCTCTGCGCTCCAGTCTCAGATCTGACCGTGTCCACAGCCCTCCACGCTGACTTTGTCTGCAACCCTAGTGGTCGGTTCTGACTCACCCTGATCCATCCTGGTCCCTTACTTCACAGCCATCCCCATGCCCCAACAATAGTCCTCAGACGTTTCAGAAGGACCCAGGTATAAGGAACAACTGACAACAATCTTACTTACTCATCAAAGACATTGCTCATAAACTTGGACCAGGTAAGTCACGACACTGCATAATATTCAATTATTTTTCTACAAATTAATAGAAATTTTTGGAGCTTTACAGCAAATCAATAAATAGGGAGGGAAAACCATTGTATGGGAAAGGCAGGGTACTCTACTTTATCACTGGTATTGATGTCATCTATCTCCACAGAAAGGTCTTCTTCAATCTCTTCTCCAATACTTATTTCACTTTTTTCCGAACGATGGCTAGTACTAATTTCAGGAGGAAAACAAAAGTAAGAACGCTGAGAAAAAAAATTTTAAGAAAATAACTACTTCTCTTCAAACTTTAAGGTATTTATTTTAATCCTAGAAGTAAAATTAACTATCATGAATTTCATACACATTAGCTCTCTTGACCCTTAAAATAAGTCAGCACAGCAGCAGCAACAGTTATTTTAACAGATCAACTGAGGTTCAGAATAGTGACTCTGGTCATAATGGCAAGAAAGAAACAGATTTTTAAAATTTCATTTACTACATTACATTCTCTTTCAAAAAAACTGTATAATAAATTACTCTGATAGAAATAAATAATTTCAGTGTAGAACACAAATGTCTTAACACTGTAATTGGGTAAATGAGGTGAAGGCCATATTAACTAGTGGGATGTAAGCACTCCAATTTGTATAAATAATCAACACGTTGAATACCGTAATAGCATAAATGTATTCATATCTATGAATACTATGAAATTCTATGAAATGACTTAATAAAAAATAAATAAATAAATAATTTCCAACTGAAAAAAAATTGTCAAATAAAATTTTCAGGCATCTAATTTAGAATTTCTAATCATATTCACAAATATGACTTCTGCATTATAAGCCAAACCACAGATTCCATCACCTTTATGTATATAAGGAAGTTACCTGAAACAAAGTATTAAGAAATATCATCTGAATCAGAAAAATAATTGAGAAGATGAGTGTTTTAGGTTGGATGTGGCAACCCCTCCAGACCAGCTGAGAGCAGGAGGAGGAGACACACAGAAGCCCTGGCTGCTCCTGGGGACTGGGCAGGTCCTGGGGACTTGGGCCGCTCCTGAGGACTGGGCAGCTCCTGGGGGCTGGGGGCTCCTAGGGACCCAGACAGCCAGGCAGTGGGAGGTCTCTGCTTTATTCTTACCATATGTTTTAAACATAAGATAGAGTCCAAATCCTAAGGTAAAATCAGAAACATGCCCCAAGTCATCTACATAATTTTGGATTTACCTATTTTCACCTTCGAGCAATATAAATAAGACAATCAAACATACTAAAATCATCACTGATGGAATTTTGTCTTGTGTTCAGAAACTATTTCTATATCTGCATTTACCCATTTCTTACCTATTAAAATCATCAACATAGTCATCTTCTTCTCCAGTCCCTGACAGGTTTAAGAGAAGACACGTTATATTTACACATACACACTTTATGACATACCTACAATTAAATACCCATCTTTCCTTAAAAGGAAAAAAAACCATTGCTGAATTACAATGTCTCCTAAGTCCCAGAAAAAGAAATATTTTTAACAAATATAATGCAAAGGCAAGTGACAAAATAAACTACCTGAAAAATAATAAGCTGTTATGAGTGACTGTGCCACCCCTGAAGCATGGTTAGCACCCATCTCCTTGCAGGCACTAAAGTGGGGGTCACATAGCACCCCCCCCATCAATGACGGCCTTTGACCCAGCGAGTACAGCAACAGCAAGTGGTCAACAGCAAGCAGCCTCGTCCAGTTACCTTTTTATGAACTATTGAGATTTGTCAACTCTATAACTGTTAATATTTAAAAATTGTCACAAGGGGTGAAGAAGCAACAGAGCCTGGTAAACATGAGCCCCTGCCCGGCAGGGGGGCTCCCACCTCAGACCCTGCTGAGACTACCGTGGGAGAGTCAGGTACCCTCTCCTGGCTGAGTCCTCAACCAAACCCACACCAACCGTAAGGCTAACTCAAGGATTCACGCATGTGACTGCACTTAACAGAGACCCAGGCCACAGAAAGCTCCTGATGACAGGGAACCCAGTGAAGGGACGCTGACTGAGAGGCACCTTTCACACCTGTTTAGGGCTACACGGGACACATTTCCACATCTGCTGCCATGCCCACCCTGTTTTCTGAGGGTTGGTTGAGGACACAGGGGTTGTTAATCACAGCAAAGCCTTGCAGGCACAAGGGAATCAAATTACAATACAAATAAACAGCACATGGGGAGACACAGGCATTCAGACCAGCCACAAGCAGAAGGTGGAGACCATGAAGAGAAATTCTGGCTCAACAGCCAGACTTCCCGGAGGCTGGACCATGTCTGCCCAGCCACTAGAGAATGGCTCTGCCTCTGCACATTCTCAGGCTGAGTCCAAATCTCCTTCCTTCTCTGGGCCGTCTCCTACTCTACCATCCAGCCTCAGACCAGGTGGAAGCACCACTACCCATTTCCATCCCCACAGGCTGACCCTCCAACACTCAAGAGCCCTGCAGGTGTCTATTTCACGTCCATCTCCCCCGCTAGAGTTGACACTCCACTAGGACAGAGGCCCATCTCCGGCCAGGGTATAGTCTGGACACAAGACAACAACACAAACCCTGTGAGTGACCAGCTCCCGGCAGGTGATGGAGTCACTCTAAAGCATCAACACTAATGCGGAATCTAGTTACCTAATCCAAGTGATCCAATTTTATCATTGACCAGTCTCAGATCTTTCAAAACTGTGTTTGCCCTTTTACCTGTGAACAGGAAAAATTATCATTAAAGTGACTTTTAGAATAAAACATTCTGTAAACCATGTCAATGTTTTTCCCCATATGGACTTCTTTATGACAGGAGCATAATAATCTTAACACTAAGAAAAAACTACAAACTGTGCTCACCAGATGCTTAAGTTACTCATGTTCCTTTTAAACCATGAACAGTTCTATTCCTTCTTGGAACACCACCACTAAAGGTCACTTTTTGCCCAACTGTAAGACTCACCTTCCATGAGTGGTCCCATTAGACAGGAATTCATGGACTATAGATAAATATTTTCATGGACTATAGATAAAAATTTTCATAAAAATTTTGGTCAACTGCTGTTTTTTAATTAATCACCGTGATCTCCTCACAGTGTCTTCAGTTCTTAGCTCTCCAAGTCCTCTCTAAACGACCATGCCTGCTCAAAATCAGGGTGCCTGTGTGATCACGGCATCCTGGGTTCCTTTCTCTAAAAACAGTCATCCCAGCTCAGGGTCAGGGCAGCATGATCGTGGTTTCCTGGGTTCCCTTCTTGAAAGTGGCAGCCACCAAAGAGGAGAAGCAGGGAAGGGGCCGTGTGCCTGAGTACATGGGCTGCAACAGCAAGCCGTAAACCATTTCTTCTCTGTGTTCTAGGAAGTCCCACAGTTGTATCATGTAGGACAGAAAGGTTAGGAATGAGTGCAAAACTCATAACACAAATTCCTAGTGAATATACTTTAGGAAGCTTCTCCAAAAGAGGTACACTTATGCTATGAACACTGTGCCAATTAAATCTTGCATTCACTATAGCACAGAATACAAAGTCTCTCTGCATAGCTCCATGCTCAGGGCTACGATTTTATACTCCTGGGTACTGTGGCTGTGTGTACAGACGGGTGGGGTGGTAACTGGTGCTTTCTCTACCTAGCAAGTGATATTCCTCTCTGCAAACTCTAAAAAGATACATGAGATTCTAATCCCTGAAGGGAGAATGTTTTATTTAACATTCCTATGATAATTTCTGTGGGACCACAGAACAATTTTTAAAAATTCATTGAACTCAAATCATCCCAAATGTCCAACAAAAGAGATTTAAAAATTATATCTAAAGGTAACATAAATCGGGTACAAAGTCAGCTTCCTTAAAGTATTTTACGGCACAGTAAAAGGCAGAATACAAAACAATACAGAGAAGATGAACACATTAAAAAGAAATCTTAAAAATACTAACAGGAAATATCTGAGTGATAAAACTATGACCTATTTTTATGATATTCCTTTTAAAAATCAACAATAATCATACACTGCTGAATGAATTGGGCACTTACTCTCAGAGTCTTTTAATGAGGGGGCTCCGGCCAGGGAGCTGAGTCCACTCCGTAAGGGGGGCGCGTCCGAGAGCGAGGCCAGGCTCCCCACTTGCTTCCTGGGCTCATTTCTCCTGACAGGAGACAAGTGACAGTTAAACAGTAACCTTGTATCCTGCCACTAAAGCAAAAGCAACTTAAAGGTATTTTATATACACACAGAAGCTAGAAATAAAGAATACGCGGTATTTTACAGATTCGAAACCATGAAGTATACACTCAAGGCAGTGCAGACTGCAGGTCAATCACAAATCCACACAGTGAGACTGTCAGTACGTTATCGACTCACCTCCCTTTACAATTCTGCCTGGAATCCTACAAACTAAATGACCTTGTGCATATTCACTGTCTGGGATTTCTTTCAGCCCTTTTCAATCACCAAGAACGTAGCCGAGACAGTCTAGGAGCCTGCCAGCAAGTCAGTATTCCACCAGGGGTGCACGTTCTTCAGAGAAGCCCCAGACAGCCACGCTGATGGGCCCCTTTAGAGTCTCCACAGCCAACCTCAAGGGCATCTCAATACTGCCCAGCAACCCTACACATCCCCTGCCCCTTCTTTCCCTACCTTCTCACAGAACCTTCCTCTACCTTCTCCACTCTCCCCAAATCTCCAAGCCTCCTCCCTTCCTCACTAACTCGGACTCAGACAACAACCCACATAGGTGCTACCCTCGATGCCCGCAGTGGGACCCACACGCTCTCCACTCTGCCAGCAAAGACGATCCCTGCACCGTTCCTGACATCGGGAAAGCCCTCCAGGAATCTCCTCCTTCCCTCACCTCTTTCTTCTTCCATCTTTAGGGCCAGACCGTTCTCACCAGCACATACACGCTGTTACTTCTCCCAGGTAAATAAGCTCCTCTGGCCCTCCAGCCACCACCCCGTGACAGTACAAAGTCAGATATGTGGATTCAATAATTATATAACCATTAGTAGTTCACTGAATAAAATGAAAACATTTAGAAATTATATGTTTAAACCTCTAGTCTGATAATCCAAAACAGTTTACTCACCAACCGTAAGTTTTTTCTGGTTTGGGAATGGGATCATCAAAGAAAGAATCTCCTTCCACATCATCTTCATCTGGACAAAGGTCAGCTTTATCAGTGACATCTAAAGTCTTGTTGCTTAGGAAAGAGCCAATTTTTGTTTCGTGGGCCAATAAGTGAAGACTACTTTTGTTCTTCGGTTCTGATGAAGAAATACTTGTGTCACTCTGACAGACTCCATTGTTGGCACTCTAGAAAAAGAAGACAGAACAGAAAAGGTCTCCTCAGTGAGATAAAGCTTTTAAGATATTTTAAATAATTCATACAACACAGGCAAATCTGTGTGGGTGCATGTATGTATACGTGTGCAGGTGTATGTGTACATGTGTGCGTGTATATGTGTGAGCATGTGTATGTGCACATGTGTATGTCTGTGTGTGCACGTGTGTATGTCTGTGTGCGTGGTGTGCGTGTGTATGTCTGTGTGTGGTGTGCGTGTGTATGTGCACGTGTGCATGTCTGTGTGTGTGGTGTGCATGTGTGTGTGCACTTGTGTATGTCTGTGTGTGGTGTGCGTACGTGTGCACATGTGTATGTGCACGTGTGTGTGTGGTGTGCGTATGTGCGCATGTGTATGTGCACGTGTGTATGTGTGTGTGTGGTGTGCGTGTGTATGTGCGTGTGTGCATGTCTGTGTATGTGGTGTGCGTATGTGAGCGTGTGTATGTGCACATGTGTATGTGTGTATGTGCACGTGTGTATGTCTGTGTGTGGTGTGCGTGTGTATGTGCGCATGTGTATGTGCACGTGTGTGTGTATGTGCAC
>NW_003852451.1:2229196-2231094 GCF_000181295.1 Otolemur garnettii
TGTGTATGTGCGTGTGTGCATGTCTGTGTGGTGTACGTGTGTGCGTGTCTGTGTGGTGTGCGTGTGTATGTGCGTGTGTGCATGTCCCCTCCCAACAGCATGAACTGCAGAGGAACCCCCAGGCTTCCTAACACGGCTAACTTTCATAGGGGAAAAATGTTAAGGAATATGTTTATACCATTCCTTTCTTTTCACCTTCAAGAACCCACATAGGTGAGTTATAAGTAGAAATATTTTAACTAGATTTATCTCATTTATAAACTTTCCCATTTATAAACAATGTTACTATTTTCCCAACATACATGTCACTGCTTTCTAAGTTAATGTATTTACTTTACTTAATATATAACTTGCAATTAGGGGAGGGTATTACTATTAAAGAAGAAAGGAAGATTAGTTCATATAAATGAATCAAGCACTAAAGTATTCATCAGTAAAAACAGCAGTTCTCCGCCCAGTGCCAGACAGGACAGACATCAAGAAGGTGCTGCCTTCAGCCGCTCTCACGCCATCCAGCTCAGGCTTTCAGACTGACTCCCACATTCACTTAAACGTCCACAGCCAGGTTAGCACATTTCTCTATGTATTTTAAAGCAATGTTAAAAATACTCTGAAGCATTCTTACCCATACCCTACGGATGTTGGCAGGCAGTATCTTTGTATTTTCTTATTTTCAGGTAGTCCTAACCTTTGTAGCCTAATTTTATTCTATCCTTGGTCTGACTTCTTTTTACCCTTAGTATATCTGTGTCAATGAAACAAATGAAAACAATAATGCTAGTGATAATAAAAGCAGCTAACACCTTTGGAGAGCCTTCAAAAAATGCTTCATATGCCACTTCCTTTAATCTTCTAAATAACCCAGTGCCATGAGGATAGGTTCTCTTGTCTCTGTAGTTATGACAAAGGAAATACACATTTATGTCACCTGTCGAGGCTCCCAGGTAGTTAAGTGATAGAGTCAAAGCCTGATTCCAGAGATTAATTGTTCATACTTGTTATGCTATTAGATTAGATTATGTGGGTTTTGTGGGTTAAAAATGGCAATTTCTCAAAATTCAGCCTTATATACGAAGAGAGCAGTACTGTGCGCACTCCCTGTGCTGTGTTAGAAAAGGCACCTCAGACAAGGGCTCCGCAGTGCAGTCCACACTCAGCTACCAAGTGCCTAATTCTCCTACGCATGAGTTTCCACAAGAACAAAACTAGGGTAGTATTTTCCAAATCAAATTATAATGAGGAGTTAAGAAAGCAAGGATGGGTAGCTAGGGAACAATTAAACAGTAGTGGCCACTGAGCAGGGTGGAGAAACACGGTGACAGTCCAGAAAGAGGCGCTGGAAGGCCATTTTCATTTTTAAAGTGTGCACGGGCAGCAGGCACTGGGCACGTCTGTGACACACCTTCACATTTTTACACCAAAGGCCTCAATTAGCTGATAGCTGGTAAGATACATACCATACTCAGTATAAATTTTAGGGCATTGCAAAGAGCTATATACTCAATGTTATTAATATAAATAAATTATATAAAACTATATCTAGAAAAATAGATATCATCCTTTTAGATAATAGTATATTTCCAAAGAAGCAGAAACTTTTTAAATTGTCTTAATAACTTCCTTAAAGTATTCCTGGTATTATCAAATATAGATAAGATAAATTAATCTTGATTAACGTATCAAGATTATTTTTTGGCTAGTTTCAGCAATATTCCTGCATGACAGAAGGACCACTTTTATTTATTTGTTTTTTTTTTCTGAGACAGAGTCTCACTATGTCACCCTGGGTAGAGTGCCATGGCATTGCAGATCACAGCAACTCAGACTCTTGGGCTTAAGCAATTCTCTTGCCTCAGCCTCCCAAGTAGCTGGGACTGCAGGCGCCTGCCACAACGCCA
>NW_003852451.1:2231114-2239975 GCF_000181295.1 Otolemur garnettii
TTTTTTTTTTTTTTAATTTGTCATTGTTGTTTGGCAGGCCTGGGCTGGGTTCGGATCAGCCAGCTCCAGTGTATACAGCTGGCACCCTAGCCACTGAGCTAGGACCACTTTAATGGAAAAGGGCAGGCATCCTCAAACTACAGCCCACGGGCCACATGCAGCCCGCCAAGGACATTTATCCGGGCTGCCAGGTGTTTTTGCCACCGCTACCTGTCCTGCTTAGCAGCCAACTCATCCCAGGGCCTGCAGTCCAGCCCTCTAATGGTCTGAGGGACAGTGAACTGGCCCCCTGTTTACAAAGTTTGAGGACCCCTGGAAAAGGGCATTATTATGTTACACAATACATATTCTTAATTACTTTAAAAACAATCTGCTCTGAAATTGCTCTCAAAATCAATTTCTTTCTCTTTTCTTTTTTCTTATTAGGGTCTCACTCTATTGCCCCAGATACAATTCAGTGGTGTCCTCATAGCTCATTGTAACCTCAAACTCCTGGGCTCAAGCAACCCTCCTCCTCTGGCTCCTGAGAAGTTGGGACTACAGCATGCAACACCATGACCAGCTTCTCTCTTTAGTTGAGACAAGGTCTTGCTTTTGGTCAGGCTGGTTTCAAACTCCTAACCTCAAGGGACCCTTCAACCTTGGCCTCCCAGAGTGCTGGGATTACAGTTGTGAGCAGCCTTACCCTGGCCTCAAGATCAATTTCTAAACCACATCAGACTGTGTCATTACTTTGACTATTGCTTTTTTTTTTTAACCAAAAGACCATTATCCAACCAGGTTATTAATGAATTCACTAAACTTAATTCTAAGTAACTTTCACTGTTGTCACTGAAACCTTCTGCAGAGACTGAAGCACATAAAACCTTCAGAGCAAGTTCCCTGTAAGAAGTGCAGGTGCTCGTGCACATACAGATGCTCCAGGGCACGTCCTGATCAACTGTCAGAAACTGGAATATCTTCAGCATCTTGTAAACATGGTGGGACTCAGCTAAAAGACGCTGGCAACACAGTACACTGCAGAGCCGAGGACCCCGACCTGGGCACAGACCAGTACCTGTCGATGGGCTGACCACACAGCAGCGTGAGCACAGGCGGCCAGGGAAGCTTCAGCCACAATCGCAGTTGCTCCTCATTGCCACCCCCACCTGCCAGATCAGCAGCCTTGGAAGTTGTTATGGGTTGATCTGTGTCCCGTAAGTGAGGTAAGTCCTAACTCCTAATACTTGAATACTTGGAAACAGTGTCACTATGATGTATTTAGTTAAGATGAGGTCATATGGTTAACCCAACATGACTGGTGTCCTCACAAGAAGGAGAAGGGACACAGAGACCACAGAGAAGAACACCAGGTAAAGATGGAGGCAGAGCCTGGAGTGACCTGCCTATAAGCCAAACGACACCCAGGGCAGCCTGCAGCCACCAGAAGCTGGGAAAGAAAGCACAGCCCTGCTGAGTTCTGACCTCCAGAACTGTAAAACAATAGATTTCCACTGTTCAAAGCCTCTCAAGTTGTGTTACTTCATTACCACAATCAGGAAACTAGTCGTTATTTACAATAAATAATCAAACTTCAAGTGCCATCTTTTCATAAAGGCAAAGGGCCTACTGCACAGCAACACTCAGTTGGCTCCCTCGGTGGAACTCACTCCTGATAATAAGCCTTATGGTAAATTACAGCAGTTATAAGAAAGTTTTAGCAGATATTTAGTTTTCCAGTAGTACACATAATCAGAAATTCAATCCGTTCCAGATTAAAAAAAAAAAAACACTAATTTTTCAGTGGTCAAAAACGTAATTATACAAGAATGTCTTAAGAACCTGGAAAAAAGAATTTTGTTTGACCAAACTGAAGTCTTAACCTACACTGTTCATAGCAGAAGAAACATCAAAGAAATACTCTAGTTTTTGCAAATGTATTCATAAAACCCATGCAATACAACTGCCCCCCACAATCCAGGACCGCCCCCCACAAACTTGAGCACCCTAAAGGCCTTATTTAAGATTTGCGGCATCTGCTGGTGACCTGTCCCTCCTGTGTGCTCCAAATCATCCCCCGTCACCCACAGCACCCAGATGATGTAAATGCTACGTAAATGATTGTTACACGGTTTTGCTTTCAACCTGTTATTATTTTTTACGTTGGCTGCATCTCTGGGCATGGAGGCTGCAGGTGCGGCGGTCAGGCTGTATCTGATCCTCCTGCCCTCACATGCCTCTGTCCCCGTCCCTCCCGCCCCAACCCCACAAAAAGCAAGGTGATCATGACTTGATATCAAAGTATCTAGTGAAATAATTTTACTATAGTTGTTATAGACATACATCTAAAGTTTAATTTGCTCACCTAAGGATGTAAATAGGACAGAATTCTAGAATCACAAAACAACCAGGGAGGTGGAACCTGTGGCCTCTGAGCCACATGTGGATTAGCTGAGGACTTTTTTGTTTACCTGTCCTGGTGAATAGCACGAACACTATGCATGGACCTTTTTTCTTGCTCAGCAGCTTGTTAGTGTTTGTGTAACTAATGTGTGGCCCAAGACAGTGCTTCTTCCAACATGGTGCAGAGAAGTCAAAAGGTTGGACACCTTTCTATGTTTCTAGAGAAACTCTAGTCCTGTCGTCTGTAAACAATCTCTAATTCCTATAGATTGGCAACAGAGCCTGATCTCCTGACCTGCCATAGACTTCTGGTTTTTTTTATTAAATCAAAGCTATGTACATTAATGCAATCATGGGGTACAATGTGCCAATTTTACATACAACTTGAAATGTTTTCATCAAACTGGTTAACACAGCCTTCACAGCATTTTATCAGTTATCCTGCCATAGACTTTTACATAGCCCTCTGCATCCTCAGCCTTCCCTCCTCCCAGCAGATACATGGTGCCAGACGTCAATTCTGGAATCTCAAATGGCCAGGCTTGGAGAGCTGGCCAGGCAGCACTGGAAGGGCAGAGTGCTGGTAACATTCCTTCAACCACACACCCATTCATTTGGAACGGCATAGGGGTGTGGAATGTGAAGAAAAATAACATTTGGTTTATTCAAAAAATCCCGAGGTGACTGCAAACAACACAAAAACACTCCCCCACCCCAGGGCTGGGAGTGGTGGCTCACGTCTGTAATCCCAAAACTTTGGGAGGCTGAGGTGGGTGTTTTGCCTGAGCTCGCAGGTTCGAGACCAGCCTGAGCCAGAGTGAAACCCCCATCTCTAAAAAAATAGCCAACTATTGTGGCAGGCACCTGTAGTCCCAGCTACTTGGGAAGCTAAGGTAAGAGGATCACTTGAACCGAAGAGTCTGAAGTTGCTGTGACCTAATACGCCAGGGCACTCTCTCAAGGGTGCAAAGGTGACCAAGTGAGACCCTCTCTCCCAAAAAAAAAATACACATCGGAAATATCCATAGAACATGACCACCGTCAGGGCCTCGACTTTGACCACCGTCAGTGCCTCGACTCAACATAAAGCTGGGCTTGCCCTGGCACTTGGAAAATAGAAAAACAAATTAAGAAATGTCATATTTTTAAGAAGTTGAAGCAGAAAGGACCCTAATATACATTAGTTTTAGAACACCTAATAACTGAAAAACTGATTCTAAAAAGAAAGGATAACCTTTTAATCACATTTAATGTGACAATAAAAAGCGCTTAACTCTACATATTAAAACAACAAAGAAATGAAAATCTTTCTCAATTTTTCTAACTAAATGGTAAAAACTAAGTTAAAGAGGCTACCAGAAGTATACTGTAATTTTTTGATATGAATTTTTTTCAGACAGCCAGGACAATGTTTAGAACAACAAAATGGTATACAATGAAATAAATTATCACAGATGATACTTGTGAGGTCATTAAGTATTAACATACACTTTAAAATTCTTAGCTCATTAAAAAAAGGCCCTCCAATTTAAAATTTCTCCTACTTGTATTCCAGATCTTTTATCTTTATTTTATATCTACTTTATTTTCTCCTTATCGTTTCTTAACAATAACAAAACCAAGAACTTTTAGTTTTACTAAAGTTAAATTAGTTCAAAAACCTTATTAAATTTGTATGTGTATGGATATATTTATGCATATATATGAATAATTGTGTAAAGTTTATTTCCAATACGAATCTAGCTGAAGAAACTGCCCAGAATCTCTTCATGAGCCTTAATACTTGCCCCTCCTGCACGTCCAACACTCCGGGATCACTGCAGCAGAGCCCTGGGACCACCAGTACCCTGCTTCCACCCCCAGCATGGCCAGCCTGGTCACATCTGCAGGACAGACAGGCAGGGCTCCCACTGTGCTAGCTGTCCCCAGAGTCTTGCTCTGTACAACCTCAACTACCACTTGCAACTTGGAATTAGGCTTAAGATGTTAAAAGTGTTAAGGAGGCTGAGAACCTGTCACATGCACAAGGCACAGCGGTGAGGCAGAGGGGTGAGAAGCGGAGAGCTGTGTGGGGCCGGACTAGGGGACAATACAGAATTCTTACAAAGGTGATTCAAAAACAAGATGGAGAAGAGAGAGAAAAGGTTCAAAATGATAGAGGACACGTCCTGGGATCAGGAGAACGTGATGGAGTGAAGGGCCCCCACTTACAGGTTCTCCTCAAGGCAGGGGCACATCAGGCCCTGCCAGATGCATGTGAAGGCTGAAGCCTGAGCCCACCAGAGACACACAACACAAAGTGAAAACAGCATCTCTCAGGATGCTGTTCTCTCGGTTCCACAGCAAACTTCCCCCAAATGTTTCAACTTCTTTAAAACCCACGGCACCAGTAAGTTATAAAAATTTAATGCTATGAAATATTCTTTGAACTTTTTAAAAAAAAAGGTCCAAGAAACTATTTAAAAGAATCTTTAAAAAATCCTTTTATGTTAATTATCTTTCTTAGGGTACGTCTCCTCTCTCCAACTATGCTGTGAACTCCTCAGATGGGGACTGTAAAACGTGGCTTGTCCACAGCACTTAAAAGGCAAAGGTTTTCACTGTGTAAATGTTCAGGAAATACCTACCTTAAATAATTACTTTAAAATACCATATTTAATATGCATAAAAACATTGTGAACAGAAAGAGAACATAATAATAGGAATTTAGTCTGAAACTACTAGAATTAAAGACAGCTAACACAACAAATAGAATTTTTTTTAAAAATCCTTCTAAAAGTTTTCCACTCAGTGAAAAAAATCCACACATAAACCAAGATTCAACATAGAACTAAGGAATCTTACAAAACTGAAAATTAAATCATTTTGTCTTATTCTAAATAGATGTTAAAAAAAACTGCACTGATAATGTTTCTGAGACCTCCAACATTTAAACTTGATAAGCAGCTCATCCCCTGGCTTAGTGCCTTCTGGTGACCTTTAGGGGAGGAGAAAGGCAGCCGAAGCAATGCCAACACGGCACTGGCCCCAGTGGCCCCGTGAGTAGGCGCTGAGTGAGGTTAACAATCGTCCAATGCTCTGAAAAGCAGCAGCACACAAAAGCGTCTTGATTAAGCTTAACTTTAATTTATCAATTGAAACTTATCCAGAAAGCAGTGTGATGTTCTATTTTCTTCAGATAAACATCTGAAGATATAATGATAACGATACGTATATAATCATCCATTCAAATGGAGAGTAATTATTTTCAATTCTTTTTTGTTGTTAACAAAACAAGAAATTTTCAAAGGAAAACTAAGAACACAGTTTTAAAATACAACAGTATGATTTTCATATGGATAAAAACTGACCTCGAATTACTTTTTGTTTTATGCCACCATTACCTTCTCCTGTTCTGATTACAGATAAAAGCAAGTGACATTTCAAAAGGAAACTCAGAACCCCGACAGAGGTTCCCAGGGCTCCAAGGCCAGGGGAGGCCCCACGGGCCCGAGGGCCTGCCCCCTGCAGGCCGCTTCTGTCCTCTGCCCTCAAGCATGTTACCTTGTCACCAGACTTCTGCGCTCCTGTCTTCTTCTTACCTTGGCCTTTATACCTTGGTATCTGAGCATGAGAATAAAATGACATTTTACCATAATATGTAAATATTTAAAAATAAACTAATTCATTACCACATAAAGATTCCTGTTAGAAAATCTCTTTAAGATAGGAATGTACTGATGCCTGCTTTCCTGGCCCTTCTTGACTCTCTTCCTAACGTGCTTCAATTCATGTCTAACTACACCGTCTCCAACAGCTTGGGTCCAACATCAGGCTGCATTTAGCAGCAGTCTAGCATATGTGCTGCCCAAGCGAGCACACTGAGCAGCAGTCTAGACAAAACTGGCCTCAGTTCCTAGGCAGCTTCCTTGGAGACTTGCCCTGACCTTATCTTACCTTCCTCAGGAGCACACAAAACGTGCTGCACGTGGGGCTGGGCCCTGTTCTGGGGAGTCCGCAGCACTCTCCACAGGCTCTCAAGCCAGGGAGGCACTGGCAAGAAGAGGTGGGCAGAGCGCTGGATCCCAAATCCAGGTCCTTTAGGGTTACAGGGCAATTGCGTTTTAAGTGCTCAGTTAAGGTTTTATATCAGCCCAGCCAAAATCACTCAAGGGTATTTCTAAAGTGGGCACCCACGGTTCACGAGCCAACCGAGAAATGGAGACCACTGTGGAAATAACCGAAAGGCAGCAGAAGCGGGGACGGGGCCACCTGCGGGACAGACGCTGCTCCCTAGACTCGCCTCAGACAGCCGTCCCTGCTCCGAGGGCTTCAGAGCGTCATTTCTAACAGCTATGATTCTCCTGCTAATTCTTAGATCTTAAAAAACATTACATAGAATAAGAGTGTGTAGAACAGACTTCAATATTTTATCCCAAGGACATCCTTATGTAGAAAGTATTGCTAACTTGGTTTAAAAAATAGCAATCTGCTAAAAAGAGAGCTTCAAAATTTCTAATGTTATAGGCATTGATAAGTATATTGCAATATTTATTAATTTTAATCAATCTAAAACCACATACTTTCATGAAAAATAAAGCTTTCTTATACAGGATCTTTTATTTGCAATTAAAGAAATTTTTAAATTTACTCATAACTTGTTCTGTCACCAGGCTTATAGTATCCCATGACCATTAAGGAAAAAAAAAGTCTCTTTAAAAAGAATGTCCCCTATTAGAAAATCTCAGAAGGAATAACTATAAACAATATAATGGACTCTTTCTGTTGTTACAGTGTAAAATTCCCTTAGATTCCTGAACTCAAAAAACAAAAAGGAGAAACAATTATCAAGAACAAGCTATAAATAACAGCAATCTTTCAGCAATGTTCTTTAGAAAAGAAAGAAAACTAGCAGTATAATTACTGCCCTCTGGAAGTTTATCCAACTTTAAAAGAATCAAATTCTTTCTAAGGTCAATCAATATACCACTATGGGCCACGTCAAAGCCTCATCTTTTGGAATATGCTCCACGGCATCCCTCTCCTCCTGTGGAATGGAAGTCAAAGGATCTGTAACAGATTGTATGCATGCGTCCTGTTCCCATCAGACTCCTACATGGAAATCCCCTCCCCCAACGTGATGGCATCAAGAGATAGTGGGGCTTTTAAGCCAGGCCTGGTGGCTCACCCCTGTAATCCCAGCACTCTGGGAGGCTAAGGCAAGTGGATTGACTGAGCTCAAGAGTTCAAGAGCAGCCTCAGCAACAGTGAGAGCCCTGTCTCTAAAAATAGCCAGTGCTGTGGCAGAAACCTGTAGTCTCTACTACTTGGGAAGCTGAGTCAAGAGAATCACTTAAGCCCAAGGGTTTGAGGTTGCTGTGAGCTGTGATGCCACCGCACTTTGCCAAGGGTGACAAAGTGAGACTCTGTATCAAAAAAAAAAGGAAGAGGTGGAACTTTGGAGAAGTTCCGGTGATGAGGATGGGGGCCCTTCTAAAAGGGACCCCAGAGAGCGCTCCTGCTTCCTTTCCCCACGTGAGGACACAAAAAGGGAACAGCACTCTGAAACCCAGAGGATGGCAGCCATGCGATGCCCCCAAGACTGAGAAAAATAAATTCCTGTTCTCTATAAATCATCTCTGTTCCGGCAGCCAGGTGGATGGAGACGTAGCCCAAAACCTATCCTGTGGCAGGACAGCACTCTCACTGGCCAAGCCGAGACAACAAAGTTCCTGACAGTCTCTCTGTCCACTCCTGCATTACCACCTGTATCCTTGATCTTAAATTCAAGTGTCCAGTGTATTTTTTTCTTCCATTATGCCAAATTCCTAAAATCAGGTCTTACGCTTAACAGCTCATAAACACACACACATAAATGTAAACAGAATACAAATATTTTCCTATAAATCACATTAAAATAGAGTAGAACCTCTGTAAGTAGGCCACCCAAGGGACTATAAAACACTGGTCAACATACTGAGGTGGTCAACATAAGGAACCAGGATTACTGCGGTGCATGTCCAGTCTATGAAAATTAGGTCAACCCAAGGAGGTGGTCAATGCAGGGAAGGAGTCAGCCTCGGAGGGTCTACTGTAGCTCATTTTATAAAAAGCCATCATGATTTATAATTCCAAATCTGATCACCCATCTAGAAGTCCACAACATGCAACACAATTTTATATTCTGGAACCTAACGTTGTCAGGCTAGAAACTTATAAATGAAAATAAAGTAAACCACCTTATTAGTGGAAGAAAAAAATGTTCAAAGTACCAAATGAATGTAGTATTCTACAATTCTATTACTTAACAGCATAATCCTTTCCATTATACAATGTCAAACTACTATGAAGAAAGCTGAAAATATTCTTTAAACACAGGGTGATCATAAAGTTCACATGCAATCTTAAATTGCACATGAAATTTATGTCACCCTCCATATGCTTAACCAAAGGAAAAAAGCACTTTCAAGAAACTAAGGAGCAATTATGTTAAAAAAAAA
>NW_003852451.1:2240288-2253536 GCF_000181295.1 Otolemur garnettii
ACAGAGAGAGAGAGAGGCACAGGGTCCTCTGGAGCCCCGGCCCAGGGTCGCTACGCTGCCCTGTGGCAAACTCACCTTACTTGGTGCTGTGTGTGTACTTGCTTTTCCTTCTGGAGACTTTGGTGGTGAATGTACATCAGATAGATCTGGTGCACCCTAAAATATTCCACAGTTTAAAATTAAAACATATTTAAAAATAAAACATGAATATACTAATTATACTTCAATAGCATTTTAGCATTTAAGAACACTACACAATGTTGGTATCTTTATTTTTTCCTCCTTATTAATATAAATATCCTCACTAGATTCTCCTCTAATTTTACTCAAACACACACCCACACAAAACACCCCTAGATTCTACTAACCTGAGAAGTATTCACTCCCCCTGCACAGGCTCTGAGTCTGCAGGGAAAGACGTCTCCAGTTTACTGCTCCCATGGCAGCCTCCTCACTGCCCTCTTTCTTCTCCCCAGACTAACGGCCTGTGCTTCTCAAGATCTGCTTTCTACCCTCCTTGGAATTGTTTCTTTACTTTGTCAAGGAAAATATCAAATAGCAACTCTCTAATAAAAACTACAAATGGCAATCCTCTGTTCCTCTTTTATGCTTCTATACGTTTTTTCCTTTCATCTTTAAAGCCCTCCTTTTAGCCCAGCTTTCACAGGGGTATTTCTGTCTGTCTTGGCAAAGGAAGAGTCTGTAAAAATTTTTTTTTTTTTTTTTGAGACAGAGTCTCAAGCTGACACCCTAGGTAGAGTGCCGTGACATCATAGCTCACAGCAACCTCCAACTCTTGGGCTCAAGAGATCCTCTTGCCTCAGTTTTTCTATTTTTAGTAGAGACAGGGTCTTGCTTTTTGCTCAGGCTGGTCTTGAACTCATGAGCTCAAGCTATCTACCTGCCTAGGCCTCCCAGAGTGCTAGGATGACAGGCGTGAGCCACAAAGCCCAGCCTGTAAAAATGTTTATGGACTCAAACTCACTTCTAAAATGCACCCACTATCATCATCACAACGTCTATGACACTGTGTACATATTAAATATTGGCTGTTATGCTACAAAGATCCTCCCCTCATTTTTTTGACACAGAATCTCACTCTGTCACCCTGGGTAGAGTGTTGTGGCATCATCACAGCTCACAGCAACCTGAATCTCCTGGCTCAAGCAATCCTCCTGCCTCAGCTACCCCAGTAGCTGGGATGACAGGTACCCACCACAATGTCTAGCTAGTTCTTCTATTTTTAGTACAGGGACTCACTCTTGTTCAGGCTGTTCTCAAATTTCTGAGCTCAAGGGATCCACCTGCCTCGGCCTCCCAGAGTGCTGAGATTACAGGAGTGAGCCACTGTGCGTGGTCCAAAAATCCTTTAACAGCTACAACTTTTTAAACATGAGAATGAACGACTCCTCCTAACTCTGCTCTCCCCTTGAGTCTACTCTTTCTGATAATACCATCAGCTTCTCCCACCCTAAAATCCTTACCCCATATTGCCTTCTACACACCAATCCTTTGCCAAAACATTAAGCTTCAAAGACTTGTTGACTTTTCCTTTAAAAGATCATCTTTATCTGTGCATTTTACCTACTCTTTCTACTGTTCTTATCTAGATTTGCCTTGTTATAGGTCTCACTTTTTTTTTCAGTATTCTAGCTTCCCCACATTTCATCAATCTACCCTTCACAAGTCCATCTTCCAAATGGCGCTCCTGTTCAGAAGTCTTCACAGACTTCCCAGTGACTATGAACAAATGCCTGTTAATGACCATGATGTCTGAGCCCTGCAAGGGACATAGAGATGAAGCCCTTGTACTCAACAAATTTATTATCTAGTAATAGGGCAAAGACACTGGCAGGTACCATTACAACAGGGCAGAATGAGGTGCTCAATTAGGTAGAGCTGTCAGGAGGGAGAGGGAAAACAAGGCCAACACCTCAGAGTCACAGCCAAGAAAACCAGAACGACGAAATTCCACACCCTAACAAGGGAAAGATGTGTGATTTCAGGTGGAGAGTAAGATGAGAAAACAAGAGAAGGAATAAAAGCACAAGCTACTTTCAAGGAGGAAGTTCAATGTGGCTTAAGAATAAGGTTCCATATTAAAAAGAAAGACATTAAGGCCAGAAAAATGAGCAAGCATTTATCACACACAATCTTAACTAAGGTTAAAGAATCTGGAAACTCTTCAGTCGCCATTACACAGCACTGCAGTTTTTAAAGAGGGAAGGAAGAGAGGAAGAGCTGAATTTTAAAAGCAATTCTACAGTGAAGAGCAGCAACTGAGAAGACAAGTGCCCTTCGGAGGAGCACCTGAGAACCCTGGGAAGAGAGTGCACAGACCAGGACCTGGTGATGACAGGGCTGGAGGTGAGATGACTCCCCGAGGGGCACAGAGAACAGAGGCGCAGGTTTTAACTAACTATTGAAGATTCAATAACATCAGCAGAAAGTCCCATTAAAGGCATGTGGCATCTACTTCTTAAAATGGTTTTTTAAAATGCAGTTTTGGTGAAAAAAAAATCAGTCATTGAGCTCAATGGGCTTAATACATAGCTAGTTTTCTACAATCAAAAACCAAAAATCAATAAAAGCCCAATTTTTTTACTGCATTATATACAACAGGTTTCCTCAGAGTATCAGAATAAAACACTAGTAACAGATACAAGAGCCAAAGCAGACGCCTGTTTTAACATGTGCACATGCACACACGGACTCTCCAAATCAAACGTCCAGACAGCAAGAGGGCAGAACAAGCAAGGACGGAGACTAAACGTCCAACTCAGTGGTTCTGCAATTTAGCAGAGAAGGGTAACTTTTATTTTTTTTTTTTTTAAGACAGAGTCTTACTATGTGAGACTACCATTGGTAGAGTGCCATGGAATCACAGCTCACAGCAACCTCAAACTCTTGGGCTTAAGCGATTGTCTTGCCTCAGCCTCCCATGTAGCTGGGACTACAGGTGCTCGCCACAACACCTGGCTATTTTTTTGTAGCAGTTGTTTAGCTGGCCTGGGCCAGGTTCAAATCCGCCACCCTCGGTGTATGTGGCTGGCGCCATAACCACTGTCTATGGGTGCCGAGCCCCTTTGTTTGATATACAGTTCCCACCTGTGACAGACAGGGCAAGTGGACAAGGGCAGTGTCAGAGGCTCCTCCACCCCCCAGAGGAGCGCTCACAATGCAGTGGCCGGTTCTGGTGTTCAGATCATGCCAACAGGGCAGAAAGCTTTCCTTGCATCTGTCTGAACAAACATTCTGCCCAGCACAGAAGAGAGAGCCTTCCGGCAATTACCCTCCTTCCAGGCCTGCTGTCAGCGCAGGTGGGCATGAGCACAGCGAATCCTTCCTGACAGACTACGGAATCCAGGGGCCCCGGGAAAGGCCCCTGGTCTGAAACCAAGGAGAAGCAAGAACCAAGCATCAGCAGACCTGACTGGGCAAGACCTACAAGAGGGGTTTTCTTGAGGAGATGACTAGAATTGGGTTTTGTCTTTAGTGCTTTTACTTTTTTAGAAGTGAAGAGAATAAAGTCAGTTTTTTCACCCAGGATTTATATGAACTAATGGGTCATCTATATGAAGAGCTGGACATTCTGGTCAGGAGCTAGGGGAACGGCCCAGGCTAGATGAAAGCAGACCAGCCTGGACTTAGGGAGTCACCAACACAGCAACACTAACAAAAGTGAGAAACAGTAACAATGACCCAGTCGTTCCCTGGTATCTGTAGGATACTGGTTCCAGAACCCTCCTACAGATACCCAAGCTGGCACTCTCAAGCCTCTTGTGTGAAATGACATCCTACTTACACATAACCTGTACACATTCCCATGTACCTAATACAATGTAAATGCTACACAAAAAATTGTTACACTGTACTTCTTTTGTTTGTATTATTTTCATTTTCCCCAAATATTTTCACTTCATGGCTTGTGGACTGGCTGATGTGGGACTCAGATACAGATGGCAGCTGTGGGGACACAGGAGTCTGTATGGAGTACTGCTCTACAATCTTCACGCACACACCCGCAGTCCATCACCCAGGAGACACTGCTGTGTCTCCACTTGCAGACAGGAACCTAACGCACAGGAGGTCTCACCCAGGCAGCCTGGCTCCGCAGCCCGCACTGTGAGGAACCGAGGGAGTGCAAACCACCGCTGCAGGGAGGCGAGGCGAAGAGCAACCCAACAAGAAACTGCAAGTGCAGGCAGACGAGAAAGGAGGTCAGGGCCACAGACACCACAGGGAGCCCACGGGGCGTCACTGCCACCTACAGACCGCGGTCCAGGGGACAGTTTGAGGGTCTTTGTTTTTTATCCCCTAGCATCTAACACAATGTCCATCAAATAAGCACACTAAAAACTTGTTAAATAATTGATGAGTCAAGGAATGAAAGGAAAATACACAAGCTGAGGTGACAACTTGTGCTCTCAGAAAGCTACTTGCTCCTGACCTGGATCTGGCCACACGCTCCTACCTCCACACTCTCCTGGCACATTCCACCCTCTTGAACAACCTCCCCAATCCTTACTGCACAACTGACAGCCTACTCTCACTTTAAGACTGAGTTCATCAAAATTGTAGCACAAAACAATTACTGCTCCCTTTAAACTACCACAATCATTATTCACAAAATATCTAGAAATAATCATATATTACAAGACTTTCTCCATAATCTTAAGCCAGCGGTTCTCAACCTGTGGGTCCGGACCCATTTGTAACAATGAAAATACGTCACGGCATTAGGAAGGTTGAGAACCACTGGCTTAAGCCATTATTAAACATCAATTCCCTTATGTAAGCATGTCTTTATCTCGAGTGGCTTTGAGCTCTTCAAGGACACAGAACTTTCATAAATTACCCATACAATTACCATGCCTTGTGTGTAATTAGTACTCAGGCAATTTTGCTACTTTTCAAAGACTCTAATAGAAAACATACTGAGACTTTCCAAATAAACAGGTAGCCCATTCAACCAGATATCTGGAACAGCTACAGATGTTGCATGTCTTGTGAGACACGGTTATCTTCACACAAAGCTAATGTATAATAAATAGAAACTAGACCATCAAACAATTCAAAGTAAAATTAATGGCTTAGTTTTAAGCCTAGTTTTAAAAGGCCTTTAAGTCCAAGTAATTATCACCTAGTCTCTAACTCAGCCCTTTTACATTTATCTAAAATAATAATAAAAATAACAGTTGAGTGTTTTCTATGCCAAGAGCCATTCTGAGGCTTTTACATGTGTCAGCTCACAGGCAAAGCCTCACGACACCACTGGAGGCTGATCCTGGTATGCCCATTTCATTCAGGAGGAAATGGAGAGGTTCACAGCTAGTCAGTGAGGAGCTGAGATTCGTTCCAATCTGGCTGATAAACCCAGTACTCTGAGGATCAGTAACCAGAACAGGTATACAATAGGATCAGAGCGTGCACGTTTCTAATTTTCATTAAAATGGGTATTTGTAAAATCTGTGTATTTCTAGGAAGAGTCTCTATTTATGTCAACTTTGATTTACATTATATGCACTAATCTGCATGGCTAAACTAAGTGGGCAATAATTAAAATAAAAACAGATAATATAAGATTATACTTACTTCCCCACTGGCTGATCCTTTTTCTTTCTGTTGACAACGTCTGATCACTTCTAATAATAAGGGTCCACCCACAGTACCTTCTGCTTCAATAATACCTAAGTCTCGGGCTAAATTTTCTCGACCTTCAAGGCCTTGTGACTAGAAAAGAAGTAAGATATAGTAGATACACAAAAATATACCAAAAGTACTTTCAGAGGTTAAAGACATCTCTAAACTCAGAGACTGTTCTTCTCATGAATAAAATGTCATTTTCAAAAAACAGCACCTATTTATTTTACACAGCCCTGTGTTCATTGCTCCATGAAGGATCTAACACCACACTAAAACTCTTTCATTAGCAAGCTTTCAAGTTACACAAAGCAGTGACACTAGTACCAGCTGACATCTCAGATGGTCTTTCATAAAAACACATAATCAACGAGAAAAAAAATCTCTGCCAGAAATTATAAGTTGTCAAATCTTATTAAGTTTCAGCTTAATATTAACTCATTTGTATCAAAGAAGGTTTAATAGGATAATTATAAAAATCATTATTCTTACTGTGCTAGTTTCAGGTTGAAAAACAGCCAAGGTAAAGTCAAGGTTAAAAAATTGAAGAAATTCTGCAACAAGACTCGCCACTAAACGACCTATAAAATCAAGAGAAAGATGGGTGAGCAAATCTTTAGGAACTCTGAATGTCTCTCATTAACACTGTGAAATAAGATACATTAAGAACTTTGAGTATCTTTTATTAACACTGTAAAATAAGATATGCCAAATTAATAGGAGAAAGGTTTTTAAATTTTTTAAATTATAAATTTCTTCTCTGAATAATATAGTTAAGTATTAAAAAATCCCCATCTCCTGAATTTTTCCCTGGGATCATCAGTCTGGAACTAACCGTAAGACAAGGTAACACTTCATGAATAAATTTCAGTGTCCTATCTTTTTATAGTTAAAATCAGCTTTTTATAATAAAATTGTCTTCAGCTATTTCCCATGACCAAAAATATTTAATGACACTGTGACTGATGACTATACAACGAAATATTGTGTTAAAACGAGGTATTTTATACTTAAACAACCCCTGAAATTCCTGATTTCTCCCTAACAGTGTCAAGATGCAGAGACAGATAAACAAGGACAAGCTGAACAGCTTACCATCTTTTGTATTTAAAAACTTTTTCAGGCTCTCATTGACTAAAGGAGTTTTGTTCTGTTAAAAAAAAAAAAAAAAAGGAAATATTTTAAGTGTCATGAGTTTATCCTAAAAACAATAAGATGTATATTAAAGTTTAACTTCTTAGCTTTAAAAATACATGGTCATCCATAAAATCATGATTTTATTAAATCTACTCCACTATTATTTACTATTTTATGCTATTTAATCATTTCTCAAAGTTAATAAACCAAAAATACATATAAAGATTTGCATTTATTTTTAATTTTTAAATGTTTTATAAATTGCTTATTAAACTGCTTTTAAACCAAGATTATCTTCAAAAACTCATGTTAAATAAAATTACATTTACCAACATAAACACTGTTTACTATTTTAAATACATGAAGTTTGATTTTTTTTTTCTTGGCCTCCCTGGGTAGAGTGCTGTGGTGTCATAGCTCACAGCTCCCTCTAACTCTTGGGCTCAAGTGATTCTTAGGCCCCAGCCTCCCAAGCAGCTGGGACTACAGGCACCTGCCACAATGCCCAGGTGTTTTTTTTAAGAGATGGGCTCTTGCTCTAGCTCAGGCTGGTTTTGAACTCGTGAGCTCAGGCCACCTTGGCCTCTCGAAGTGCTGGGATTATAGGTGTGAGCCTCCATGCCTAGTGCGAAGTTTGATATATTGTTATTAGATATCTACCATTTATATGTAATAGCATACCTACAATGAATAAGAGTTTAATTATATGTTTGCAAATTCCCAATTTATTATCCAGGATATATAAGATCATTTTATGCAGCCTGTTGGCCAACTTGTTTTTGTAATTATGCATTTATTTGAATGTGAGTAGAAAAAATTCTTCTAGTACATCCAACTTGATCATTGCTGAGAACAATGATCTCAGGCTAACTGAAGTTGGCAGCACAGGGCAGCTTCCTCAAGCAGGCCACATGAATCCCTGGTGCAGCTGGAGCAGTACACTGCTGAGGGCCACAGCCTGGTGACGGTACAGCCAGACTGGAATGCAGGTGATAGTTTTTTAGAAAAGTTAAAAATATCCCTACCATGTGATCCAGTCATTCCACCCCACATATTTTCTCAAGAGAAGTCACAGATACAAATAAAGACTTGTACATGAATATTTACAATAGTCTTACTTAAAACACTTAAAAACTGGAAACAACTCAAAAGTCTATCAATAGAATGAGATGACCTATTAATCCTGAACTCATTAAATGGAACAAACTATCAATATACACTCAAATAGGAATGAATTTCAAACTCATTAGGCTGAATGAGAAAAGCCAGCCCAAAAAAAAGAGTACGTACTTTAGGATTCATATAGATCTTAAAAATGTCTGGACTGCGTGGGAGAAGGGATTACAAAAGGGCACAGGGAAACTTTTTTGAGGGTCATGGATATGTTCACTATCTTGATTGTGGTGATCAAGATTTGTCAGCTGCATAACTGTCAAAACTTACCAAAGTGTACATTTCAATTATGTTACAGTTATTGTAGGTCATTTATACCTCAACAAAGTAGTTACAATAAAACATACATGTAAGGAGGGGAAATACTATAAATGACCGTCATAAACTGGACCAGGGAATTTTAAGATATTGCATCAACTGAAACATTTAAAGAAACTCAAAGGACAAGATCAGATGTACACTATAAAAAGCCAACCCAGGAACAACATGGAGAAAGAACTTCAGGGAGATGGGGACAGCAAAGAATAGACTGGAGATCAGGAAGGGGCAAAAAGCAGGAGGCAAAGTGGGCAAGAGAGCACTCCCCAGAGACACTTCAGACCAGGCCTCAGAGACACTCACATTTCCCGCTTAGATGAAGGAGCAGCCCAGGAAGGTCAGTCTAGCGGGCAGCTTAACACACTGAAGCTGAGGAGGAGGTGTACATGAACCATGTAGGTCTGAAGTTACATACAGAATGAGAACTGTGGGGAGAGTGCATCAACATTAGAAGTAAGAAGTACAGGAAACAGACCACACTAAAGAAACCAAGCAGTGATTAAGAGGAAAAGGAGAAAAACAGAAGAGAAAAAGGTCCCAAAGGTCAAAAGAGATTTTTCGAGAAGCAAACAGGAATTAAGACTATAAAATGCCACAATGATCAATCAAGATAGTTAAGAATTAAAGAATATTCAATTAGGAGATTCTTCTTGGCTGTAGCAAGAGAAATCACTTAGGGATAATAGTGGTGGATTTAAGATTTTTACAGAAAAGGGGGAGACTGAACATAATGAAATAATCATGCATGTTCTTTCAAAATGTGGTAAAAGGGGAAAAACTATAGTGGTATTAAAAGCAAAGTAAGAGGTTGGGTGCAGTAGCTCAGGCCTGCAATCCTAGCAATTCTGGGAGGCCGAGGCAGGTGGATTGCTTGAGCTCACAAATTTGAGACCAACCTGAGCAAAAGTGAGACCCCGTCTCTACTAAAAATAGAAAAACTGAGGCAAGAGGATGGCTTTAGCTCAAGAGTTACAGGGTGACAGCTTGAGACTCTGTCTCAAAAAAAAAGGGAGCAGAGTAAGAGAAAAGGAAAATAGTTTTCTCCTTAACAGCAACTTAAACACGTTTTCATGCTCAAGAGAAGAGCCAACAAAAAGAAAGTGATCACAGATACAATAAATAAAAAGAGACGAGAGTATACCGAAGGCAGAACCTGGCCAAATGACCCTTCCTGGACCAGACGGAGCCCCTTCTACTAAAGCAGGAAGTACACACAAACGCAGGCACAGGTAAATTTTTTTCTGAGGTGAGCAAAAGATGGGGGGGGGGGCTGGGGAAGGAATACATAATGTTAGAACTTTATGGCTTCTGTCTTCCCTGAGAGAGAGACAGACCAACTGTGAGAATGGAGGAGGTAGGGCTAAGACACAAGGCTATGGTACAGCTGAGGGGGCTGTGTTGACTGAGAAGCAGAGCTGCTGCCCGTGAGGACCTGGCTGAAGCTGGTATCCCCCACCTTGTCACACCAGCAATCCACATGGTGCAGCAACTTCTCTCTAGCAGCCCACACGCACTAACAGGGAAGTGAGCTTGTTGGATTAAAGGACCATTAACACTTCTTCCAGACCAATGATGACTAAAGGGAAAGTAGTTAGGGTTTTTGAGGTATAGAACCTGGGCAGGTCAAAAAAAAAAGCTGCCAAGACAAGACTGACACCTACACACACACACACACACACACACACACACAGCAAAGAAGTGAAAGATTTGGTGGAATTAAAGAGTTACTATATAGGTCTCTACACAGGAGAATAATTTGTCACAGTGTAAGAGTTTAATGGGATATTGATTCTTGTCCACAAGTTCCAGGGTATTTACTCAGGATGGCTGGTGGGACTTGAAGCAGAGAGGAAAAGCTAAATTGCACACTTAAATGCAAAGAAGTGGTTGGACTTTTGGCAAAAAGAAAGAGGTTGATGTTTTTAAATAATCAAGTGGTTACATAATTTTGGGAAAAGTAGCATATACTGCCTACCTCACAAGATTCACAGTGTATATTAGTTTATCAAATGTTCTGAGCGATCCTGCAATTAACTCATTGACAATGGAACCACTTCTTCAAGTGAATTCCTTGGACCTATTGTTTCAATTTAGTATTGGTCTCATTGTTACCCAACTTTAATATTTAAAGTGGTATGTAACCTTTAAGATTACTCTAAAATTCAAAAGATACATGAAAAGAGAATAATTACTGTTCTCCGAATAGAAACATAACCCTTCACAGTTAAAATTATCCCTAGCCATACACTACTATAAATTGTGTCGTTACAATGGCTTTTAACTAATTAGAAATTCAGTATTAACGAATACAGTCACATTAAAATCTGGAGATTTCATACCTCTACTTTTTCTTGCTCTTCTAGTGCTAAAAACACGGCTGCTCGGAGTTCTGCCTTTAAAAATAAGGTAAGAGAATAAAAATTACTCTTTCGAGACAATATTCAGGAAGTGCACACAAGGTAAGTTCTACACAGGCACCATCCACAGCGTCTGAAAGCCGAAGACAAAAAAAGAGCAGGTGCAGGGCGGAAGGGCAGGTGCAGGGCTGGAGGGCAGGTGCTCCGCCGCGCTCCGGGGACCACACGGCCCACACCGGCTTCGGGGGCCCTCCCGCGCGCGGCGCGCGCTCCCGGCACCCTGCCCTCCACGGCCGGAGCAGAGGACGGAGCCCAGGGCGACCCTGGGCCGCGCGGCATCCCGAGGAGGGTGCCCCGCCGGACGCGCCCTGGTCTCCACGCGGCGCCCCGCCAGCTACGGCCCCTCGCCCCGACGGGGCCTCCCCGACGCGCCCCGCTGTGACGCCCGCCGTCCGCACAGACCCTGAGGGCCCCACAGACCTGCGGCCCCTCCAGGACCGCCCGGCGCCAGGCCCCACCTTGATGCGGTTCAAGACCCCGCTGCTCTCCAGCGTCTGCACGAGCAGGTCCCGTAGCTCAGTGTCCTCCTCGGCCACCACCGCGGCCGCCGTCGTCGCCATCTTGCTTCTCCAAGACAACCGCCCAAGCCGCGCCAACGGCCAACGGCCGCCGCAGGTTCAGCACGGCGCGCCGGCGACGCGCTGAGGCTCCGCCCCTTACGTCGGAGGGCGGGGCGTCGAGAGCCCGGGGCGGGGCCTCAGGCAACCACTAGCCCGGGAGGCGGGCTCAGGGACGAGGTGGAGGAGCCTGAGTGTGGCGCGCACGGAGCTCGCGGCCGCCGCAGGCAATGGCCAGGTGTTAAGACGTTGTGAGTTATGCTAAAGCCAGAGCCGGGGAAAGTACAATGATCAGAACCAGGAGGCTGAAGGCTGATACAGTACTGTTACCGAGGAGAGCTGCGGCGGGCCCGCGGGGGAGGAACTGCTGAGAGGCGGGGCGGTGGGATGGAATCTTCTGGAGATGGAGGTGCTGTAGGATTTTGGAACTTTTCGGGCGCGCGCTGTAGGGGTGTGGGGAATGGCGCGGAGTAGGCGCCTGCCGTGGGCGGGGCGGGGGCGGGCGTCTGCCTTAGTTCATTATTTCATCAGGGGGTTATTGATGCCAAGATGCGGTTAAAAGCGTGAACTTCAGAGCCCCCCTGCACGGAGCAGCCCGCCAGGCACGCTGACCATAAGAACTTCCCTGTCCTCTCTATGCCTCCGTCTCCCTTTTGTAAATGAGGATAAAACCTGCACACAGACGTGCGCGAAAATGTGTAGCTAGGTTGTTAGGCAGTACTTAATGTGTGAAACATAGAAAGCGCAGTAAAAATGTTAACCATTAATTTTATTCGTTGCTTTGAGTATACAGCCAAATCTCACTTTCTGCAGGATGATCTGAGCAAGTTGATTTTTCTTACTAACTCCGTCCTGCAGCTGAGACAAGTAACGCCCACAGCAGGTAAGTTGGTAGTGTGCCCGCAGTCACCCAAGTCCGTTTGGTTCCCAGCTCAGGCCCTTTCACGATGGTGTGCTTCCTCCCAAGGAAGGGAGGAAGAGTTTTAGAGTTTAATTTAATTCAATCAAGTAAGAGCAAAAAAAAAAAAAAAAAAAAAAACACGAAAATGAGCGAATGTAGATGCGAAACGCAAGAGATACTGGAAGGTCGACCTGGCCAAGGACAGATTCAACGCAAAGCCGCCAGGGGGCAGTGCGCAGCAGGGCTGCGGACAGAGAGGGTCTGAGGCAAAGATAGGACGCCAGATACGCCACGCCAAAATATTACACTTTGGCATAAAGATTATTTTAAGTTGAAGACAATTGGAAGGAAGAAGATACAAAGGAAGATCTCTGCCCTCCCCCTGTTGGCCTAGAATCAGAATATAGAATTCAGAAAATAGAATAAAATACAGAATCAGAATAAAATATTATAAATTAGTAGTCCATTGATTGATACCTTTAAATTAGATGTTCTTAAATGCTAAGAACATTTCTCTGAAGTTTTTGTTATTTCACTTTACTACCCTGTCTAACTTTTTTTTTTTTTTTTTGAGACAGTCTCACTATGTCACCCTTGGTAGAATTCCCTGGCGTCACAACTCACAGCAACCTCAGACTCTTGGGCTTAAGCGATTCTCTTGCCTCAGGCTCCCAAGTAGCCGGGACTACAGGTGCCAGCCACAACACCAGCTATTTTCTTATTGCAGTTGTCCTTGTTTAGCCGGCCTGGGCCAGGCTCAAATCCACCAGCCTCAGTGCATGTGGCTGGTGCCATAACCACTGTGCAACAGGGGCTGAGCCACACTGCCCAACTTTCTTTATGTACTTATTTTATTTCTAAGTGCATGTCTACACAAAATAGATATCTGAGTTCAAATATACATAGTAGTATACAGAATGTTCCACACAGCAGCATATAGGATGCACCACACGGCAACATATATAACGCACCACACAGCAAATGTGTAGAACACGCCACACAGCAGTATATAGAATATACCACACAGCAGATATACAGAACGTGCCACACAGCAGCATATATAGAATACACCACACAGCAGATATACAGAACGTGCCACACA
>NW_003852451.1:2253588-2260376 GCF_000181295.1 Otolemur garnettii
ACCACACAGCAGATATACAGAACGTGCCACACAGCAGCATATAGAATATACCACACAACAGATATACAGAATGTGCCACACAGCAGCATATAGAATACACCACACAGCAGATATACAGAACGTGCCACACAGCAGATATGTAGAACGCGCCACACAGCAGTACATGGCACATCCCAGAGTTAGAAGTGTGTGTTCTCAGTGTTTCAGAAGCCATGTATTTCTGCTTGATGAACTAGAATTTTTAAAAATGGCTTTGAATTGCTGTTAACTCACTATTTTAACCCATTACTTAAATATCTTCAGCATTCAGGCTTAGAATCTAGCCAATCTATCTGGGCCAAGATAAATTCATTAAAGCCATTAGATGCAGTACTATTTTAATTCCAAATGGATTTAATTTTAAATTCATTCTCTAAATGTGAATATTGGACTGAATTTACTGATGGGTCTAAAAAACACACAAAACTAAAATATACACACACTCAACACAAAGTTTGGGATATGCCCGTTAGGGAATCCTTAGTCTCTGGATATTTCTCTGCTGTGTGTGTGCGTGTGTTTGTGTGTGTGTGTGTGTGTGCGTGTGCATGTACTAACTTCTTTTTGCTTTTGACTTTTCTGTGTCACTGGCTTGACAACAGTGCTTCTCAGTCTGGGTGATTGTGCCCTGTTGGGGGGCAGGGGCAGCTGGCAGCATCTGGAGGTACTTTGGGGGGGCTCTGCTACTGGCAGTTAGTGGTGGGGTTTAGATACAGTAAACATCCCCCGCTGCCCAGGACTACCTCCTAGAGCAGAGAACCCTCAGACCCAGAAGATCAGTATGTTGAGAAGCCCCACTGTGGAGTATTTCCCCAATTATTAGTGCTATGTAAGTGAAAGGTATTGATATTTTGTCCTTCTGCTATTTCCTGGTCTGAGTTAAATTCTGTCTGCCTCTTAACATTGTTCCTCTTTCTTATCCAGTCATGTGACTTCTGGCTCTTCTTAGCAGCTCTGAATTCAGAATAATCCAGTGAAATTTTGCAACTCTGAAGCCAAAAAAGAAAACAAAATAGCAGTTTAGTTTTTAATGGAAAAATTTACATTTAATAGATTATTTTAAAATATAAAAAAACTCAAATGTTACTTTTATCATAAGAAATTTTAAGGAATTTTAAAATCTTTGAGAAAATGCCACATAAAGGTGTCCGGTGGGCTTTGGATCGAAGATCCTTGTTCTGTGTGATGCTGGTGCATCCATCACATTTCTTCTCTTGAAAATGAATAGAATTCCACCCATGAAGTAGTCTTGTCAAACAAACTTGAATCTTAATAAGCATCTATATTTAAGTATGGAATTTACAAGAAATACAAAGGAACAGGAATATTCTAATCATCACTATGGGAGTGCAGTCAATAAATTTGGATGGTCGGAAACTCTATAGGAAATTGCAAAGTTAAGAGAAGAGGTGGGAACATCAGTTCAAAGTAAACTTTAAAAACATGTTTTAAAAGCTCCACTAGTGTAGGGGAATGCAAATTTGGATAATAAAGCTATAAGGAAAAGAAAGAAATGATTACCGTAAACTCCAGGGTAGTTACTGCTGCAGGTGAGAGGCTGGGAGGGCAACAGGAGACCCACAAGACTGTGCTTGTGAAGGTCGTCCGGGTGGCGTGTGGGGTCTGCCTCCTGACCTTGGGGGTGGTTTTGTTATAATAACTTGTTTTTAATCACATTTGCTGTATCCTGTTACATTATAAACGTAGATGTTTTTGGATAACCATAAAAGTGGACAAAATACATAAACAAAACTTCCAATATTAGATGCGTGTCAGGGTCCTCGGGAGACCAGGCCCATGCTGCAGTCCATCTGGGGGCGCTTTCCAAACATGCTGCCGGGAAGCCACGTGGGGTAGAAGCAGCCTGACACCCCCGTGTTGCTGTAAGGGTCTCACGGAAAAGCGATGTCACAGAGAATAAGCACGCTTATTGAAATTGTGTTTTAAATAAAGGTGACCATCTGCTCGCTCAGGCAAAATGGCGAGCTTTCTTTATTTGCTGTTGGTTTATATAGGCAATCTTGTACATGCGCACTATATAGCAATGACTTTATTAACATTCGTTACAATCCCTCTGCACATGTGCATTGGACATCAGTAACTTCATTAATCCATTTAAACATCTTATGACCACCCGCCCTGTAAGTAGCTCCTCCCTGGTAATCTGACAATCCACCCAACATACACCTTTAAGCATAATCCTTTCACGTAACCCAGTTTAATATAACTTAATGAAGAACATGTCAGTTATCACTTTCTTTGCTCTTACGATGAAGGCTGAGGGTACAGCGGGAAAGAGACGATTTGAATGTCTGTTCTACTGACCATGCCATTTGGAGGCAGTTACTTTGAATCCTTAAAGCATAAAGAAACTTCTTGGGTATACAGGAGTTTGTGTGCAAACCTCTGCTCCCATGTAGGCCCTAAGTCAGGGGGGGTTTGCTGGAGCCTTTTACAAGGAATTCTCAGGCTGGACTTCTCAAAAGCCTTCCATGAGTCCAGGTTTCATCTATGCCATTAGATACCTGTATGACATTACCATTCCCAGACCTGTCAGCAAGCAATCTTTGTCATTTACAACAGATCAGGAAAGGTTACTCCATTCCCAGACATGTCAGTAAGTGACCTTTGTCACTTACCACAGAGCAGGAAAGGTTACTGATGGGTAGCTGGCCAGTTTTCCAAAGGGCTTTTTCATAGGCCTTATAAAGTCAACCTTTATTCCTTAACGCAGTCTGGAAATGCTATTCCAGCCAAAGCCTTGGTTATTACTTTCTTTGGCCAACTAACCTGGCCACGTGGGATTCTGCCTCAGTTTCTTAAGTATACCTGCACAAAGTCTTTTCACTGCTCTCCCTCAAATGGCTTTTTTGGCCAGAGGCATATCAACTATACCCCCAAGAGGAAGCAAGGTCTGCAGCCGTGGTCACTGGGCAAGATGGCGCTGCACAGAGAAGGAGCCCTGGAAGTCCTCTTGTGGGGCGGGGGGGCTCTCATTGGGGTCAAGTAGCTGCTGGTCCAGAGTGAGACTCTGAGGCCCAATGGGCAGCCACAGTGGTGCTGTCGGAGACCCGAGGGTGTGTCCTGGAAAGCGGGGGCTTTACTGACACCCCAGAAGGGCTGCCCTCAGGGTTTGCTGCAGCCCAGGGCAAGGGGTACTCTATACCTTCTCTTCTGAAACCTAAAACGGCCACGTGCCGCACAGGAATTTCAAAAACGCTGTACTGAGCAAAAGAAGCCGAACGCAGAGGCGTGTACGTGGTTGATTTCCATTTCATGTTTGTGAATTTTAAGACTTGACCAAGCTGAGTTGCCAGTGAATGAATTGCACAAAAAAACCTCAGTGCTCTTTAAAAAGACAACAAAACCCATTCTCTCAACAGTGTAGCATCTACAATATACAATATAAAATGGAAAATGCTGCTGGATATAAAATAGGCAGAAAAACGTCATTGCTAAACAGTAGGAGAGAGTCACTAGAAAAAAGCCAAAGTTATAAACAAAATACAGGAGAGAACATGGTCAGCAAAGAAAGTACTACCCATCAAAGAAAAATAATAATTAGAGCTTAACAAACTAAAATTTCTCTTCATCATTAAGGAAATTCAATATGTAAGAAAATATTCACCAAGCCTGTATCTGCTGAAGGGCTTGTATCCGTAACGAGAGCTCTAAGTCAATAAAAAAATAAACAACTTGGGAAAGGAAGACCGAAGCCTTGAACAGACACTTGTGTTGCAGGGCTGTGGTCCCTATGGGAATGTCCTGTGACCCTGACTGCCCATGCCCACTGGTGACCGTTCAGGGCATGTTGCCGACAACAGGACAGGGAATTGGACCCCAAACAGAAGCAGCAGACCCAGACTTCCGCTTCACAAGAGAAGATGCAGAAATGATTAGCACAGGCAAGCCAGCTGAGCTTCACTAGTTATCAAAGGAATGCAGATTAAAACCACACTAAGCAAGCATGTGATGCTTAGCAAAGTGGCAAAAATCAGAAAATCTGACGTGAGACATGGGAAAGGATGTTGTATTATGGCAATTCTCCAGAGAAAGAGAGTTAACAGTGTGTGGTGGGGAGAGGGTGAGGGAGACAAAGGGAGAGAGTTTAAGGAACTGGCTCGTGGCTCACAGGAGCTGGCAAATAAAAAGTCTGCAGGGCAAGCCAGCCAGGGGGGGTACTCAGTGAAGCACTGATAGTTCTACTTAACTTTTTGAGTCCAAAGATAGTCTGGAGACAGAATTCCTTCTTCAAGGGAGGTTGGCTTTTGGCTTAAGGACATCAGTTAATTAGATGAGGCCCAGGCACACTAGAAGATAATTTGCTTTACTCAAAGTCTACTGATTTGAATATAAATAATCACATCTTAAAAAATACCTTTCCAGCAACTTATAGACCAGTGTGCAACCAAACAACTGGGTCCCATGGCCTAGCCTGGTTGGCACACAGCTACCATCACAGGTGTGGAGCAACTGGATCTCAGCAGTGCTGGTTCAGGTAAGCAATGGTACAGCCACCTTGCAAAATGGTTTTTCAAATATCTTTTTTTTTTTTTTTTTTTTTGAGACGAAGCCTCAAGCTATCCCCCTGGGTAGAGTGCCATGGCACCACACTCACAGCAACCTCCAACTCCTGGGCTCAAGTAAGTCTCCTGCCTCAGCCTCCCAAGTAGCTGGGACTACAGGCGCCCGCCACAACGCCTGGCCATTTTTTGGTTGCCACCATCATTGTTGTTTGGCGGGCCCGGGCTGGGGATTCGAACCCGCCACCTTAGGTGTATGTGGCTGGCGCCTTAGCTGCTTGAGCCACAGGCGCCGAGCCTCAAATATCTTTATAAAGGCAAACATACACTCGCTTTGTGACCCCACAATTCCACTCAGTTTATCTGGAAGAAATATGTAAAAAAGACTTTCACATGGATGTCTATAGCAGCTTTATTGATAATAACCCAAACTGGAAATAATCCATGTGTGTACAAATAAGGGATAAAAAATTGTATTTACACTGTAGAATACCACCCACTAACAGAGAGGCTTCAGGTACAGATACCCCAGTGCACCTGTCGTCCAGTGCAGTGACTCCGAGGACCGAGGCTGTGCAAGAAGCCGGGCACCCCACACTCTGTGCCCTCCCCCATTACCCTCCCTCTTGTCATGTGCACACATACTCATTCTGAGTGTCCTGGGTCTCGGTGTCCTGTGCCACTCTTGGAGCCTTGCAGAGCTCCTTCCAGGGAGAACCAGCAGCTGCGGGCTTCCCCTGAGAGCAGTGGGCTCGCTGCCTGCTGCCAACCCAACATCTTCCTCAAAAATTCTGAATCAATTTTTTTTTTCTGTAAACCTAAAACCACCCTCTTTCAACTGGTATCTCTCCCTCTGGGCCCACAGGTGCCAAGCTTCCATGTTGGCTTCAGGATGCCCTCTTCACTGGCGGCAGCCAGACCATGTGGGGGAAACATTCCCCGGCACAGGTGCTGGGCCAGCTTCCTCCGTGCCAGCTGCCTTCCTGGTTTTCCGGAAACAGTGGGGGTGGCGGTGCTCCCCCACTGGGGAGCTTAGGGAGAGGTGGGACCAGCCCAGAAGCCTTCCTGGCTCTGCTGTGGATCATCGCAGGGTACTGCATCCCCAAATTTTTAATACTATATTGAGGGTGAAAAGACGCAACCATTTCCTCAGAATATTATCCCATTAACTGATGAATAAGTAGTCTTCCTACAGATGTTTAAAATTTTATACAATGAAGTTAACTCTGACCGAGAATCACTAAAGGACGTATCTTTGTGTGTTTTATCACATTCTTTTTTATTACATTTCAAGAAGCAACACTCATGTAATTTATTTTGGGAGTTACATTATTCTTCACAGGAGGGACACACATACACACAGATAGTGTCTTTTGACAATATCCAAACGCTTTTGCTCAGATCTGCTCCCACACCCAAGAAGCAATTCCCTTTGAAATTGCAGCCTTATGTAAGCTCTAAAACCATAATTAGGAGCTGATAAATTCATATTTGAATCACTAAAATTATATAAATTGGTGTAAATCATAAGGTGCCCAGAAGTCAATGTCACCGTCCTGTGTGCTGGTCCAGGCACACGTCCTGAGGGCACCCAAATGTTTGTGTAGGCAGGAATAGAGAGAGAAAGGGCGCCATCAGCATGGCTGAGGGGGAAATCCAGGCAGGAGTTCCTGTGTGTCATCAGTTTGTCTTGTGAAACTTTGCTCATGAGATATACACGAGTGTGTGTGTAAAACACCTACCACACACCCATGCATACACACATGTGCAGGGGGTGTGCTGATTGAAAAGAAAACTATTTCCTAAACATGTTAACACTGTTGTTATTTCATGAATCCATTCACTCAACAAATCTGAGATATGTACTCTAAGTCTGGTGTCTATTTTAGGGAAATAAGTAAGGAAAGGTATGGACTGACCATTAGAGCAGGAGTCCCCCCATCAGCAAAGCCCCAGCTGTCAAAACATCAAGGCAAAAATGGCGATGACTTCAGGCAGGGAAGCGGAGTCAGCTGACACTGTGTGAGCAGGCTAGAAAAGAGCTGGCAGAGTCTCTGCCTGGTTGTCCTTGAGGTCCCCTCTTGGGAAGAGTCTTCTCCCACACATGGGTCCACCCATGTGGCATCCCAGGCCAGGTAGGGTCCACCCACCTGGCATCCCAGGCCAGGTAGGGTCCACCCACGTGGCATCCCAGGCCAGGTAGGGTCCACCCACGTGGCATCCCAG
>NW_003852451.1:2260648-2267308 GCF_000181295.1 Otolemur garnettii
GGGTCCACCCATGTGGCATCCCAGCCCAGGTAGGGTCCACCCATGTGGCATCCCAGTCCAGGTAGGGTCCACCCATGTGGCATCCCAGCCCAGGTTACCCCCTGCCCCCATGTGAGTGAGGGACCCAGCTGCCTCAGGTCCAGCCATATGAACAGGTGCAGAGTGAGCAGCCAGCTGAGGCTCCAGACATCCCGGGAATTCCAGGCCCACACAATTTGTGCATGTGACAAAATCATCCCCGGTTGATGTTGCGGAGTATATGGGGTCATCTTATGTATGACAGCAATAGGAACACTGGGAGGGGTCCTGAGGCTGGAGAGGAGAGTGCAGACTCAAGGGACATTTCTTGGAAGGACTGGCATATTTCTGTGACTGATTCAGGGCAGATGTGAGAGGAGCGTGTCTAAGCCATTAGTTTGGACCTAGGGAAACCGTGGTGCGTGTTACTGAGTCATGTTCACCAGCACTGTGCATGGGCCTGGGTCTCTCCATGTGTGACTTTGTTTGCGCCCATCTACAGACTGGAGAGACCCAGGGTCAGGCTTTGTCACCAGTTGTTCCCAACTATTCCTAACACGGGAACTCACTGTCAGATAAGAGACTGTTCCAGAACCCCAGGCCAGTGGGGAGAAAAGTCTGGAAGCCGGACTCTCTCCACCCCCAACACGGCTCACCTTTAGGTTTGCACACATCAGTGTTAATATATAAGCCTTTATTTAATAATGACAAATAATTCCTTATTATTTTCTCAATCTAATGCAAGAAAGTAAAGCACAAAATACATATAGTCTGAAAGAATTTACTTAAGCCAAAATGAGGACAACTGCATGGAGGACTCAGACCCGACGACCTTGGATATGAGCTTCATTCAGCCTTTGTTACAAGCAGGTTTTAAAGGCAAAAGGGGGAACAGGGAATGGCCTGACACAAAGTTGCTTGCCAGGAAGTCACAGTTCTTTACTTTGCCAAGGAGGAAATGTCTGTGAGTGCTCAGTGCCCCGGGGCCCCATTACGGGCTGGGCGCCGGCTGCTTCAGCCTGCTCTGAACTTTCCAGGGCTCCACTCTCCTCCTGGACACAGTGGACACAAGCACCTGTTTTGTCCACCTACAGGCTTGTTAGACAACTAAGCAAGACAAGGAAAGTAAAATGTGTTCTAATCCAGAAATTGCCGTAGTGGTAGAAGTTGCTCTGTTTAGTGTACATAGGAGGATATCTGCAGACAAATTGCTCTCAGCCAAGTGGGGACAGGGAGACAGCATCTGTTGAACGCCAGGCCCAGTCACAGCACAAGGTGGCAGGCCAGAGTGACAGACACATCTGGCGACTGGGAGTTTGTGCTCTGGTTGAAGGGAGTGGTCAGTCAGTCCATGAGAGTTTATTTTCAAGGGCTTTAGCCTTCAAAGGAAGGTTTGGGAAAGGAAGTGGAGGGGTCACATTTCAATATGAACCATGAATTGTTTTTGACAGGCTGGTAGGATTTGAGGAGAGGGAGGAGCACAGTCAGCCCACAGAGATGCTGAAATGGAAGGTTAGCACTTGAGGGAGAAGGTCACAGGCTGAGAGGCGACAGTGTGGTTCCCAGAGCGCTGAGCGTGCCCTGCCTCTGACTCGCCATTCTGGTGTATTCTCTACCTCTGCTGCTCGCCTGGGGTGAAGCCGCCTTCATTCTCTTCCCAATGCCCACTTTCCACACTCTGTTTCCCTGGGGCTTCTGTTTGATGTTTGCATTAACAGGTTAATACTACTGACAAACCAAATGACGCCTCCACACAGACTAATTAAGACAATCATGGAAGCAAAGTTATGATGAAATCCTGCTTGCTTTAAACTAGTGAAGACAAGTCCTGAGTCATCTTAATCTGGTCCAGGTAAACTATTTTGTAGTTTAACTAGCTTCCCAAGCCAAAATCAACTCCAAGGGAAGGGGCAAATTACTTTAATAACTAGTTTTGAAGAAGGAACAAGATAGCATTTAGACTAAATAGAATCCCCTTTTAAATCGATGGTCAAATTAATGCTTAAAAGAGATTAAAGGGAAATGCAAGATTTATCAATATATGAAAACAAAATAGGACAGAAAATGAGAAGCCCTTTTATTCCTGAATTTGACAAATATCAGCACGAACTTGTACTGAATTTCTTTAAAACAAACAAAAACTAACTAAAAAACAAAACTTATTTCCTGCCTCCGTCAGCTATAAACAACAACCACTAACTGGTGGAAGTAAACACCTGGGGACCAGCCCTGTGGTCTTTACATCTAAAGTTCTACTGCAAAAAAAAAAAAAGTTCCTTCGAACAAAATAAGGCAGGAGCAGCAACATCTATATTAAATAATGTGGAATTCGAGGCTAAAAGTACTATAATACAGGGGAGGACTTTTTTTTAATGATAAAAGAAGAATCTTACGAAGAAAGCCTGAAGTTATAGCCCCTAAGACCCCAAAGCAAAATGCTCAGAAGTGCAAGGTCGCTCCACAGGCAGTGCCGTTGTGCTGGGCGTCTCTCCGTGGTGTTAACCTAATCAGTGGCTCCGTTGGCTGGTTAACCTGAGGTTGGTTAATATAGGAAGGGAGGAATAAATGCAGGATTCTTACTCTGCTGACACATTTTCAGTGTAGTGAGTTGGTTCCATCGTATTCCCTAAAGTTGACCTATGAGGATTTTTTTTGTATCATTACTCATTCATGTATTTTAACATACTTGGTGTGTTTTAATTCATTTAAGTTATTATTCTCTTTGATGCTCAAAAATCTTTCCCTTTTGACATTAAGAGCCCCTTCATTTGAGGGCCTGGGTCTTGCTGACAGGCCCCAGGAGTGTGTTTGGGCTTCCTTGCTGGCTCAGCGACAATGTGTTCCAGGCTTGCATGGTCCGTCATCTCCTCCACTCTTGGAAGCAGCCATTTCTCCAAGGAGCCCTGGTTCCTGATAGTGAGCATTTGTTTTTAGAGACCATAGTTCTGGTCCTAGGGGTCCTTACTGCCACTCGGTTGGTCATTGTTACTAGGCCTTTTCAGGGACAGAGCTAGGTGACAAGATTTGGTCTGGTTTTTCTGTTTTCTTATTTAAGAAAATGTATAACAAGTTCATACTGAGACTGGTAACTCAAATTCAGCATGCCAGAACTTTCACTTAATTTTTAATTTATTTAATTTTTATTTCGAGGCTATCTTTCTTCTTTACTTTAAACATCTGAAATGGTACCAACTCCTCTACTTCTTTGTTCACTTTGTTTACTCATTTTTATAATAGCAATACTGTGTAATTATAAACAAAAGTGGAAACTGACAAAAGTTTGAGATTTCTTTGCAGCTTCTGTTTGTTTGTTGTGTGTTTTGGCTCAGGACAGGTCCCAGAGGGAAGTGCAGCCAAGTCACTGCACCTTATGGTTGCTTGAAATAGTCCTTCTCAGTGTCAGGGGAAGAAATCTCCAGGACCCTGACCAAAGTACAGCTATTTAGGAGACAGGTAGCAAAAGAAAGCAGGCTAGAAACCAAATCGCATGATTGCAGCACCCCCTTCCATACGCCCATAAATTCTCGTGACTCTGACAAGACTATCACCATCCTGGGAGGACAGCTAGTGATAGAGAACAGGTCAGTGACCAAATGGCATGACCACAGCAGCCACTGACTTCCTTCCTTCCTTCCCCACCCTCCTGAAATGCATTAGGGCCAGCATTCCTGGGAAGCATCAGGACCTCCGACCTGGTCCTGGCTGGCCCTAGTGATAAGGACTTCGTGCAAGATCAGCGCCTTTTGTGGAAGGCGGTAATTCTAAACTCAGTCTGGGACACAGCGTCCTTCACTCTGCAGGAAGGATGACTCCCCTCACCTCTCAGGACCCCTCCCACATTCCAACCACACTAATAAAAGTTCCATGAAACTGTGTGAGCAGGGCTGACTTCTGGTCGGACTCCATTCTGTTCCTTTAAAATAAAGCCCATCCTTCATCCTCTCCTTCCTGCAGACCTGGCCAGACTCTATCCCCAAATCTCTCTCAAAACCTAGTTACACATATTTCTTCTAGTTTGCTTGAAATTGTTAGGGGATATCTTTGTATGAATTAAATTGTTTCATAATTATCTAAAAAATGTACCCTGCTCCAAAGTCAAAACTGTACAGCAATCGTGCCCAGAGTACTCTGGCCCCTACTGCCCCTCTCCACTCCCTGTCCCCTCTGCTCAGTCCTGCCATTGATGACCATTGGCCCCAGTTGGCCCCAGTTACTTCTGCTATGTAAAAAGTTATTCCAGAACTCAGTGATGAAAATAACCACTTACTACCCTCACAAATGTTGTGGTTCATACATTCAGACAGGTCACAACAGAGATGACATTTTAACCGCTTCATGACATCTGGGGCGTCCACTGGAAGGGTCAGAGGCTGGGTGCTGGGTTCTCTGAAGGTGTAGGTGCTAACTCAGATCCCTCCCAGGCCGGCCTTTCTGTGCATCACACTGCCCAGGTGAGCTTGGCTTCCCCACAGTGTGCTGGCTGGTCTCCTGGGAGTGAGCGTCCTAGGGTGGAGAGAGCCAGGTCAGTGTCCCGGTGCTGCCTTCTCCCTGTGGAGTCACGGTCCCATCCTGGCTCCTGGCAGGGGGAGGAGAGCCCCCAAATAGTGATGGAGCTGTGGCAGGGTTCTGAACAAGCATGCAGGACTGGAAAAAATCCCAGGGCACTTTTGGAAAATGCAAAGTGTCACAACATTTTAATTAGATTTTGGCTTATCCTTTGTTGTAAAATGTTCTACAGCAGAGAAAAGGAAGAGGTGTAAAGACCATTTCATTATGTAGGTCTGGGAAGAGGATGCCGGGCATGAGTGAGTAGTGGTGGCCAGAGGGGAAAAGCCCTGGAAAGAGGAGAATTTGGATGGGAACAGTGAGCTCAGAGCCCAGGTGTGTCTCAGGCAGGAGGCAGCCTCTCCATTTCCTCTGGGAGGGAAGGGGGAAGCTTATTGCAGCTTAAATGAGTTGAGGAAATGTTTTGGGGGTTTTTTTTTTAACTGACTTGTGAATTAGTCTGTGTAAGAGATAATTATCGTGGGACTCATCTTCAAAGCAGGCCCAAGCCTTCCTCTGCCCTGCAGCCTCCTGTGAATGCATATGGATGGCGGTGGCTGCTACTGGCCACCTGGCTGTGTCTCCCAGCCTCCCAGCTGAAGGTCCCAGGTTCTGTTTGAGAGATAAATGTAATTTGCATTCTTGGTGGCGGCTAGGCACAGTAGGATGGTGCCAAACACTTACACTTTCTATTTTATTTTTGACCTCTATTAGAATGTATTGTTTTCCCGTTTTACAAATGAGGAAACCCAACTTTAGGGAAGCTAGTTAACTTACCAAAGGTCATGCAGCTTATAGGAGGAAGAACCTGAACTACTTTTTTTTTTTTTTTTGAGACAGAGCCTCCAGCTGTCCCCCTGGGTCTAGTGCTGTGGCATCACAGCAACCTCCAACTCCTGGGCTCAAGCAAGTCTCCTGCCTCAGCCTCCCGAGTAGCTGGGACCACAGGTGCCCGCCACAACGCCCGGCTATTTTTTGGTTGCAGCTGTCATTGTTGTTTGGCGGGCCCGGGCTGGATTCGAACCCGCCACCTTGGGTGTATGTGGCTGGCACCTTAGCCACTTGAGCCACAGGCGCTGAGCCAGAACATGAACTTCTGCCAGGGCACTCCACCTTTCTGGGACCTGCTCAGAATCACTCCTCTCTGGTTCTCGGCTGGCCTGGGGAGTGGAACTGTAGATTCTTGGGCCCCTTGTTGCCCTTGGCACCCTGGGTCTCAGAGGGCCAGAGCCTGGGTGCTGAGAGGTGACCTGGGTGGAAAGGCTTATTCACTTTGAACCCTCTCCCTGGCTTAGGACACCACATTCTATTTGGAAGAGACTGGGTAAATGTGAGTTTTGTGCCAAATTAGCAAGAATCCCTCCAAGGCCCTTGCTGGACACTCCCTCCAGGTTCCCACAGTGTTTTTCCGAGAGCACGTGAGGATACTGAGGAGTGTAATGCTTCAAAACTCTACACGCCGACATCTGGCACACTCAACTGTTCTACAGTTGAGAGTTCTTGTTTATCAGTTTGCATCTGAAAAATTCCTCACCAAATGATGCTGCTCACCCACGAGACAGCTTTGCTGTCAAGTCTGTGTGCCTCCTGTGTTTCCTGTTAGTCTCCCCAACAAGACTGTTCCCCCGAGGGAGAGCAGAGAGTGGACTTGACACCTGGCAGCTTCCTCTGTGATACACATGTAGCCTTGGTTTTCCACTTGATTTGTAAGGTCCTTTCTACCTCCTCAGTTCTGGTGGACCTGTTACTCTTGCTGCTGTTCCCTGTCCCACCCCACTATTGTCACAATGCCCCCAATGCCCACAGTGCCCCCAATGCCTGCAGTGTCCACAATGCCCACAGTGCCCACAGTGCCTGCAATGCCCACAATGCCCACAGTGCCTATAATACCCATAGTGCCCACAGTGCCTGCAATGCCCACAATGCCCACAGTGCCTGCAATGCACACAGTGCCCACAATGCCCACAGTGCCCACAGTGCCTGCAATGCCCACAATGCCCATAGTGCCCGCAATGCCCACAGTGCCCACAGTGCCTGCAATGCCCACAATGCCCACAGTGCCCGCAATGCCCACAGTGCCCACAGTGCCTGCAATGC
>NW_003852451.1:2267328-2296378 GCF_000181295.1 Otolemur garnettii
GCCCACAGTGCCCACAGTGCCTGCAATGCCCACAATGCCCACAGTGCCCGCAATGCCCACAGTGCCCACAGTGCCTGCAATGCCCACAATGCCCATAGTGCCCGCAATGCCCACAGTGCCTGCAATGCCCACAGTGCCCCTACTTGCAGGAAGGGCATGTTTTCCACTCCTTTGGGGTCAGGCTTGGCCACGTCAGTTGTGTTGGTCAGAATTTCTGTGGAAAATCAAACTGTGTCCAGAGTCGTCTTGAGGCTCTGTCATAGCTCTGCTGTTAGTGGGCAGAACCATATAGGGCCTGTTTCTGCAGCCTGGGCTCCAGAGAGAGACCATGGAACATGGTGCCCCTGACCCACAGCCAGGATGGAATAGGAGCAGATGGTAAATGGACAACTTCGGTTGCTGTGAGCTACTGAGATTTGGGGCTGTTGTTACTGCAGCCTAACTCAGCAACAGCTGGTGTAGGAGTGGAAAGCGAGGAGTTGACCCCAAGAAGAGACTGTGCAACCAGTGTGTCAGGGGTACAAATGTGATTTACGGATTTCTACTGGTAGAAATGTCTGCCACCCCGACTTCTGCTGGGGGTGTGCTTCACACAGCCACACTAGCACCTCATCAGTGCACCTTTTACCCAGGTGCTTCTGCCTGCCTGCTGGATGCTGGAGCCCTTTCCCTGTGTCCCCCCGAGCTGGCCCTAGCGCCACTGTCCCCTCCCTTCTCTCACCTTCCTTCACTCCCTCTCATGGAGCACTCGCTCTGCACCAGGCTCTCTTTAGGGTCCTGTTAGGCAGACAGTAGTGAACAAGACAGATGATGGCCCCCCTAGGTTCACATCCAGGTCTGGAGTGTTGACAGCTTATGTAATTTGGATGTCCCTCTTTGAGAACAGGAATGCAGAATCGGAATTCTAGATACAAAACCAGGCACAGGGTCTGGAAGGACCTGTGCAAGTGAGGGCCCCGAGCTTATTCCTCACTAGCTCCACGGTGAACGCGCTAGTCAGGGGGAACTGTTGGTACAGGAAGAGATGACATGACACCCTGGGGGTAGGGAGAGCTCTGTTCACACTTAACAAGGTCATGAAACAGGAAGTAAGTGGGAGGCCCCTTTAGGCTGGGTGGTGACACTGTAGAATTTTATCTGAACCCTGTGATTCTGGAAAGCAGAAAAGGCTAAAAAATCCCCTGGCTCTTTGGGTCCTGGGAAACCGCTCCCCTGTGAGAACTCCCTTCCCTTGTGACTTAGGTAGGAATCACAGATGCCCCCCGGCCCCATCTAGGACCAGGCCTCCAAATCTCCGTTCTTTGCTCCCATTTTGGGATGAGCTGAACTTCTGTGTCCACTGATGGATCTGAACCAAACGCTGGTGAACCAGACAGGGGCTAAGCTCTCATCTCCCACCTGCAGAGCTGGGCTGCTGTCAGTGGCAGCCAGCCCTGCCGGGGGCACCTTCTCTGCTTTGCCTTCCCTGTGATCCCACCTATTCCTCACGGAGAGTTGTTTACCTCTCTCCCTTACCGTCCTGTGGTCAGTGCAGTCTGCCCCTAGAGCCAAGGGAGTGATGCCCTCGGGCAGTGCTTCCTTGAGCTTTTTATTTGGTGGTGGTCAAAAGAAGCCTCCTTGAAGGGAAGGTATTTAAACAGATAGGAGTGTGGTTTAAGGAGAAGCTAGATTCTGGGAAGTATTTCTGTGTTTAAAATGCATATTTTTATCCTAAAAGAAAAGAGAATGAAGAGGACAGGACTGTGGGATGTGCCTGGATTATTTAGAGGAAGGAGTTCAAGGAGCCAGACAGACACAGGAGGTAGCTGAGAGGAGGGAGCCAAAGTAGCCCCCAGCCCACGCAGGTGGGAGAGGGAGGGAAGTCAGCCAGTCCCCTCCACCGCCCAAACATTCTATTGAGTGCCTACCAGGTGCCCTCCCCTCCGCTGCACGGCCCTCGCCTTGCAGTCATAGAGACTATTTCAAACAGTGGTGCAACTCTGGCCATTCCCAAGCAGAGCCCACCTGGTTGAGGGCCCTGAGGAAGCCACGGTTTTACTTGAAATGTAATGGCAATAGCTGTCAACAAGGTGTGGGCAGGGGAAGGAGGAAGCCTCTTCCTGGAGAAAGTGGCCTGTGTACCAGCACCACCGCAAGGCCAAGGCCAGTGTTTGCAGGAAGTCTCACCTGGGGGATCAGGCCTGCTGAGCCGCGGTGGGCTGGGGCCGCCATCAGCCCCCCAGGCCGCACCCCAGCCCTAGCCCCACTGCGGAGCCCTGGCCCGTGGGAGGAGGCCGGTGAGGCCCACAGCTGGGTAGGGCCGGGCCTTGCTGGGGATTTAGACGCCATCTGAACATCCGTGGGGAGACCATGCAAGTGTTTCCACGGAGTAGTCACGTCAGATCCCCGCCTAAGTTTACACCCTTCCTGGGGCTGCGGAGCGGCAGCTACTGGGCGGCGGTGTCTGGGGACAGGAGGGAAGACTGCGGGCTGTAGGGCCCGGGTGGCAGGTGGGACGAGGGGGAGTCCGTGCGCTGGGTGGTCGCGGGCCCGGCGCCCGGGCGCTGACACGCTGTCCCCCGACGGCCGGGGGCGCAGGGCCGGCTCAGATCCAGGAGTGGGCGAGCAGCTCCCACAGCGTGGGCCAGGCGGGCTGCCCCGTGTAGGTTGGGACCGAGCAGGACTGGCCTCGCAGCGGCCAGGAGATCGTGGGCGTGCCCACTGGGCGGAGTGGGCTCCGCGCGGCCGGGGCCTGCCCACGAGTCCGGGGCGGGCCGGGGGCGTGTCCCCAGTCCAGGCCAGGCCTCTAGGCGTCCCCGGAGCTCTCCGGAAACGCTGCGGCTTGCGGGGAGGCGGCGGCTGCAGCTCGGGGCAGCAAGGTCGGGGCGGGGTAGCTCAGCCGAGTAGCTCGCGGCGCGGGCTCCGGGGGGCGGCGGGGCGGAGGCGCGCGCTCGGGTCGGCGTCGGGGGCCTGGGCCGGGACCAGGACGAAGACGTGGGGCCTGACCGCGGCTCTTCTCCCCGCAGGCTCGGTATGAGGCCCGACGCGGCGTGCAGAGCCCTGCTGGGCTGCCTCTGCTTGGCCCTTTATTGTCTGAGCGCTGCTTTTCGGTTCTCGAGGTGAGTTAAAGTTTGAAGAAGCCGGGAGGCGGGTGTGAGCGCGGCCTCGGAGGCGTCCGCGGGGGCCGATCCTACGCTTGGGTCCAGACTCGCCGAGGGAGGGGCGGGGCCCGGCACACCTGAGGCCCCCGAGAAGAGCGGGAGGCATGGGGCGGGACGGAGCACACCTGGGGGGACCCTGAGGAGAAGCGAGTGGAGAAGTGGGGCCGAGCACGCCTTAGGGGGACCTTATGGGAAAGTGAGTGGAGCAGGGTTGAGCACACCTGGGGTCCAGAGACGAGCCGGAGGGGTCGTGGGGGCTGAGGACACCTGGGATCCCCAGAAGAGCGGGAGGGGTCCTCGGAGGCTGAGGACACCTGGTGGGGATCCTATGGAAAAGGAGAGTGGGGGGGGGGCTAGCACCCCCCTTGAACTCCGGCCTGGAGCGGGAGCGGGAGCGGGAGTGGGACCTGGCCCGGTTCCTGCTCTGGAAGTTCTCAGAAGCCGTGGAGGGAAACTCATTTTTAGGTGTCAGCACAGCTTTGGTGAAAAGCTGTTCTTCCGCTTTTGAAGCTTCCTCTCTGCGTCCCGACCTCTGGGTCCCCTTCTGTGTCCTTCCCTTCTCTTGTGTCCCTCGCAGCTGCCCAGGCAAGTCCTTCAGGGGTAAACAGTGTTGCAGAGAGTTCCAACTTAATGCCATGGAGGGTATACCAAATTTTAATTATTTTCTTCCATTTGGGTAATGAGGGTTAATCATTTCATACTGACACGGTAGGTGGGTTTTGCTTTTTAATTATCACTTCTGTTTATCATATTTCCAGAAAGTGTACTTTCTGAAAAAACTACATTTATTTAGCTATTTTTTGGCCATAAAGCTAAGAGTCTCACTGGAGAGGCAGTAGGTGCTGATGGAGGGAGCTGCTAGTGTGACAGAATGGCTTGGGAAAGGGGGTGGAAATGTTTTGTCTTTTCAAAACTCTCTGACTTTCCTCCCTCCCTTTTTTTCTTGACAACTAAAACCTACTTGGCTGCCTCAGGCCAGTGGTCGCAGGGGCAGGGATGTCTTTGTTCTGTGGAGGGAATCTGGAGGTCCCAAGATCTTTTTTCCTGAAATCCGGGAAGAGGTCACAAGATTGTCTTAGCTGAATTTGGGATAAATCCAGACAGAGGACACAAAATTGTCTTAGCCCAAAATGGGATTATGGGATTGCTCAGTACCTTTAAAAGCCCTGTGTTGTTCAGAAGGAGGACGCTGGTATTTTTTTTTTTTTTTTGACCCAGTCTCAAGCTGTCACCTTGGGTAGAGTGCCATGGCATCATAGCTCACAGTAAACTCCAACTTGGACTCAGGCGATCCTCTTGCCTCAGTTTTTCTATTTTTTGTAGAGACAGGGTCTCGCTTTTGCTCAGGCTGGTGAACTCTATCCACCTGTCTTGGCCTCCCAGAGTGCTAGGATTGTAGGCATGAGCCACTGCCCCGGGCCAGGATGCTGGTATTTTTTTGAGCCGCCTCATTTGCTGACAAATTAATAAATTTCTCTTTCCTTTTCCACAAACCACTTGTCCTGTTTTCTCATGTGGCCTTAGGTGAGGCACGCTGAGCTCTCTGTACTAGTTCATACCCAGGTGTGGGGCCTCAGAGCTGTCTCTGTTTTGCTGTTTGCTCACCTGCAAATTAGAAATAATAATAACACCTGCCTCAAAGAGTTACATAGTGTCAGGAGAAATCAGTTGAGGTATAGAACGTGCTTAGAATGATCCATAACCCATAGTAAGCAATGTTAGCTAAAGACTTTAGGCCAGGGATGTCCAACCTTATTTTTTTCTCTGGTGCAGAGTGGAGGAAGAGTTGTCTTGGGCCACACATTAAATACACAAACATTTGTAATCCCAGCACTCTGGGAGGCCAAGGCAGGAAGATTGCTTGAGCTCATGAGTTCCAGACCAGCCTGAGCAAGAGGGAGACCCTGTCTCTGAAAAATATCTGGGCATTTGGACGCCTGTAAGTCCCAGCTGCCCAGAAGGCTGAGGCAAGAGAATTGGAGGGGTCGAGGTTTGAGGTTGCTGTGAGGTGATACCCCAGCACTATACCCAGGGCAAGAAAGTGAGACTCTGTCACAAAAATAGATAAATAAATAAATATACAAACATTAAGGAAAGCTGATAAGCAAAAGAAAAAAAAATCCATGCATACTTTTCATGATATCTGACACCACTGATAAGCAAAAGAAGGCCTCAGCATGAGCAGAGGCCCCATGGGCTGCAGTTGGACACCCCTGCTCTAGGCTGTGATCTGTGGTACCACCCACCACCCCCAACCCTCATTATTGATGCAGTTGAGCTGACAGGTTTGGGAGAACACACTTGATTCAGACCCAGAGGGCTTCATAGATCAGCAGGCATTTTCTCAAGTACTGACTGGGTTTGAAAACCCGTGGTTTTTCCTTCTTTGCTTAGTGATCTTTGGCTTTATCCCTCCAGTGCCTTGTTGGCAGGTGGGGGATTCTACATCACACCTGCTTGGATTGTAGATGGAGAATTTGTTTCAGGTGTGTTCTGTTTTTGTGTTTGTTTGTTTGTCTTGACAGTCTTACTCTGTCACTCTGCGTAGACTGCCATGGCATCAGCCTAGCTCACGGCAACTTCAGACTGCTGGGTTCAAGCATTCCTCCTACCTCAGCCTCCCCAGTAGCTGGGACTACTGGGCACCAACTAATTTTTATATTTTTAGTAGAGACAAGCTCTTGCTGTTGCTCAGACTCATCTCAACTCCTGAGCGCAAGTGGTCTGGCGACTTCAGCCTGCCAGAGTGCTGGGATGACAGGTGTGAGCCGCTGTACCCAGCCAGGTGCTCTGATCTTGAGGGTGTGACCTTCTATCCTCACTTTCCATCTATGTAAAGTGAGGTATTTGCGCCTGGTAGGCCTCGAATGCTTCTCCCAGCTCTACTTCTCATGCTGCAGGTTGCCTCTTTTTTCCTTTTATACCGAGAGCATCATTAGTTAAGACTTACAACCAGGTTTTCGTGGCATCATAATTGTGAATTCTATGCATGTTCAACAGTACTCAATTATTTATAAAAGCTAATGTGTAACAACATAATCTATTTCTCTTTGACTCTTTCCTTTTAAATTTTAATTTATCCTGAAGTATCAGCTTGCGTTACATTCTTGTGTTGCTGCAGACATTTTTCATTTATGGAGTATTTTTGCAACTTGCACTTTCTTCTTTAATCTCTTTGTATGTTAAGCCTTGAAAATATGGGTGGAGGCCTCCTGCTGACGAGCTCTGAGTGTGGGAGCTGATCCCTCTGGTGAGCCCCAGAGTGAGATGAGTCTCCGTTTTCAGACTGTGGTGCAGAGCTGCCCACAGGTGTGCTCTGGAGAACCTCTGACGCAGTGTGGTGCACATTCTATGCTCTAGGTGACAGGCCTAATGGCATCTGAAGTAGCTGAAGGACACTAATTTAGCATAGAAGCAAGTGAAGCTAAGTGCCAGGTGCTGTGGTGACAAGAAACAGCCCTATGCTAGTTTAGGTCATGTCTTGCTGCTAAGTAAGTTACAAAACCTTCCTATATTCAGGGCCTTGTGGGTCTCACAGATGCGGTTAAGGAGTCTTGGGTCTGTGTTTTGTTGAGCTTCCTTAGGAGAAGGTGCTCCCACTTGCTGACCCTCCTCCAGGTGGCCCTCCCTGCTGCACCTGCTCTGCAACCCCTGCCCTACTGTCCTGCTCTGTCCTGCCCTGCCCTGTCCTGTCCTGCCACCTCTATTCCTGCCACTTGATGCTGTAGGACACTGTGTTCTCACCTGTGGGGTCACTGCCTTCCTCACCTGGGTATGCTCTCCAAGGGGGCAGGGTCTTTGGGCGGGATCCCCAGGTGTTCCACTTGAATAGATGGATGGGAGGATGGATTATTTTGTTTTTTCTATAACTTTAAAAATTCTTGAAAAATAAGTTCCTTGTCTTTTAACAGTGACACCCATGAGTGGAAAAAGCTAATCATGGTTCAACACTGGCCTGAGACAGTGTGTGAGGTAAGTCTGCCCTAACCCAGAAGAGGGAGTTGGTATGCCTGTGTGCCCACCCCAGTGCCCCTGTTGTAAGCTGGAGCTTTGGCTCTGGGAGGGCCATGTGCCAGTTTCCTAGGGTCGCTGCAGCAGAGCACCCCAAATTGGGTGGCATTGGGCCTCAGAAATGTTGTCTCACAAGATTGGGAGACCAAAGGCACCAGCAGGTTGATTCCTCTGGAGCAGCAGTTCTCAACCTGTGGGTTGTGACCCCTTTGGGGGTCGAATGACCCTTTCAAAGGGGTCGTCTAAAACTGTCACATACACCCCGTACAAATTCAGGTGTATGAAAATGATTTTATGGTTAGGGGTCACCACAACATGAGGAACTATATTAAAGGGTCTCAGCATTAGGGAGGTTGAGAACCACTGCTCTGGAGGGTCTGTGGGAGAGTTTGCTCTGTGGCTGTCTCTCAGCATCCAATGGGGACCAGAGGTCCTTGGCATCACCCGACCGACCTCTGTTGCCTCCTTCACATGGCATCCTCCACGTCGTATCTCTCTTTTTAAAAGGACACTGTGACTGGATTTAGGGCCCACCCTAAGCCAGTATGGCCTCATCTTAACTTGATTGTATCTGTAAAGACCCAGTTTCTAAATAAGGTCAGACTCACAGGTATGGGGGTTAAGGTGTGGCTGATCTATGAAGTCCTCCAGGTCTGAATCAAGTGTGTTCTCCCAAACCTGCCAGTTCAGCTGCACGATTGCTGGGGGGGTAACACGGAGCCAGTTCAGCCCACAGCAGCCCTCACTTCTCCCTTCCCTCTGTGTTACTGGAGTCTTAATAAAGTCTCAGTGGACACATGATGTACACCTGTCGTCCCAGCCACTTGGGAGACTGAGACAGGAGGATCACTTGGGCCCAAGAATTCTAGTGCAGCCTGGACAACATAGGGAGACCCCATTTCTAAGAAAAACAATGAAGTCTGCCGTGAGCAGAAAGGAGGTGCAGCCCATTCCTCGCCTCTGTCACTCTGCTTGGCACCAATGACACCCTTTTCCCTGCCAGGTTGGCCACCCCTCTGTGGCTGTCTTGCTCTGTGGCCCCTGTCCTTTTAGGGTATCAGCGCCAGCCCCTTCCTGTCAGGGCACTGTCAGCCAGGGGACCCTGCCTCAGCCTCCTTCCGCAGGGCCTGCTCCATCCTGGTGTGCAGAGCCAGTCCTGACATGATTATCCCACAGCATCTCACATCCTACTGAGTTCCTCGATGCTGTTTCTGAGGTTGGGCTTGAGGGCTTTAAATTCTGAGGCCTTTTAGTTACTGTGAGACAGAAGCAGCCTGTGGTGGCTGTAGAGTGGGGCTATTCTGCGTGTTTCAGGAGTGCACAGGCCTTGGTTTTGCCTCTAGCATGGTAATGGTAGGCTCTTCTCCTTCCTCACTAAAGAACTGAATATCTTTCTGTGACAAATGAGGATGCAGTTCCTCTGTCCGCCCCACGTGTGATCTGGACCCTGTTTCTAACGCTGCCTGGTGACCTTGGGATGTGCTTTCAGCTTTGCAAAGTTTACAGCATGTTGTCTGTGGAGCTGGTGCTTTGCTCTGGGGGGTAGGGGATGGTGGGAGTGGCATGGAGTTGAGTGTGCTGGGCACTGCTGGCCCCTACGGTTGGTTCCTAAGGAAGGACAGGTGTATGGACAAAGAGCTGGAAACCAGTGCATTCTTGGCCAGCCCTGGAGGATCTGCCTGCGGGCCTGAGACCTGGGCACTTGTGTGGCCCTGTGTGTGAGGGGGAAGGGGGAGAGCTGTGTACTGATGGAATAAATGTGATAACCTGTGGGAGAGGGCTTTCCTGCCTTGAGGCTTTAGAAGTTAAAAAGAAAAAAAAAAATCAATGACTAGCAAAATGTCACGCCCCCCCCCCCCACCGTGAGGCGTGCATTAAGTTATAGGTGCTGGGTCTGTCCTGGTCTCCACCAAGTCCTGGGCACTTGGCACTGCCCCTGAGAGGCCGGGGAAGGCTGCTGACGTCCCTCTGATGTGCCGTGGAGACGTGTGCAGGGGCTGCGCTTTGAGCAGGACAGAGACCATGTGCTGCTGGCTTTGCCTCTCACCAGCCCTGGATCTGAATGACACCAGCCACTCTGGATGGGTCTCCTTAGGGATAGAGTTGGAATGTGGGCAGAGGTGAAGCGATGACCTCTGCCACCCTGTCCTGCACCTGCCGCCCAGCGGTTCTGCAGCAGGGGCCTCTCACCTGCGGGGTAGGTGCCCCACCTGCGGCAGACCCTCCCTCATTTCCAGAACAGCCCTGAAAAGAGGCTGCCTCCACACAAGACTGGGGGACAGGAGCGTGCACCCCAGCTGCTCCTCCCTGGCTGCAGCTTCTGCTGCTCACAAGCTGCCCTCCCCCACGTGGGGCTGGACGAGGTCTGGTCTCTCCCAGTCTGATGTTCCAGATACACTTCTTGAGGGTTGTTCATTGTGGAAAATCTCCATTTTAACTCAGCTATTGGTAGGTTCCTAAACAGTATTACACTGTGCTTTTATTTTTATTATTAAGTTTAAGGATACATTCCTGTTCTTATTTTTTTGGCTCCAAATTTTCAAAACTTATTATTTCACTAATGGATGTTGACTTGGTACCTGAGTGAGCTTAACAGGTATTATGAACCTTTTGTTCTTAAATATTTAATCTAAATTATACAGTAGCTGAAGTATTCTTTGGCAAATGGGAGGGTTTCCATCGGATTGAATTAATTTGTGAGCACATAAAAAGAACAAAAATAGCTATTTATTTCTGTTAATTAAATTGAGGATTGGATCAGTGTAACCTGGTTTCTTATACCCTCAATGATCCCCCCAAACAGATAGATAGAGGATTGGCTTAGAGCTTCCAGCCACAGTATAGTTTCCTCATGAATGTACTGCTAGAATGAATTTATTATGAATAAACTTGGTAATGATCTTGGGTTAACTCTGTACCTGATCTTATTGGTATATGTTGAAAGAAGTAGGGTTACTAAATGTATTTTAGTAAACAGTGAACCAATTACTTTGTGTCTTTTCTCTCTAGGAAATTAAAAATGACTGTAGAGACCCTCCAAATTACTGGACAATTCATGGATTATGGTGAGTATCTAATACAATTAAAACTACACAGTCTGGGGCCGCGCCTGTGGCTCAGTGGGTAGGGCACCGGCCCCATATACCGAGGGTGGCGGGTTCAAACCCAGCCCCGGCCAAACTGCAACAAAAACTAGCCGGGCGCTGTGGTGGGCGCCTGTAGCTACTCGGGAGGCTGAGCAAGGGAATTGCCTAAGCCCAGGAGCTGGAGGTTGCTGTGAGCTGTGATGCCACGGCACTCTTGCACAGTCTGAAGAAGTGAACTTGGAACTCTAGCTTGAGCATACTCGTAGTACTTGTACTTGTTATTTTTGTTAGGAGTTTATTTAGTAGATTAAATCCTTAAGTTTTTTTTTAGTCTTTCTGACATAACCTTAACTCTCTTGTTGTTCAGTTCTGCTTTTATAGATTAGTAACAATTTAAATGTGTGTTTAGTTTTCTGGGTACGTTTTAGTAGTGTACGTGACTAAACGTACGTTAGTACGTTTTTAATTCAGAAAACTAAATTCTCATTTTGTTTTTCTTTTGGGTTCTAATATAAATAAATACGTAGGAATAAACAGCATGCGTCGATATTATTCACACTTCATTGGTGCTGAAATTCGCTTTTCTGGTTTTGTCTGTGTTCTATTTTGTTACCTCTCTGGTATTTTAGGAACCCATCTGGTCTGTGCACACACTTGTGTTAAGCCGCATGTCACATCGATTTGCCCTGCTGCAGGGGGCCACGGAGGCTTTGACTGGCACCTGCTGGCTCCCAGGAACAGGACCCAGTAGAGAACAAGCTGGGGCCTGGGGACTTGTCTTGTGTTTCACTTTCTTCCCCTGGCTCTGAGGTGATGGTGACACTTCTGTTTTAGTGCTTTTTTGAGCTTTGCTGGATGGTTTCTCTTCTCTTTTGTCCTCAAAGGTGGGAGTGTGTTTCTGCTGAGAATACTGTGTCATTTCTGCAACTGGAGCAAAAATTTCATCCACTAGGGGTGAAATCCTGCTGGTTTTAGATTGCCAGGCCGGCCTGGTGACACTGGAGACCTGTGCTCTTCCCAGCCCTCTTGAGGCTCTGGATGGTCAGGGTCTTAGGAAGTAGGTCAATGACCTGGTGAACTAACCAGCATCGAGAGAATGAGAGTCCATATGTCCAGAATCCGACAGGTGAGCATAGAATTAAAGCTCAAAAGCTGGGCATGCTAGTGTGATCACAGCTGCCCAGGAGGGCTAGTTGAATACGTCATCTTGCTGGGTTCCCCCACCCCAGAGATGCAGACTCTGGAGGGGAGGCTGCAGAGGTCAGAAGTCTCAGGGCCTCTGTGCTGGGAACCAGCTGAGGCCACTTCCAGCCCCTGCAGGGCTGATCCAGAAGCTCCCAAGATGAGTCTATTTGTTGGGCTTCATTTATGAAATTACATTGCATTATTCCTGGACAGTTTGAATACACTTTATTTTCCCTTCAAAAGAAACTCAAACTGTGACTATTTGTATCTGAGCATTCTTTCTAAGTCTAAGTTTATAGACTTGTGTGGGATCGGGAATTCTCAATAACAATTTCTCTTTTGATCTTTTGCAGAATTTAAAGAGTTTTCTAATGTCATGTGGGAGTCACACCCAACAAGACTAATATTTCTTATTTTGTTAATTTGAATTTCAAGGCCTGATAAAAGTGAAGAATGTAATCGATCATGGCCCTTCAATCTAGAGGAGATTAAGGTATTAACTTTTAATTATATTTCTGTCGTAGAATATTGAACTAGGTTACATCTTTTCCTCACAAGTATACTTTCCAAATCATGTTTAAATTATGGGTCATGGCCAGGCATGGTGGCTCATGCCTGTAATCCCAGCACTTTGGGAAGCCAAGGCAGGAAGACCACTTGAGACCAGCAGTTCAAGATCAGCCTGGGCATTACAGTAAGACCCCATCTCTACAAAAATGTCAAAATCAGCCAGGTGTGGTGGTATGTGCCTATAGTCTCAGCTGCTCTAGAGGCTGAGGTGAGAGGATTGTTTGAGCACAGGAGTTTGAAGCTGCAGTGAGCTGTGATCATGCCGTGGCACTTAGCCTGGGCAGTGGAGCAATACTTTGTCAAAAAAAATTAATTAATTAAAATAAAATTACAGGGTCATTACTGTATTCACCAGGATCGAGCCCCTGGCCCTGTTTCAGTAATTATTGATAATCTAAACCTCACAAGTTAGAAGAAAACTGACCTTGCCCCTCCTCTGTCCTGGGCCCAGTCATGAGAGGCTGAGATGGGAGCTAAGCTTGCCCAGGCTGCATAGACCCGGACACCTGTCTGCTGGCACCAGTCCATCCCCAGTCCCCCAGGATGTTGAGTGCAAGAGTCTGGGCAGCACGGGTGTACTGGCACCGCTTCTGACATCTGTGTCTCCCAGAGGAGGCATGTGGTGCCTGGGGCTGTCTGCTGTGGCTGAGGGTGGGCAGGTTTCTGAGCAGGGAGGAACCTTCCAGGACAAAAGCTCTTATTGAGGAATAAATAATAAGGCTAGAGTTTATGAGTGGTATTGGCAGAAATTCTCAGAGAAGCTCCTACCTCATGTAGATATATCTTGTTTTCATTTATTTATTTATTTTTCTAAGACAGAGTCTCACTCTATTGCCTGAGGTAGAATGATGTGGTCTCATAGCTCACAGCAACTTCAAACTCTTAGAACTGAGCAATCCTCTTGCCTCAGTTTCCCAAGTAGCACCTGCCATGATGCCTGGCTAGTTTTTCTTTGTTTTGTTTTTTTTTTAGTATAGACAGGGTGTTGCTCTTGCTTAGGCTGCTCTCAAACTCCTAAGCTCAAGCAGTCCACTTGCCTTTGTTTCCCAGTGCTGGGATCACAGGCGTGAGCCACCACACCCGGCCCAGAGTGCTGGGATTACAGGCATCAGCCACCGCACCTGACCACATTTAAATATATCTTAAACACTTTATGCAGAATAAGCATAGCATCATTTTACTCACTTCATATTAAAAATTAACAGAGCTGCCGGGAACAGGGGCTCACACCTGTAATACCAGCACTTGGGAGGCTGAGGCAGGTGGATTGCCTGAACACACAGGTTCAAGACCAGCCTGAGCCAGAGTGAGACCTCATCTCTAAAAAACAGCTGGGCATTGTGGCCGGTACCTGTAGTCCCAGCTACTCAGAAGGCTGAGCCAAGAGAATCACTTAAGCCCAGGAGTTTAAGGTTGGTATGAGCTGTGATGCCATGGCACTCTACGAAGGGTGACAAGAGAGACCCTGTCTCATAAAAAAGAAAGCAGAGCTCAATTCTTTGAATGTATAGATTTGTCAATTTTGCCTTCTAGTTTTGAGTTTATGATTTCTTACATGGACTTTTTAAAAAAATTATGTGTAGGATCTTTTGCCAGAAATGAAGACTTACTGGCCTGATTTAATTCATCCGTCTCCCAATCGCAGCCGTTTCTGGTAAGTCTGCTCTTAGTGGAGCCTGTGGGAAGCGTGGGTGACAGATGGGGACTTGTCTTCTGAGGCTGAACAGTTTGAGCAGCTTTTTCCTAGAAATGATTCTGTTATGCCATTGTTGGTGCTTTTCTCCAATGGATAAAAAAAAAAAAAAAAAAGTATGTGATAATCTATGTGTCATCTTATTTCTTTACATTAAGATTTTTGTCTACCAGCCAGGTATGGTGGCTCATGCCTGTAATCCCAGCACTCTGGAAGGCCGAGGCAGGTGGATTGCCTGAGCTCAGGAATTGGAGACCAGCCTGAGCTAGAGCGAGGCTTCATCTCTAAACATAGCTGGGTATTGTGGCAGGGGCCTATAGTCTCAGCTACTTGGGAGGGTGATGCAAGAGAATTGCTTGAGCCCAGGAGTCTGAGGTTGCTGTGAGGCCATGGTACTCTACTCAGACTCTGTCTCCAAAAAAAAAATTCTCTACTGAGGTTTAACAAAGTTAAATGCTGGCATGTCTAAGGATTAGTCCAAACCAGACAGGGAATATTTCTGATGGAAATTGTGCTGCTGTCTTAAAGTATATTTTAAAAAATGATACACCTTAAAATAATAATCTCCTTCCTGTGACTTGGGGAGAAGAGAACGTGTGACTCACCCGAGGCTGAGGCCACCACACTTTACCCTGAGACACCTGGAAGTGGAGCAGGAGGTAAACCAGGGCAAAACTCGGGGTTTCATTCTAGATAGCTTTTTAAATTATTGCTTTTTTTAGTAAATAAATTGATATTTCTTTTATGTGCATTTTGTTAACTGAAAGTGACTCTTTATTTTCTCTATCCACCTCCAATATGGCAATTTATGACTGAAATTACAACTAATTAGATTTTTCCCAAAAGGATTAATTTATCCAGAATTTTTTTTATATACGATTTACAGGAAAATTAAAAGTAAAATTTAGAAAAATGTGACAGGGTGCAGTAGCTCATGGCTATAATCCCAGCACTCTGGGAGGCCATGGCAGGTGGATTGCCTGAGCTTACTAGTTTGACACCATCCTGAAGGACAGTGGGACCTTGTCTCTAAAAATAGCTGGTGTTATGGTGGGCGCCTGTAGTCCCAGCCACTCAGGAGGCAAGAGAATCACTTCAGCCCAAGAGTTGGAGGTTGCTATGAGCCATGATGCCAGGGCACTCTACCAGGGGTGACATAGTGAGACTCAATCTCAAAAAAGAAAAAAGTTTAGAAAACTTTTTAAGACAAAGTGGATATGGCACACCTCTTGGGTGAGGGATACAACTGCAACTTGGCCTCTACCTGACAAATGCAAACAATATAACCTAATCACCAGTACCCTGACGTTCATCTAAAGTAAAATAAAAACAAAATGGAGTAAAAGTTTCGTCTCTCTTCCTGCTTCATCATCGTTCACTGTGACATTTCACTAGAGCGTATGTGGCAAGGAAGTGGTTTTGGGGCCACTGACCCTGCACTATAGATCGAAATCACCCTTCAGTAAAAAGAAACAATCTGTATAAAAATGTCAGTTGTTCTACGCACATTGCATTCTGAAAAATGGTTTCCAAATAGATACTAGCTATGAGTTTGGAGAGGAGGAAACCAGGAGAAAAGATACACAGAGGATGCCAGAAGAATGTGTGCATATTGTAAGAAAGAAAAAAACTGTATCAGAATTATAATACCCAAGTCATTTTGATTTTTGCAATTACAAGAGTTACCAAATAGTGGCTCAGCACCTGTACCTCAGTGAGTAGGGCGCCAGTCACATACACCAAGGCCAGTGGGTTCGAACCCGGCCTGGGCCAGCTAAAACAATAATGACAACTGCGACCAAAAAAATAGCCAGATGTTGTGGCAGACGCCTGTAGTCCCAGCTACTTGGGAAGCTGAGGCAAGAGAATCGCTTAAGCCCAAGAGTTGGAGGTTGCTTTGAGCTGTGACACCAGGGCAGTCTACTGAGGGTGACAATGTGAGACTCTGTCTCAAAAAAAAAAAAAAAAAGATTTACCAAATACAGTGTACAAGGTAACAAGTGTTATTGGTATACATTGAGTGTTGTAATTTTAAGTTTTTACATTCTTACCATGTGTGTACATTTTTTGGCACCCTCTGTATATATACCTGCACAGTATACTGCAAATGACTCGATGGTAACTGAGTAGACAAAGGATGATGTTCCAGTTGTTACGATGTTCTGTGATAGAGTCAGGCAGATTTTAGCAAAATGGCTTAAGATAAATCAGCAAGGCCTTCTGTAAGCTGAATCTTTGACATTTAATCAAAACAGTATAGGCAAAGTGTACATTTACTTTTGACCTCTAAGAATCCGTATTTTTCAGGTTGAATAGTTGAGTTATATACTGGAGCATTTTTTTGTTCTGAGTGACAAAGATTAACCTCACGCACTAATTAACACACACAAGTGTTCCCAGTACAACACAGCAACCGTGAGGAGCTGCTCTCTGGGCTGTGTCTTCATCGTTCAGGTCACCGAATGCTTCCCAGCAGTGTCCTTGGGACGCCACCACCACAGCTCCTGTCACTGGGGAGGGCAAGCCTCTGCAGATTTTTTCCTTTTTAATCTAAAATATCATAGAATCAAATATGCAATGTAGGGGGTCTTGGTATTGCTTGGTAATACTGAGGTAATTCCCTAAGTCTAGTCATTTTGAAAATACTAATGTATATAGCCCTGTGCAAAGTAGGGTATTTTTGGTTTGTTTTTTGAATCTTAGAAGAAAATGAACCAGATTTGGGAAATCCTTATGTTGGTGCCACAGCCTCACTGTGGGATGTGTGCAGCCCTAGGGAGCCACTGTCCCGGCAGGAGGGTGGCTGCTAACATCTGCTCTGGCATCCGCCGCACTCAGTGAGAGAGCCAGGGCATCTGTGACATGGGGCGGGACACAAGGCACTTGGGATAGGTGATGACACTTTTTTTATTTGAGACAGTCTTACTTTGTCTCCCTCAGTAGAGTGCTGTGGTGTCACAGCTCACAGCAACCTCAAACTGTTGGGCTCAACTGATTCTCTTGCCTCGGCCTTATGAGTTGCTGAGACTACAGGTGCCTACCACAACGCCCAGCTATTTTTAGAGACAGGGTTTCCTGAGCTCAGGAGATCCACTCACCTTCACCTCCCAATGTGCAGGATTACAGGCATGAGCCACACGCCCGGTCCTGACACTTTAGATAGTAAATGAAAAATGTTCATTTCAAATGATGTGTGTGATTAAATGTTTTGAACTACATTAGTATCAATACTTTAATATATTCTTGTCTCTATCATCTATTGAGTTAAGCTTGTTCCAGAAATAATAGTAATTGACATTTACTAGATTTGTATTGTTAGCTAAGAACTGTTTTTGGGGCTATGAACCTCGGTGAAGTCGCAGTCTAGCTACGCTGAGGTTTGTCTGCTGAGTCCACGGCTTCCTGCACCATGCCGATGATACTGGGTTACTGGGACATCCGCGGGCTGGCTCATGCCATCCGCCTGCTCCTGGAATACACAGACTCCAGCTATGAGGAGAAGATTTATGTAATGGGGGACGCTCCTGACTATGACAGAAGCCAGTGGCTGAAGGAAAAATTCAAGCTGGGCCTGGATTTTCCCAATCTGCCGTACCTAATTGATGGGCCTCACAAGATCACCCAGAGCAATGCCATCCTGCGCTACATTGCCTGCAAGCACAATCTGTGTGGAGAGACAGAAGAGGAGAAGATTCGTGTGGACATTTTGGAAAACCAGACTATGGACACCCGCATGCAACTGGCCAGAGTCTGCTACAGCCCTGACTTTGAGAAACTGAAGCCCGACCTCTTGAAGGAAATCCCTGAAAAGATGAAGCTTTACTCGGAGTTCCTGGGGACACGTCCATGGTTTGTGGGGGACAAGATCACCTTTGTGGATTTCCTTGCTTACGATGTCCTTGACATGCACCGCATATTTGAGCCCAAGTGCCTGGATGCGTTCCCTAACCTGAAGGACTTCATGGCCCGTTTTGAGGGCCTGAAGAAGATCTCTGCCTACATGAAGCGTGGCCAATTTGTCCAAGGCCCCTTGTTTGGAAAGATGGCAATGTGGGTCGGCAAAAGATAGGGTTCTGTGATACCAGGAGATGGGCGATGGAGCCAGCACTGTGCCTGCCGCCTGAGGCCCTGGAGAATAGCCAGATTCCCTTCACTGCCTGGCACCAGCCTTTTTGTTCCTTTATGTTTCTTTCTTCTCTTTTCTCCTCCTCAAGGCCTTATTGGCACCCTTTTTCTAATCTGACCTTTCCTCATGCAGGCTTCACCTCTACACTTTCCTTCCTCAAAGTCTCCCTTATAACATCACCTGTTCCTGTCCTAATGCCAGCCTAACCATCTTTCCCATCAGTGCTTGTCTGTGCTTTCAGAAGCCCGAATGGACCCCAAGTTTCTCAGCATTGCCCTGAAAGGTCAGGACTCCCTGGTGTGCAGGCCCTGCCCCTTGGCTGGATCTTGGTCTGATGCCTAATAAAGCCTAAACACACACACACACAAAAAAAAAGAACTGTTTTTGGTTGTGTAAAAGCAGCTTGCCTGTCTCTGCTCACTGCTGATAGCGTCTCTGTGGGGTAGGTTCCAGATCATTCCTGTGTTATAGAAACTAAGTGACCTATAATTCAAGTTATAATTCAGTGGGTTTAAAAGCCTGTCCCTTCTCTATACCATAGAATATGGGAAGTTACCAGATAATTCACTCTGGGAACTACTCCAGATGAAGACCTTGTGTTCTATTTACAGTTTGATTAGTCTGAGAGATTTACATCCCTTGTAGTTATATAAAACTGGTATTGTGGATGAATTTTACTAATGATTTAATGCACATTTAGATTTCATTTTTTGAGAGACTGCATGTGAGTGCTTTATAAAAGGTTATTTATTAAAACTTCAAGAATTAATATAAAGCTGAGGAAGCCTGATGCCCCACCTTGTTTATGCACATCCCAGCGGCAAGTCCAGTCATTCGGAATAAGTTGTCTTTGGGAATTGATTAGATGGGGGTGCAGTGGGGTGGCAAGGGCCTTGGCCCCAAATCAAGCAAGGATTCCAGCTCAGGCTCCGGGACTCCTGGCTATGTGACGCCCTGGCTACATGACCTTCCACAGGGCACCCAGCCCTTCTGAGCTTGAGCTTCACCATTTCTCAACTAGCAATGATATTTTTTACCTTGCAGTGTTGTGAGAACCAAATGAAGAATGTGAAAGAGTTTGTTAAACTTGAATCTGCAATGCAATGTAGAGAATTACTCAGTGCCCATATTTTTCTGGGATGTAAATCACTGTTCTTTTGCAGACCTTTTGTTAGGCTCTTTTGTGATATTTTCATCTTTTGTGGAATGGCCTGTTAACTATTAAAGACTAGTAGAGGCTGCGATGGGGGTGGGGGGCCTGTCTTGCAACCCACCATCCTGCTTTCCTCGGCTAGTGGGTGGTAGTGCTCTGAAATTCCCTGGCTGGAAGCCTCAGCTCCCGCAGGAGACCGCACATGGCTTTGTGAATGGTGGGTCTTGGAACACTGCATTTCTTTTTTTCTCAGCTTTGATTTGTTGTTAATTGAACAAGCTGTGATTGCAGAAGTGAATTGGAACTGATTGTCTGATTGTGGGAAACATAATTGCCTGTGTTGTGAATTAGGAATTTTATCCTTCCTACTTTGTATCAGAAATGACATGCCTCCTACCTGTGAATAGTCTGCTGAGAGAAAACATGGTTGAACATTTTCTATTGTGAGTTAGTTTCATTACTTTTTAACTGGACATCTTTTAAATCCTCTCAGGAAGCATGAATGGGAGAAACATGGGACCTGTGCTGCCCAGGTGGACGTCCTCAACTCCCAGAAGAAGTACTTTGGCAAAAGTCTGGCTTTGTACCAAAAGCTGGACCTGAACAGGTGCGTCCCAGCAGGTCCCCTGTATTGGAGCTGCCTGGAGGGCGATTGAAGGGAACGAGTGTAGACCACACTGCCCACCTGGACAGCCCCGTCGTATGCTGGGTGCCTTGAAATACAGCTAGTGGAATCAATTCTGAGAATACTCGAGGCCCACCAAGTCTTTTTGGACCATTCCAGAATGAGACCACACAGGGGCTACACAGGCTGCCTTCTTGTGTTTTAACCTAATGGCAGACAGTGAGTTGTTCCCCAGGTGCACAGGGACACTGACAAGGGGTAGGGAATTCTGACAAAACGAATGACATAAACAAGATAGTTTCAGTCTTTGGATCTTTGCTGTAGAGCTGGAAGAAACAGGAAGGAGATGGTAGGCAAGGATCCTTTAAACCCTAGAAATTGCACAAACCCATATGAACTTGCCCCTGCCTGCCCTCACCTCAGTTCTAGAGATCGGGAGCATGTTGTCACCACTCAGGCCAGTGAACACTAAAACAAAAGGCCAGCTGACCGCCTGTCAGAGTCTGGTCACCAGAGAGCCCTGGCCTTGCCCTATCTGAACATTTCTGCCTTGCCAGCCTGTTCTGTAGTTTCTCTGACCTTCTCTGCAAGAGGTCATCACAAGCTAGGGAACTGGTTGTCAAAAAGCAGCACAGAAGATTGTGCAGCCTTTTCCTTGCTGCCTGTAATTTGTACAGCTTGTCTCAGAGCAGTTCTCCTTCAAATCAAAATAATATCAGGCGCCTTTGCTAATCAACTGTATTTGAGTTGCATGAGTCAGAGCTGCTTAAAAGATGAATAAGCCTTGCTGGTCCTCAGACACGCACCGCGCGTCCTCTGCCCACAAAGGCCTCTCCCAGGATGGGCTCCTGGGTCGTTTTAATCAAAGGGGTCTGACGGCTAGGGTTTGAATCAGCCGGATCACGGGCACTATACTGGAGTGGACAGCATCTTTGGGGGCCCCAAAATTACAAATCAAAGAGTACCCTGCAAATCAATGTTTAACATCACCAGCTTTCAGAGCACGCAGCTTGATGGAGGGTCTGCCATGAATGGTTCTACGATCTGGTTATCTAACCTCTCCAGGTTTTATTTCCGTGCATTAAGGTTAATGATGGGGGTCACTGTCAGTCCTGGAGTTTCTTCCAGCTTGCGTTCTGCGTTACTGAGCACACACACTAAGCAGATTTGGCTACGTGCTGCAGATCGTACGCATTTTGGTCTGTGCCCAGTTTCCATGTCTGTTGTACAGGTGCGATCTGATCTGTGTAGTTTCATCTGTGGGCTTTTCATAGCGGAGGCAGCGTTATCTTGTAGTAAGAGCGAGAAGGAGACCTTTCCTCACCCAAAAGCATGGACGGTAAATGCTTCCAAAGCCATCATGAGGGTTACCTGAGGGGACTCCACAGTGTCTCCTGGGGCTCAGAGACCTGCATTTAGTGAGAAACTGTCATCAGTGGAAGATGACAGAGAGGAGCACTTTGGAGAGGGCAGGAAGAGGCCCTGTTTCCACAGGCCGATCTCATGGCCCCAATTCTGCCAGGAAGGATGAGTTCAAGCTCACTCTGCAGCTGGTTTATTAATCAAATGCAAAAAAGGAGAAGTGGGTACTGCCGAGAAATTTTTAAGCAAACTATCTAAATAACTTATCAAGTATTGATTAAGTAGCTCCTATTTATACTTTCTCACACTCAGTAGCTTTTCTGCTATGGTTTGGGCATGGTGCATCCCTACCAAACTTCTTATTGAAACTGATCCCCAGTGTTGGTGGTGGGGCCCAGTGGGAAGTGTCTGGGTCTTGGGGTATATCTAGACTCTTCATGTCTGGCCTGGTGGCCTCCCTGGGGGGATTATTACTTCTTATGGGAGCTGGTGGTTAGAGCCTGGCCTCCTCTGCCATGAGCTGATGCAGCACCAGAGCCCTCAGCAGAGGCTGAGCAGGGCCAGTTCTGCTTCTGACACCTGCAGAAAAGCCAGCTGGAGGGAACCATCAATCTGTCCTTGTTAACGGATGTGTGGCCTGAAGCAATAGGAGAAAAAGGGAAATACTTTCCTTTAAGCATATCTTATTTTTTACTGTGAAATACAGGTTTAGAAAGAACACAGGAGGTGGACTTTCATCCTACAGCTAATTTTTTAATTTAAATTTTAGTGTGCTCCTGAAGTTGGGGATAAAGCCATCTATCAATTACTACCACGTGAGTCTTGCTTTTGCTGCTTCTCTGATGTGTGTGTGTGCGCCAAGGACGCCCAGACGGCCATGTCATCCAGCGGGTGACAGGCAGGCTGCAGAGGGACCAGCACCCACCCTGCTGCTGCTTCACTTTGATGCTTTAAGGGAGCTTATTTAGATTTGTTTTTAGTCATATTGACTATAAACTGGAGACTCCTCAGACCTGTGATTTTGAAGCACAGGTTCACGGCCACATGGTGAGCACTGTGTGCCCCAGGTCCTTGGGTGGAGGGAGACAGGTGGACTGTGCATTTTGGAAAAGCACATTCAGTTTTATAATGTTATGTTTAAGGAAAAAAAAAAAACAAATTTCTTTCTTGTTTTCCTGATAAAACTGATTTGTTTTGTGATGAAGCATAGAAATTTAAGCATGCCCGAATCTTATTTGTTGAGGACGTGCAAAGCGTAGTTGCTTCCAGCTCTGAGTTGCCTCTTTGGTGAAGACAGTTCTGCTGGCGCGCAGATAGGCCCGCTGGGACCCTGGTGCCTTGTGCTGCCACGGCATAGCAGCAGCACAGACAGATAGGTCACCCGTAAAGCCTACCACATTGGCTAATTGGGCCTTTACAGAGGTCTGTGGACTCTCACACTCTGATATGAGAAACACATCAGATTCACTGGGTTGATTTTTGAGTTTATCATCAGATGTGGATCTAGAAAGCTGAAAGTCTCGACAGTTCTGGGGTCATGGCTGGACCCAGAACAGGTGCTTCGGTCTCGAGGGAGTGTGAAGTCAGTGGGCAGGCTTGTTCTGCTCTCAGTGGTGTCTGCTTGGCTGCGCAGCTGGTTTTCTGGTTGATCTTTTCCCCCCCCTCCATGGAGAGTGGGGTGGAGGCAAAGGGCCCCTGAGGAGGAAGCCGGTCAGCTGCCCTTGCACGCCCTGTGAGCTGAGTGTCCGTAGGGCCCCTTCTGTCCTGTCTGGACTCCAGTGCAAATGGATAAGGAGGACGTGCCTCAGAGCTGTGCCCGTGATCAGAGGGCAGGTTTCTGACGTCTTGAGAGCTGCAGTCGATACCACAGCAGAGCCTTCGTGCACTGGGGGCATCTTCTCAGGGGTGGGAATGGAGGTGTGGGGGTAACTTAAGCAGGATCCTGCCCCGTGAAAGCCCTTTGATTTATGGTCTGGAGGTTTTAGGTTTTTGCATCCAGCTCCAGCCACAGGTCTGTTCCCCTGTTTTTTGGGCAAATCAGTGCTGCTGGACCACCCAGGAGAGCTGCCCTAATGAGTTGAAATGGGAGGAGTGTCCTGGGGGTGCTGAGTGGGACTAGGGAGGGAACAAACACCTGGGAGCTGGAAGGGGTGCAGTGGGGGTGTGGCCCTGAGCACCCCCGCAGCAGGCGCAGCGCAGGCCTCTGAGCAGACCTGGGTCTTTGCCTGTCACTGAGGTTCTCTGGTGGTGGGAGGAGAGGCACTGAGACCTTTTAGGGAGGCCCACGGTGAGGGTCGACTGGCATGTGTGCAGCCGGAGAGGAGGGTGTAGAGCCTGGACGAGGCTGATGGGAGAGAGGTGAAAGGCGTCTGTGCGTGACCCTGCCCTGGACCTCCATAGAGTGAGATTTGTTGGCATGAAGACCTCAGCAGGGTGAGGGTGATCAGACCCAGCCTGGACAGTTTGAATCTGAGGTCTCTGTAAGGTCCGGGAAGAGAGGAGTGGACTCAGGGGAAGCCCTGGGGTGGGAGAGAAGGCCCCAGCACAAGGCAGTGGGACCTCAGCCTGCAACTGGACAAGGTAGTAGGGAGGGAGGTCCAGTGGCAGGTGCCCTGGAGGCCTGCAGGGAGAGGCAGGGGCTATGGTGTCCCTGGGGAGGTTCGGGGTAGGAGATGTGAGGTAGTGGCAGTGGAGGGTTCTGAGTTTGCAGGTCAGGGTGGGAAGGTGAGTGTCCACAGCCTTTCTTCCGTGAAGTAGGTCGTGTTCCCCATGGGAAGGGCAGAGGGGGCAGAGGTTTGGGGTGGATGGAGCCGAGATGAAATAGGTATCAGTGGACGAGGGTGGCTGTGGCAAGTGGTAGTCTCAGTAGGACGAGGTGGAGGGGAGGGCCGGCTGCTCACCACCATTGTGGACAAAACAGGAAGAGAGGGGGTGATGTGGGATCTGGTGGCTGGAGCTGATTTGCGGTTCTTCTCCTGAGGCGCCCAGTCTGCTCTGCCGAGGGGAGGGCAGAGCCCGCCAGCACCCGCTGCGTGTTGTGTCAACGCTCTGGGTAGACCAGAGCTGCCGGAGTTCTTCCACTGAAGTCTCATCTCTAACACATTTTTATTTAATGTCAGGTTAGAGACTTTGAAGATGCCCTTACCAGAGTATACGGAGTGATACCCAAAATCCAGTGCCTCCCACCAAGACAGGTCAGACGTGCCATTTTCCGTCCTTTCTGTGTCAAGAAGACAAGTCTTACTTTTCTGACAGCCTGTCTTCACCAAGGGCTTCCCAGGGCCAGGGTTGCATTTGTGCTTGTGTGTGCGTGTCCCTGTGTGCTCGTGTGTGTGTACACTGGTGTGTGCACTGGTGCGTGCACAGGGCTGTCTGTATGCACGCGTCTGTGTGTCCCTGTGTGCTTGTGTGTGTACACTGGTGTGTGCACTGGTGTGTGCACAGGGCTGTCTGTATGCACGCATCTGTGCATACAGGTGTGTGCTGTGTGCATGTGTCTGTGTGTGTGCAGGCACGTGCTGTGGACAAGGTTCTCTGACCGCATATGATGTGGGCTGGGGCTTGTTTTCTTGCTTGTTCCTGACAAGAATATTCCTGATCTGGACAGAAGGTGGAGAAGGGAGCAGTTGTACAGGAGTCCCCGGTATACACATGAGACAGGTCCTGTGGGTTTGTTCTTATGTTGAATTTGTGTGTAAGTTGGAACAGGTGCATTTACCTATTACCCGGTACAGCCTCCGATCGTAATTGTGACTGGTACATCAATCAGATGTTTATAACTCGGGACTGCTTGCAGCTGAAACCCCCGTTAGACACTTCTGAGTGTTTCTGCTGCTTGTGTCAGTCATTTAATTACCTGTCCAGGTTGCAGGCACGTGTCTGCTGACTGCTGCCACTCACGTTCCTTCAGCAGCAGGGTGCCACACACCTGTTCACCTGCACAAATCACTTGTGACATCTTGTGTGTGTAGCGGTGTCTGCGCAGGTGTGGAAAGTGCTTATGAATCTTTTCTAAGACAACAGCTGCCAGGCTGGGCTCTGGAGGTGGTTGGGAGAGCCCTAAGCCAAGCTCCTGTCCCAGCCCCATCTCTGTTGCCTCCAGTCTCCCCCTGCAGCTCACCCAGCCACCTGCTCAACAAGTAGGTCTGTCTCCAGTGCCTGGAGTCTCAGATCTGTGCCTTGCTTTAGTCACCTCACAGTTAATTCTAAAACTGCTTTACTATAACCCCATGATGATCGGTCCGTGTCCAAACTCTAAAATGTCTCTTCTGTTTGATGTTTAGGGTGAGGATGCACAGACAGTCGGTCAGATCGAGCTTTGCCTGACCAAAGAGGACCAGCAGCTGCGCAACTGCTCCGAGCCGGAGGAGCTGCTGCCCCCCACACGGGAGGCCTGGCTGGCCAGGGCTGCTCAGAGCCGGGGGCTGAGGGTCTGTGAAGATGGCCCAGTCTTCTACCCCCCACCTAAGAAGAGCAAGCGCTGATGCCCACATTGGGGAGTATTACGCTTTAAAGTACAGGAGAAATTCACAAACCATTGCTTTCTGAACACTCCAGAGTGAAGCCTTTTGTTTTTAATTCTTTCATAAATAGCAAGCCTTTTGTTGTTTAGCTTTTTTCCTTTAATGCCTGTGAATTGATTTTTGTTCCTATAGAAATGGGCCGGATGTGGAGCCAGTGGAGAGAAAGGGGCCTCCCACGCCTGAGGCTGCTTTGTGTGTGTGCCGGAGCCGTGATTGTCGAGCTCCTCAGCACCTTAGAAGATCACACAGGGTCCTCTGTGTTTGGGGGCAGGGTGTGGGCTCAGGGAACCGTCCTGCCTGAGTGTTCTCATAGAGCCTTTGCCCCTGTGTGGGGTCTTCTCAGGAGAGGGGCTCTGCTCACGTGGGGGCCCAGGCTGGTGCCCCAGTGCCCAGGGCTGCTCTAGCTCAGGGTTGGGTTCCATGTGGCCAAAGACCTCAGAACAGGGTTCCCTTGTCAGCATCTGCCTTGGAGTGGGCACAGGCATGTCCTTGAAGGAGGACGTGTTCTCATGCTCCCAAGGGATCTGAGTCACAGAGCAGCCACCCGCTGCCCCGTCCAGTCAGTGATGCCCTTCTGGGCCGCTCCTGTTCTCTGTGAAAGACGCAGGTTGGTTTCTGTCAGGCCTGGCTATCTTCTCAGGATGCAGCTGGATCAGCCTGCTAGTGAGTATTTAGAAATGGAAATGTGGCCCTATTCTGGATATACTATATATAATATAGTATATAATCGTATTATATCCTGAATGGGTAAAAGTGCAACCTGCCACCTTTAGGTGGTGGGTTCTGGATCCCTAGAAGCCTGCTCCTCGACAGGGCAGGGCACAACACCCCGGCTCTTCTGCCAGTGAGGCTGCCCTGGGCGGCGGGATTTCACCCAGACAGGAGCGGGTCTGGGCAGTGAGCACTCTCTGTGCCTTATTAAACCTACCTTTCACTATTGGCATCTGCTCTTTGAAATGTTTTTTGTTTTAATCAGGTTGATAGTATCCTATTTTACATAACATATACTTAAAACAAAACGTACTATGTGTCAGGCGTTGTGTTCCACACTTACAAATTTTAATCCTCAGAAAGTGATATTTTCAAAATATCCTTTTTTAAATCAGCTATATGAATACATACAAATGGACTCACTTTCAATTTAAAAATGTTTTCAAGGCTCGGCGCCTATAGCTCAACCGGCTAAGGCGCCAGCCACATACACCTAAGGTGACGGGTTCGAACCCAGCCCGGGCCCGCCAAACAACAACAATGACAGCTGCAACCAAAAAATAGCTGGGCGTTGTGGCGGGCGCCTGTGGTCCCAGCTACTTGGGAGGCTGAGGCAGGAGACTCACTTGAGCCCAAGAGTTGGCGGTTGCTGTGAGCTGTGATGCCACCGCACTCTACCCAGGGGGAAAGCTTGAGGCTCTGTCTCAATAAAATAAAATAAAATAAAATAAAAATGTTTTCAAGTTGGCTCAAACCAAAACTCAACTTCATGATGTCTGTAGGATGGATGCACGTCTGAAATATGATTCAAAAAGGCAGAACATACATAGAGGGCAGAGATCTACCAGGCAGATGGGACAGGGGAAGGCCAGGGTAGCAGTCTTGACCCCCGACTGCTTGTGTTTATGCTGCCCCACCCTAGTTTTCCAAGGAGGGGCAGAGGGCCCAGCCATGCCCGAGCCAGGGTCTGCACTGGGCAGATTCCTGAGAGGTGCTGAACACACCCGGCCCTGCTTCCCCAGTGCTGTGGGGGTGCCCAGTGTGGCCTGAGGGACCAGTGTCCCCGTGCCCTCTCAGTCCCTGGCCTAGGACGTGTCCCTTTGCTGCTCTGAGTACCTCCGGTCTCCAGTGTTTTCTGCTGACTTACCAGCCAGGCGGGTCTGCTTTTCTCTGCTCTGATGATGTGGTTTGGGTGCTTGTGAGAGGGACATCGATTTTACTGAGTGGAGTGATGATTTCCTGCCTCAGCTCCACATTCTCAGGCAGTGCCCTTGCTCAGCGTGAACTCTGCCTGGGCTTCACTTAAAAGATGGCTGTTCATGCTATTGAGTTGTTTTGCAAATAAACAGCTCAAGGCTAGGGCTGCACCTTTATTTCATAGGAGCCAGTGGATGTGCACAGCCTTCCCATTCGAATTGCCATTTACTTTACAGCCTTGGAGGTCAAGGAAGGGAGCTGTTGGTGGTGAAGCTCCCCAGACATCTGAATTTGCCTTTGTGTTTTTTAAACCAGTCATTTTTTAAAAAGCAGGACATGTATTATTCTAGTATGAGCATTTCTTGAGAATAGATTGCGCCCTGTGGAGGGGTGTGGGCGGCTCACCCTGCAGGGTCTGCTAAGTGGCACAGTGTGGGAGGTACTGATTTGTGCTGATGTTGCTGCGGGCCTGGAGCACAGTAGCAGGTAGAAAATAAGTGCTTGGATTGAACCAAGCAAGGACGAGGCACTGATGGCCCTGGGAGCCCCAAGGAGGGGAGGGGTGCAGTCAGGGAGCCTGAGGTCTCAGGCTGCACCTGCATCAGTGGAGTTGGAAACCTGGGGGGGGGGGATAAACAGAGAAGAAAAGCGATTTCTGTGAAACCCTTCAACCCTTTCTTGGAGGTGCTGACTGTGGACCCCCGTCTTTCTCTGTCACTTTGGAGGGGACAGCAGCTCCCGTCCACGGTGCTCTATCACCTAGAATGTGGCACCTGCGGCTAGTAATGTATGGCCATGATGTGAGCCAGCTGTCACCAGGAATCATATTGTATCCAGAACCAGACATTTTATTTTTCCACTGAGACATTGCCCACTTCTGAGCAAATGACATCAGCCATTTTATTCCTGGCAGAAACCTCAGCATTAACTTGGAACATTGTTTCACTTCAGTCATGAAAAGGACTAATTATTTTCTTCTTTCGGAACCTCAGAATGCCTGTCTGGACCATGCCTTGAGCCCGGTGCCTGGTCTGGGCCATGCCCTATAATCAGCCAGGGCTCTGTGCCTGTGTGGCAGGCTAGGGCTGCCCTGAGTTCCAGCCATGGCCTCCTGGTCTCAAGGGGTCTGGTCAAGGTTGCCTGCATGCTACGTTGTTCGATGGCCCGGAATCCTCTAGTTTAGCAAACTCCCGTAAATACTTCAACACCCAGATTTACTGTCAAACATTAAGAATGGTTTACAGAGTCTTAGCTCTCTGCCTGTGTGTTCCCAGGAACTGGCGCCATTTCTCTCTTACAGCTCTTGTTATGTTGCAGTGTAGGTGAGGGCTGGAGGACACAGGTGAGGGATGCACGGCACAGGTGAGGGCTGGAGGGTGCAGGTGAGGGATGCACAGCACAGGTGAGGGCTGGAGGGTGCAGGTGAGGGATGCACAGCACAGATGAGGACTATCCAGAGCAGGGGGTGGGTAGAGTGGACAGCACAGGTAAGGACTATTCAGAGCGGGTGTGGGGTGGACAGCATAGATGAGGGCTGTCCAGAGCAGGGGGTGAGTGGGGTGGACAACACAGATGAGGGCTGTCCAGAGCAGAGGGTGGGTTGGCCAGCACAAGTGAGGGCTGTCCAGAGCAGAGGGTGGGTTGGCCAGCACAAGTGAGGGCTGTCCA
>NW_003852451.1:2296567-2298163 GCF_000181295.1 Otolemur garnettii
TGAGGGCTGTCCAGAACAGATGCGGGGTGGACAGCACAGGTGAGGGCTGTCCAGAACAGATGCGGGGTGGACAGCACAGGTGAGGGCTGTCCAGAGCAGCATCTGTCCTCAGACCAGGAGCTGCTCTACTGATTCCTCCACGCTTATCTCTGCACATCCTCTGAGACCCTCTTGTGGCACCGGGGGGAGTGAGCAGGTACATGGAGCCCTTTCTCTCCGTCACTGGAGCTGACGCCAGTGGAGAGAGTGGCAGACAGTAAACAAGGAGGATGGCTGGTGCATTGAAGGACGATTAGCTGGGTGAGGGCAGGGAGGTGGCTGGGGTTTGTAGGACTAGTCAGGGTCGGCCAAGTCTGTAGCTCATGCAGGAAGGGTCGTGTAGGGCCTTGACCCGCACCGTCACTCTCACAGGCAGGGTTTCATCCAACTTGCTCTTGGAATGCCCCATCGCATATGAGTCCTGTCAGCTATAAGCCAGAGCTCTTTAGTTATCCGGTGAATAAATGCAGTAATAAAAGAAAGGATGGGGTAGTGCCTGTGGCTCAAAGGAGTAGGGCGCAGGCCCCATATACCGGAAGTGGTGGGTTAAACCTGGCCCTGGTCAAAAACTGAAAAAAAAAAAAAAAAAAGAGGGATGGGCATGGCGCTGTGACCCCAGGGAAAATGTTAGCCTCTCGCCACAGCCCCAGGGAGACACAGACTGTCTTCCCTTTCTGTAGTGTTTATGTGAACTTTGGATCAGGAATAAAAGTAACTTAATCCAGGTCCCGAGACAATTGAAAATGGTAATGGAAACATTTTCCCCAAATTAAACCATATTGACTATATTCCCCACTGTAGAGGGCTAACGAATAGTTAGGGAGAAGTTGAGAAAGCTGCTTTTCCTCACAAGATCAAGCTCATAAAAGGAACTGACCAGGCCAGGATCACAGGTTTCAAATCAGTACCTGTCCTTTGTAAGAAGGTGAGTCTCCTGCGTCATTTTCAGGGTGAGCTGCACTTTCTGCAGACGGCCAGTAGCATGGCTTTCCTTATCCCAAGCAAATCCTTGACATACTATAAGAAATGCTGCAATTTTATGTAAATTTTTGTGATAAGAACTCCAAATTTTTTTTTTGAGTGACAGTAATGAGTCTTTATTTTAAACAAAAGGGACAGAATTAGCGTGTCAGGCTCAGATAATATTAAGTTTTTAAAATGTTTGGGATGGACGAAGTTAAGATCCATTTATGTTGATTTGCTTTAGCATTTCAGGCCCGTCAGCTCTAATCCCTTCATAGTTCTTTTATTTCAGGGAGCAGGAGCTGCGTAGTAGCTTTTCCTGGTCCCTGACGAGTCCTAGAGCCAAGTGGTCTCTGTGATGTGGGGCGCGGTGGGGTGCAGCTCGCTGACAGTGAGAGATGTGGGGTAGGGAAGTTGTTTAGCCCTCACTGTAGCTAGGACAACCTGGCCTCCTCGGTGTGAGAGTTAGCAGTCCATGATCACGTTTATGAATATTCCTTTCACATTTATTTATTTATTTATTTATTTGAGACAGAGCCTCAAGCTGTTCCCCTGGGTAGAGTGCCGTGGCATCACGGCTCACAGCAACCTCCA
>NW_003852451.1:2299037-2301451 GCF_000181295.1 Otolemur garnettii
GAACCCGCCACCTTAGGTGTATGTGGCTGGCGCCTTAGCAGGTTGAGCTATAGGCGCCGAGCCCAGAGAGGTGTTTTGTTGCTAGACACATGATCATCAGGAGGCTCTTCTCGCTGCCTCCCTGGGCTCCATGGCAGGTGTTCTCAGCATTAGTGACTCGGTCTTGGTTTGACAACGTGCACATTTTCCCCTTTTGATTGAGATCTTGCTCTAAAAGCATCAGTGATCAATCACCAATCAATCACCCTGTAAAGGTCTGATGTCCCCCAGGGCCGATCTGGCTCCCTTGGAGGAAGTGCATGACTGTTGGGAGTCAGTGTCAAAACCCTTCAGCCACATTTGAGCAACAAGGGAGCTATGAAGGGAGCGAGTGCCAGGCTAAGTCCGCCTCCAGCCATTCTCCATTCAGGGTGTCTTTCTCGTAGACTTCCCTATCAGCTCAGAGTGCTGGGCAGCATTCTTTTGTTAGAACTGCACTTCTGAAAAAATTTGATAAGTAGAACAAACAAAGTTTAAAAAGGGAAAATATAAAGCAATAGTAATATGACAAATCTTTGCATAATCGTTTTGAGCCATGATTCTGGGTTTAAAAGGCAATCAACTGAATAAGTCAAATAACCACCAGGAATTAGGTGAGACCTCTTATAATCGAGGCCTGTCTTCTTATTTTGCATACATGTGTCTTAACTTTCTCGAGGAATTTATGTAGTATTAGCAATTACACAGCCCTTTCTCCACAGACAGATACTAAAAGACCTCTTAGCTCAGGCTCTGTTAAGTCACCTGCAGAAGGCACCAACTGTGGAATTTCAATTACACCATTGTCCTGCCAAGTGAAGAAAACAGGCATTGGGGAGTTGGAGTACGATGTGGAGTCCTGTCCCATCATTTTGGGGAAAGCTGTTGACAGCGTGGACCAGCTTCCCGTCCTGGTCTGAGTGTGAATGTCTCTGGTTATGGCACTGGGCAGTTTGCTGAACTTTCTTTGTGGCCCATATATCAGGTGTGACACTGGTTCCTTAAAATTCAATTTGTAGGGATTTAGGAACAGTTTCTGTTTTAGGTAATTCTATGGAAGAAAGTTGGGCAGGAGGAATCCAGAAGAATTCAGATTTTAGTGTACATTTAGATAATAAGAACTTGAAAGCAGTGTACAGGGCCATAGTCTAAGAACAGGTGTGTGATCGTTTTTCTTGAAGAAACGTAACTTTTTCTCCCTACATTGAGCACCTGGGAATCTCAAATTTTAAAACCTCTTGAGGCTAGGAAGCCAAAGAAGTTCAACTTTAGATTTTATTAAGGGCCTTAATTTTTCTGGGCCTGCCAGGAAGTGACAATTTCTATTCAGTCACTATGAGGCTGGGAATGCTTACACATTCCCTACCATGAGGGCCTAATCAAAGTCTGGACAATAGAAACAGTGTTTCCAATTTTATCTTGCTATAAAGAGAGAGCAGATGTTTATGGAACTTATAGAAATAATTATAAACTATGTCATAAAAAATAAGAATATTCATAAAAAGTTTCTGAAGTTTTCTGTAATCAAGTAGGGATAAACAGCAAATGATATAGTCAAATGGAGGGACCCCCCAAATAGAGCAGCCCCCAAATCAGGTGTTCCACCTAGGATAAGTGAACAGGTCAACCCGCAGCCTTCCCACCGTTAAAACCTCCATCCATCACTGCCCACTTGCCGATTTCCTTCTGGAACTCTCTTGCCCTGATGGGGGTGGAAATAAAAGCCCATGTTGCCCACACAGACCCTGGATTCTGTTTTCCTTTCATTTCAAGGAACGATTTTTATTTAGGTCCTTGATCTCTCCGCAAATGCTTCCACCTTTGTTCACAAAAGTACGTTTTACCAAGTTGCCATAGACTATAGATAGCTTAAGAGAGAAAATTCGCTTAAATGTGAAGAGCAAAACATTTAGGTAAACAACTGGCAATGTTTTAAATAAAAGTCATAAAAACATAATCAAGAATTTATTATACACTTGCTTGATTTTGATTAGCAGTTTTCTAAACTTTGTTTCATCAGAGTTCTAGAAATTTTTATATAGCCTATTGATCTTAAAGTCATCAGAAATCTGTGTTCAAGAGAATTTATTAGAGTCCTTTTCATGAAAAGCAACTTTGAGCTACAGCTGATGAACAATGCTCTGTGAGAAAAATCGAAATAATAACTCTGGATGACAAAAACTTAGAATTGCCACGGTCAAAAATTTGATGAAAGTTCACAACTGACAAGGAAATTTAGTTATTACGATACATACAGAACTTTAAGATAACAACCAGAATTGTGACCAACAGCATCTCATCAGGACCAGCGGACTTCATTTCCCGTGGTGTTTAAAATGCATCAGGAATGTCCCCATATAAATGTAGCTTAAAGAGGATTTTTTTTTTTTTTTTTT
>NW_003852451.1:2301591-2308598 GCF_000181295.1 Otolemur garnettii
GCCTGGCTATTTTTTGGTTGCAGCCGTCATTGTTGTTTGGCGGGTCCGGGCTGGGGATTCGAACCCGCCACCTTAGGTGTACGTGGCTGGTGCCTTTGCCGGTTGAGCTATAGGTGCAGAGCCTCTTAAAGAGGATTTAACTCAACTGCCAGAATGATGCCGATAGCATTAGATTTCTAAAAATTTATGTAATTTTCAAAATATTCATATCGATAACATACCGATAATATAACTGAAAGAAGATCTAATATCACTTAATATGTGACAGTGTGTCCCACATAATTTACCAAAAAGGTTAATCATTTAATGTCTCTACAAGATGGAAAATACGTTATTTGATGCTCTCTGTGGGCCAAACTGGGAAACCTCAAAGTTAATTCTAGGTCAAAAGACTTCATTTAGGATTTTGATCCTAGGGAAGTCTGCCAGAGAAGTCAAAAGGTTTAAAATACTTGATCAATACAGAATCACAGGTCGTGAAATAATATTGTCCATTTAACCGGCATAATAATCAAAACACAGAAAGTTCCATGGATTTACAAACTTTAACTCCTTCAAGGCTATGTTAACCAGTTTGACGAAAGTATTTCAAATTGTATATAAAACCAGCACATTGTACCCCATAATTGCATTAATGTACACAGCTATGATTTAATAAAAATTTTTTAAAAAGTCAGTTTTCCCAAGTAATTTGAAGCCTGGTGAAGAAAACACAGGAAATTATCTTGGTGGGATGTAAATCCTTTGCTTTTGTTGTTTGTTTTCTTGGGCAGTTGGGGAAGAGTGAAGAAAAATCTTTTACAGTGCGTCCTGCTCCGAGGGAGGCTTGTTCACACAACATCATTAGGAGTCCAGCCAAATGAAATGCGCTTGAGTTAAATCAGACGCAAGAAGAATGTGTGTCCAGGCTCTCAGTGTGCCCCAGTCACAGAGGAATGTTAGTTCTGAGAGCTGGTGCCTCTGCCAGGGGCACAGGCGGCTCTTAGAAACGGATGAAGATGTGAAGTTTTCTGGTTACACAGAACAACTCAGACCATCAGGGAAAGCCCAGCATTTCTACCTTAAAGCAGAATCCAGGTGTGATGGGGAAAATACTGTTTTTCCAGGCCACCGGATAAACACCGCGGTGTCAGGTCGCGGCAACAGTATCTGAACCAGAGAAAAGAGTTACTGGAGCCGCTGAAAGGTTGAGAAAGTGAGTTGTCATCACAAGTCTTCTCAAGGGGAGAAAGAGCTGGAAGCAATGACGATGCCTCGCACGTTAGGGAGTGTGAGACGCAGCAAAGCTAAATGACCAATCTCAGCTTAAGAAACGAAAAAGAGTGGAAAAGACAGTGTTTGTCACATGAAGCTAGGAGGAGAAGTAAATGGACCTCAGGAAGAAAGGTGGCAGAAATAGAAACTGGAGATTGCTATTAAAAAATACTTCAAAAATTAAAAATCAAAACCACTTGTAATTTTATTAAGAGCAAATCAATATTTCAAGATGTCTGGCTGTGCAACTAACTCAGCGGGTAGGGCACCAGCCACATACGCCCAGGCTGGCGGGTTTGCGCCCAGCCCGGGCCTACTAAACAATAATGACAACTGCAACAAAAAAAATAGCCGGCGTTGTGGGGGGCGCCTATAGTCCCAGCCACTTGGGAGGCTGAGGCAAGAGAATCGCTTGAGTCTAAGAGTTTGAGGTTGTTGTGAGCTGTGATGCCATAGCACTCTACCAAGGTAACATAGTGAAACTGTCTCAAAACAAAACAAAACAAAACAAAACATTCATTCTTTAGAAAAATATAAACAATTTTCCAAATTTATTAAAGATTAATTTTTAAATTTATTAAAGATTAATTTTCACATGAACTAAAAGGCATTTGGGTTAAATACCATACATTTTATATGAACACTCATTTATTTAAAATCTCAACACACACGGACTATTTTGTGAATATTTTATAAATTAGGATACATTTAACTACAGTTCCCCAGTTTCCCTATATATGGTGACTTTGGGAACACCATTTGTATTTCTGACAAGATTGGGACCTGTTCACATGGCTGAACTTCACTTGTCCTGGCTGGTGATCTACTAAAAGCTCTGGATCAACATTTTCAGGAAAGTAGTTTGATTGCCAGATGACGAGGGTCCAGAGAGACGGGGACAGGTCCACCAGACTTTGCCAGAAGGCTGGGATTCTGGAGGACAGTGAGAATAGCCTGTCTAGGACCGTTATTTTCTTCCATTTCTAAAATTACAGTTTTATACTTTTTAACCTGTTAACCGTTTGTTATGGTGCACAAGATGAGACCACCAGACAAACTGAATAAGCTGGAGTCTGTGGGTCTGGGCAGACAGGATGCAGCTGGTGTGGTCGGTTCAGGTCCTGCCTGACCTTCACCCCGCCTCCCATTCTTACTGTTTTGTAAACATAACTCCCACCCCAAGGATGCCTGTCCTGAGTTGTTCAGGTGGATTGATTTAGGTGATTAACTTTTGAACTGGAATGTTGACGTCAGTAGGAGTCTTTTATGAAGACTGGCTGGCTTGAGTCAGAGGAGCAGCAGTGACCACCTTGGGGACAGAGTTTTTATAGGGTGACCTATGCAGGCTGAAAAACAATACAACGGGTATGTACAGAAGCAAATTTATGGCACTTGTGGTTAATAACAGTTACTGGTTAACTAGTTCAGCAAGAAAACTATTTTTCAGAACAATGGAGTCAGCAGGACCCTAAGGTGCCAGTTGTGCCCCCTGGACGGCCTCATCCTGTTTCCCTAATCTTTGCCCCATCTCCTCATCCTTCTTGTTTTACTTTCCTCAGTGTTAGGGAGGGGGAGGTATCTGGGGTGCTGACTCCACCATCTCACTTTATCTTAAACAATAATCAGTATAATCCATGACCCAAAAGAACATTCTAGTTCAAAAGTTAATCTCCTAAATCAATCCACCTGAAAACTCAGGACAGGCATCTTTGGGGTGGGAGCTAAATTTACAAAACAGTAAGAATGTGAGGCGGGGGTGAAGGTCGGACAGGACCCGAACTGACCACACCAGCTGCCTCCTGTCTGCCCAGCCCGACAGACTCCAGCTTATTCTCACTGTATGTGCTTTCAGTGTGGTAATTTTTTTAACCTATTTTTATCATTTTTTTCCAGTTTCAAATGAATTCAGGATTAAATTTTGGATGTTTACATTTTAGCTTGGACTTGGGTAATTATGTAAGAAAAACAACCTCCCAGTGGTCTTGGATTTTCGGTAATGGCCTTTTGGTTGCCAGTCTTGTTTGCCGGTCTAATAAATACAGAATGAAAACATCTAATTAATACAGAATGAAAACATTTCAGCGATTTTCTTTTCTGCTTTTTAGCTTTGGCCCCTGTGTGGCGAACAGAGCAATTTCGTGCCAGAGATAGTTACAGTGTTGCTCTGAGCTCAAGATTTTGACATGCTTTATCTGAGAGCTTAATTTTTATAAACATCTAGTTCTTTCCTTTTAGACTTTCAATCCTTCAATTAACTATTCCATCACCCTGAGCAATTGTTAGTCAGGAAAACCCAAATTTACATTAAAAGGGTGACTCTTACATTATTGGGTTACCATGGAGCTATTATAATTTATAAAGCCATTAATTTGAAAGCCCTTTAAGACCTTTATTTTAAAAAAAAATCTTTGCTGGAATACTGTAAGCAGTGAGTTCTATCTCAATACGTGTACAACAATCTGTAGATTCAAAGCAGGCAGAAAAGAAAATACAGGAAGATAGGGAACCTAGAAGTCTCTACATACCAACTCTTTAGTTAAAAGGTTTTTGGTAATGACATTGAATAATGACCCTATGTGTCTGAATTTTCCTTGATAAAATTTGCCCCTTAGTTTAAAAATGTGCAGGAGAATAGCTGGTGTCCCAGAAAACTCAGCATACCTAAATGTTTCAGAATCCCATTTCTTTTCTTATTGATCTCTTGAGAGTAAAGAAAATCCTATAAATGCTGTCACAGAATGTCAGGAGTTTGGACCAGTGTTATAGATGGAGGTCACCACCACAGCAGATTTTAATCAGCCATTCCATCTCTACTATCTAAAGTGTTTATTTTTGCTCTAGGAAGATTCTCAGAAACAAGCAAGGGAGAAGAGCCAAATCATTTACAGATGCCTATAAACAGACCATAATCACAGTGTTCACAAACATTTCAACTTAGACATGCAAATCAACCAAAATGTGAGATAAGGCACACAGACCAAAGATGGCTTCACCAGAAAAGACGAGCCTCAGAGGTAGAACAGACTCCTGCAGACAGCACAGGACCCGGACCAGAAGGCTGCTTTCCTTATAGACAAAAAGACTTGCCAGAAAAGACAAAAAGTCTTTTATCAACCCAGGAGAAATGTAATAGCCTTTACCAAGGCATCCTTATAAACAAACCAAATCCCAAATAATATAAAAAAGCCTAAACCCAAAAGAGGGAGGCTTGTCCCGAGAGAAGACACTCCAGGGAGACAAGGTGTGTTGCGGAAGCAGGTAGCTCAACGAGCTGAAGTGAAGACTGTGCACCAGTTCCAAGAATCACTGATTTCTCCTGATAGTAGATGGGTCTTCAGATCCCACTTCTGGCACCATTTGTGTCAACCCAAATAACAAATAGAGAGGCTCTCTAAAAGAAATGATGTTTGTATAGGAATAGGACATTGCGATCGGAATGTTCTTGCAATAGTAATTGCATATGTGTGGAGGGAGCAGAACACAACGGTTTTAAAAGAAAATAGGCAGGAGAGTTACATAAGTGTGTTGAGATAATTATCCTTGGCTACAAGAATCAATAGCAAGAGTGACACCAGCCCAGGGTTGGATAGGCAGTTGCTAGGTAGATGTCCTTAAACTCTATAGAAGTATGTTTTGTGTGACAGCTTTTGTGCAAGGTACAATTTTTGTAGTCTTTTGTAACAGTTTTGTTATCAAGCATGCAAGCTTCAGAACCCTTCCTTCATAGTTTCTGCAGCTCCATTTGTCTTTTTTTTTTTTTTTTTTTTTGAGACAGAGTCTTACTCTGTCGCTCTGGGTTGAATGATGCCATGGCATCATTGCTCACTGCAACCTCAAATCCCTTGGCTCAAGCAATCCTTCTGCCTCAGCCTCCTGAGTACCTGGGACTACAAGTGCCCACTGTAACACCTGGGGTGCTTAGAGGGTCCCCATCCTGCTGAGTTACAGAGGTGACTCTAGTTTCTTTTATCCTGTATTTTTGTGATGCTGTGATAACACCTTTTAAAAATAATTTGTTTCCCCATCTCCTGCTTTCTGGCTAGATTTTTCTATTTTAGTAGAGACAAGGTCTCATTCTTGCTCAGGCTGGTCTCAAACTCCTGAGCTCAGGCAATCCACTGACCTCAGCCTCCCAGAGTGCAAGGATGATAGCTGTGAGCTACTGTGTCCACCTGCCATTTGTTTTTTTTAATACGAGTGATTCCACTTTGATTCTGACATCTTTGACAAGGTACAGTTGGCTCAGGGGTCCAGCTCAATTGTCCTTCAATGTGTTCACTTATCTGATCCATCAGTATGTAACCAAGCTCCTGGGCTGCTGCCCCCGTGCAGAGGCGGGTGCTGCCTCCCTGCATGAGCTCGGGCATCTAGGCCAGGCCTCTGCCATCCTCCACTGCCCATGAGTCATCGTGCTACTGGACCTGAACACCCCAAAAGGAAGGAGAAAAGGAAGAGGGAGGGAGGGAAATTTTATCATGCCTTAAAGCATTACGGTGTTTTCAGTTTTCGAATCTGTGACGTCTGTTCGTGTACATGTCCATGTCCAAAAATCCTTATAGAAGTTACAGCCAGGAACGGTGGCTCATGCCTGTGATCCCACACAGGCTTAGGTGGGTGGATTGCTTGAGCTCACAGGTTCAAGACCAGCCTGAGCAAGAGCGAGACCCCATATGTACTAAAAATAGAAAATCTGAGGCAAGAGTTGGAGGTTGCTGTGAGCTATGACGCCACAGCACTCTACCAAAGGTGACAGCTTAAGACTGTCTCAAAAAAAATAAATAAATAAAATAAAAAGAAGTTAAAAACTGCAAGTAGTAATGCCAAGGAGAGGAGAGTGATGTCATGTTCTAACAGCTAACACACAAGTAATGATGCCTCATCACCTGCCACAAGGGTCTGTGCGGCATGAGAAAGAATTGTTTCTGGGTCGTTCAAGCAGGAGACCCCTGGGGCACTTCCCCTGCCTGGAGGCCTGCCGAGGTCCAGCTGATCACTGTCCACTAAGGTCTCAGAATTTGTATGGAGCAGCTTCATCCTTGGGGTGCTTAGAGGGTCCCCATCCTGCTGAGTTACAGAGGTGACTCTAGTTTCCTTTATCCTGTATTTATGTGATGCTGTGATAACACCTTTTAAAAATAATTTGTTTGCCCATCTCCTGCTTTTTGTGCTGACTGCAGCAGAGAGGAAGGAGCACCTCCATGGAATGCACCTGGCCCCAGCTGGAAGCTCTACAAAGTTGCACTGAAGGCAGCTAAGCAGAGCAGATCCTGTCATCCAGAAGGAAGGAAAGAGCTCAAGGAAAAGGCTGACCAAACAGCCAGTGTTCCTTCTTGAAGAGCCAGGCAAGGGAGGGATGTCCTTGAGCTGGAAGGAGGAGCATCACATGGCTGCAAGTGCATTTATGCTTCAGAGCGCTTGAAGGATGCCATGCAAAGGTGGACGGTGTGCAAAGGTGGACAGCATGTAAAGGTGGACAGCATGCAAAGGCGGACAGCGTGCAAAGGCGGACAGCGTGCAATGGTGGACAGTGGGCAATGGTGGACAGCGTGTAAAGGTGGATGGTGTGCAAAGGCGGACAGTGTGCAAAGGCGGACAGCGTGCAAAGGCGGACAGCGTGCAATGGTGGACAGTGGGCAATGGTGGACAGTGTGCAAAGGTGGACAGCGTGCAAGGGTGGAGAGTGTGCAAAGGGGGACAGCGTGCAAAGGTGGAGAGTGTGCAAAGGGGGACAGCGTGCAAGGGTGGAGAGTGTG
>NW_003852451.1:2308894-2310105 GCF_000181295.1 Otolemur garnettii
GTGCAAAGGGGGACAGTGTGCAAAGGGGGACAGTGTGCAAAGGGGGACAGTGTGCAAAGGGGGACAGTGTGTAAAGGTGGACAGTGGGCAATGGTGGACAGTGTGCAAAGGCGGAGAGTGTGCAAAGGGGGACAGCGTGCAAAGGTGGACAGTGTGCAAAGGGGGACAGCGTGCAAAGGTGGACAGTGTGCAAAGGTGGACAGTGTGCAAAGGTGGACAGCATGCAATGGTGGACAGCGTGCAAAGGCAGAGAGTGTGCAAAGGGACAGTGTGCAAAGGTGGACAGCATGCAATGGTGGGCAGCGTGCAAAGGTGGGCAGCGTGCAAAGGGGGACAGTGTGCAATGGTGGACAGTGTGTGAAGGCAGAGAGTGTGCAATGGTGGACAATGTGCAAAGGTGGACAGCATGCAAAGGTGGACAGTGTGCAAAGGGGGACAGCATGCAATGGTGGACAGTGTGCAAAGGGGGACAGCATGCAATGGTGGACAGTGTGCAAAGGCAGAGAGTGTGCAATGGTGGACAGTGTGCAAAGGCGGAGAGTGTGCAAAGGTGGACAGCATGCAAAGGTGGACAGTGTGTAAAGGCGGAGAGTGTGCAAAGGTGGACAGCATGTAAAGAAGGACAGTGTGCAAAGGTGGACTATTTTAAAATTAATAATACTAAGTCAATTGCTCACTAGCATTTGAGAAAGCTACACTGTGTCCCAAAGTTGGGCAGGCAATTCAGAAGGCAGAGGAGGAAGGATGTAGGGTCTCACCTTAGAATGGAGGATTGGACAGAGTAGGGCACTCAGAAAATAAGGGAATGAAAATCTTTTTGAAAATCTTTCAGGTTATGAATAAAAAATTGTAGCTCAAGAAACATGGCCACCTCGATAGCATTAGCAAAATGAGAGAGAGAGTAAATTAAGATATACTCAGAAAGCCAGGCATTAGGGTCCAGTAATCAACCTTAAAAGAAGGCCTTTGGTTGATTTTTGCCCAAGCACAGGGATAGAGGGTGATACGGTGCTAAGAAATCTCATTCCAGGCTCGGTGCCTGTGGCTCAAGTGGCTAAGGCGCCAGCCACATACACCTAATGTGGCAAGTTCGAATCCCCAGCCCGGGCCCGCCAAACAACAATGATGGCTGCAACCAAAAAAAAAAATGACCAGGCGTTGTGGCGGGCGCCTGTAGTCCCAGCTACTTGGGAGGCTGAGGCAGGAGACTC
>NW_003852451.1:2310125-2333436 GCF_000181295.1 Otolemur garnettii
CTTGAGCCCAGGAGTTGGAGGTTGCTGTGAGCGTGATGCCATGGCACTCTACCCAGGGGGATAGCTTGAGGCTCTGTCTCAAAAAAAAAAAAGAAAGAAAGAAATCTCATTCCACACCTCCGTCAGCAGAATGCCCTCCCCGTGGAGACCCTGTCCAGGGACACTCCTGGGGTGACAGTCCAGCCCTGCACCTGAAACGCCCCCGCCCGTGGGGCACCAGAGAAGGGGTCCTTTCTCCACCTCTGCTTCTGGAAATGGACCCTTTTGGAGATGGGCAGCTTCATTTTCTTTCCAGTCAGAGGCTCTGAGAGGCTGTCATCATGCCTCCCCTTCTCCCGTCACCATTCCTCTAGCTCTGCTGCCCCGTGGGTCACTCCCTTCACAGCTGTCCAGCCTGGGTGTCCCTCCTGGATCCTGGACACACAGAGACTCTTCTGGCCTCCTCCCCCTTCTTCCAAATCCTTCCTTACACCCACGGCCCCTTTGGACTTCTAACTCCACCCTGTAATTTCCCATTTTTATTATTGTAACAAATGAGCACACGTGTGCACAGAGGAAGTCAAACTCCATGGAAATCAATCAGGAGAGAGAGGGAGGAGGGGTGAGCAAAAACCTACCTCAGGGGTTCAAGGAACACTACTGGTGTTCCACAGACCAGCTCCGGGACGCTTTGGGCTCCTCGAGTCTGTCCTTCCAGGGCTCTGGGTTTTCATCATTCCTTGGTTTTGGAGCTGGAGAAATTCAGGGATGGTCCTAGGGCTGTGGAGTCCGGGCTGAGGTAGTTGTTTTGCTGTTGACTCTGATGGTAATACTGTCACTTGGGTGGAGGAAATGGAAGCTCTGGGACTGGAAGCCACCCGCACAGGTCCCATGGTGAGCTAACGGGACCAGAGCGTGCACTGCTTGGTCTTTTACTCCAAGCTGTGTGCTCTTCTGTCCCCTGTCCTGACCAGATCCCTATTTGCATGCTCTGGCCTCTTTACCTGCTGAGAGTATCCAGGGGTTAGTGAGTGGGTCACTGGCTCCCTGTCCCCCTGAGCCTTGCTTTTATCTTGTGAATAGTTTGCACCACTCTGCTCCTGCCTGCCTGCCTGGATCTGGTTCTGTTGAATCTTGCTTTTTTTTTTTTTTTTTTTTAAATCTTCGGAAAAGTCTTCCCCAAGACTACGCAGTGATGTCTGTTTTCTCCAAAGCGCCGTGGGTTTGGACCACGCTTACGTTTAACCTGGTCCTCCAGCAGCCTGTGCGGGGTGGCTTCTGATCTGCAATTGCCACCTTACCTCTCAGAGCCGTTAGCTCGATGGCAACAGCTAAATCACAACCAATAACATAAGCAGAGGCAAGTCTATACTTTACCTAATTACTGACTTCTCAATTTTTAAAAATAATTTTTGGACAGATGGTTCATTAAAATATAGTAGAAAACACCAAAAGTGTTATAGACACAAATGAGATATATGAATAATGCTTCGATTTCATGTTTTTCAGAAAGACTACCTCCGCCCCGTTGTTCCTGAGCAAAAGTCAGAGAGAAGTTTTATAAATGTGCCTGTGTTGGTGAAGATGTAGACGTGTCCATCTACTTCAAATTTTATATTATGTAAGGTGTTAAAATGTGATGGTTGTAGACCTTTGCTGCTACTCTAGGATATTAATTGCAGTCTTTAAATTTTATGTCATACACCTATTAGTTTGTTCCTTTGAAATTTATTCCATTTTTTATACTTATAAAATTATTTCTTGACCAACTCAGGTAAGTACTCCCCTGTATTTTCTTCTTGTATTCTGATTTTATATTTTTATAATGAAGCATTTACTTATTCCTAACTAGTGCATCCTTATTCCTAACTACTTGTGTGCTTGGAAAGTGAGACTTTATTCTAATGTTTTCCCAGATGGCCAGTCTCCCCATGGTCATTAATGATGTGTCAGTTTGTAATTGGTGTTCAGCACGTCTCTATCATGTTTAAATCCCTGTGCATGTGCTTCAGTGATGAGCTGAGTTTTCTGGTTTTCTGGTCATTGATTTACCTGTGTATGTTTGTGGTGTGTCCTCTCTGCTCTCTTCAGTACGCCTTTAAAGTGTGTGTTGTATGTAACACAGCAGGCATTGTTCTTGTTTTTATTACTTTTGTCTTTTCTAAATAAGCAGAATAACTTTTGCTTATTTTCTTAAGTTACAAATCACAGTTGGATTTTGATTGTGGTCATAGTAAAATTTAAGTTAATTTTTAGTAGAATAAACGTGTTTAAAATTTTGTTATTGTAGCCAGGAACATGGTGTATTGCTTAACTTATTTAGGTTAAGAAATCGATTCTTTAATACTCCCAAACCTGTTTTCATAGCAATAGAAAATGGAAAGTATACTTGAATTGGGAAGATATTTCAGGTCCCTTTTATGTATGTAATACAGCAGGGATTATTCATTTTTCCTATTTTTAAGATACGCCGTGTAATAAAAATATTTTATTGTTGTGTATAACAAAGGGCATAAAAATGCTCACTGCCCTTTGCCTGAGCAAGTCCAGAGCAAAAGCTTCATGCATAGACATGTTAATTGCAGCAATAATGTTTCGTAAATTAAGGTATATCCACCCAATAGAATTCTACATAGAAATTTAGAGTGACTTCGAGGACTGGAATGATGCTGAAAATGTTTTTAACATGCTCTGTTTTAAGAGATGGAAAACCTTTTTAGGATTCCGTGCTTACCAGACGGGCGCTCTTGTGGGCACTCCTTCCCCACACCTCTTCCTTCTTTCATTGAGCTGGCTGTGCACTGCCAGGAGCACCCCCTACACAGGCCAGGTGTTCCCCCACCTGTGCTGTTCCAGCCAAGGTCCCACTCCTGCCTGTGTCCTGGATCCACTTTCCCCGACCATCCCTAGGACACACTGTCCAGTACTTACATCTTACTGTTGTTCCCCTCCTGCTAATATGGAAGCCGGGCAGGGATTATTTTGACTGCTTTGTTCAGACTTTAATACCCAGACCGTGTGTAAGAGATGCCGGGCAGTGAACAAACCTGGGATGAAAGGTGACCTAGGAAAGTGATACACACTGGGGGCTGCTCGCTGCCAAGACAGAGGGGGTGGTCTGGCCTCCGTGATCGGCTCCCTGCTGGGCATGGTGTCGTCCAGTTGGGTGGTTTGTCTCTTAGGTCTGGAGGCAGGTGGAGGGAAGACCATGGTTCCCGAGGTCCTGGTACTCACGTATGCCTCCTGGGCCAGGCTCGGCTACCACCCTCCCTCGAGCCCCAACCCAGAAGGGGCCCCACCTGGACTGACCTGGGGGGCCTCCTGCCTTGTTCCAGCCACCCCCAAATCTGGTCTGCTGGATAATCCACAACACACAATTTAGAGACCAAAAATATCACGGTATTTTCATATCACTCACCTCTTGCTTTTCAAAAGTTCATTTAGAAAATATTTCATAAGAAAAGATTCATGTTGAGAGGGATCAGCATCTGACAGTGCAGAGAAAACTCCAGAAGCTCCAATCAGAATGTCTATTTTTACTGAAGAAGAGGAAGAAAGTCTTCTCAGCTGACAGACGTGCCCCTAAAAGGCTGAGGTAATCAGCTGTGGGAAGAAAGGCATTCAAAACACGAGTCTGCTTTTAAAGAAAATCAAGCCAGATTTAAAAATAAAAAGCTGGATGAAAGAAATCAGAAGGCTATTTGGCTTGTTTGAAATAGCAGAGACTTCAGTGTTTTTATGCGGAAGGGTTCCGGGTCTATGAAAACGCGTGATGATGCTGAGTCTGCGGTGGGGGCGGCAGCTTCCTGCTGCAGGGCCACCTGCCAGGCGCAGCCGCAGGAGGTGAGATGCTGAGTTCAACAGTCACATCAATTTTAACTGCATTTTGGATACCCCATCATAAGGATTAAAGATAAGAGCTAGAAAGAAGTAGGAAAAGTGATTATCGAGGGTGTTCAGGCTTGCCCGGTTCCACGTGTAATTTTATTATCCAAGGATCTGGCAGGTCTGACCGCTGGACACTCTTGTCCAAGGATCAACCAAGCTGTAGTCGTCCACCAGGAGGAAGGCCTGGCTCACTTTGCTTGCTTGTAGGTAGAACACTCTGCTCATAATCACAGGTATGGGAACCACCTGATATGGGAACTATCAATTTCTTTTCTTGGGTGGTGCCTATGGCTCAGTGGGTAGGGCACCAGCTCCATATACTGAGGGTGGCGGTTTCAAACCCAGCCCTGGCCAAACTGCAACAAAAAAATAGCTGGGCATTATGGCAGGCGCCTGTAGTCCCAGCTATTTGGGAGGCTGAGGCAAGAGAATTGCCTAAGCCCAGGAGCTGGAGGTAGCTGTGAACTGTGTGACACCACGACACTCTACGGAGGGCAATAAAGTGAGACTCTGTCTCTACAAAAAAAAAAAAAATTATTTTCTTAAGTTAATCCTGAGAGTGGTCCCAACCATCCCTGACTACTCCTGGGGAAGATTATGAGGTTTCCCTGCCCAAGTTTTGGGATGACAGGTTAGCACTGAGCACACGCCCTTCGCTCGCTGTCCTGTCTCCCTGGCCCTGCAGGCCTCATGGCAGAGGACCCAGCTGCAGGGATGGTGGAACCAGGGGTGGGTTGGAGCAGGTGGGACTTGCTGCAGGCAGATGGGTGCCTGCTGTGGTAGGGCCTGACACAGCCCCCTCTGGGCGACACATCTCCCTGGGTGTGCAGAAGGGGTCCCTTGGGACCTTGTTAGGGACCCAGAAACTTCTTTTTCCAAAACTTCCTCTGCGAGAAATGCAATCATGTTAACTCATTTCTGGGGGGAAAAAAAGTATTAGAAAAAAAGAAAGGGTTCTTTTTAACAAGTAGTATATTCTTATAAGAGATTTATCTTGTTTCATTCCCTAAATTAATCTGAGATTTTGAGGTTGGACTGAACTACTGTCAGGAAATAACCTAGTAATATTGAAGAGACATTAGAAATGTCCTCCTATGATAATTCCAGTATTCAGTATTCATCTTGCAGGATTTTCATTTGATACTAGAATAAAAAAATCACTCTTCTACCCTGTAACACTTGGGCAAAATCAATAATCAATGCATCCATACTGGGAACTGGATTCCTTTGGGTCCTATTTTCTGTACTCCATGCAGGGCTTGGAAGGCTCCCATCCCAGCAAAGCCTCAGCTGTTCCTCTGTCTGCAGAGACTTGTCTAAAGGCTAACGGTGAAGCAGCCGCCTGCCCAGCCGGCCCAGTGAGGAGTCAGAAACACACCAGAGCCCTCCCACCCGAGACCCCCACCGCGACAGCAGGAGAATGAGGAACTCAATCAAACAGGAAGAGACTACTGGAAAGTTCTAAAATCTTAATTTTTTTTCAGGAAATCAGGGGTTACCCTAATGTATACATACAAACACTCACACACACGTCATTTTGCTAATTCCTTTAAAAATTCCCTCACCAATGAATCAGTTCTCATTCATGAGCACTCAACGTGTGTTCAGCCCACACTGGTGCTTTGCTGAACACAGATTAGCTTGTCTTCAGGGATTATTGACACTTTGCTTTATGTCAGTAAATCTGAACACAGCTCCCGGAGAGCCAAGACCGAGCCACCCGGCTGCCACTGACGCGCCATGATCTCTGAGATGGAGCGCTGCGATGACAGCAGAGTATGAGCCATGATCTCTGAGATGGAGCGCTGCGATGACAGCAGAGTCTGAGCCATGATCTCTGAGATGGAGCGCTGCGATGACAGCGGAGTCTGAGCCATGATCTCTGAGATGGAGTGCTGCGATGACAGCGGAGTCTGAGCCATGATCTCTGAGATGGAGCGCTGCGATGACAGCGGAGTATGAGCTCTGTTGTGGGCGGCAGTTTTCAGTTTTGCTGCTTCATTATCTTAAGGGTTGACGTTCCATGATTTTGCTTTGCATAATTCTTTACATATCTCAAAAATGGATGCAGACACAATTATTCACATTATTTTTACTGTTCCAGTCATTCCTTAAGCTAGATAAACACTTCATGAAAAAAAAAGTATGTTTTCTCTTGTAGCCATGTGTCAAGGTTAGCTGGTCCATTTTGTTCTTACATTCTAGACTAGGTAAGCAAACACTAGTCCCTTTTTCAAAAAAAAAAAAACACAGATATAGAAATAAAAGTCAATAGCCTGAAAAAACCAGCCCAAGAAGGGTGGTTCCTGTGGCTCAGTGAGTAGGGCACAGCCCTCATATATCAAGGGTGCTGGGTTTAAACTTGGCCCCGGCCACACTGCAACAAAAAAATAGCTGGGCATTGTGGCGGGCGCCTGTAATCCCAGCTACTTGGGAGGCTGAGGCAAGACAATCGCCTAAGCCCAGGAGCTAGAGGTTGCTGTGAGCTGTGACACCATGGCACTCTACCGAGGGTGATAAAGTGAGACTCTGTCTCTTAAAAAAAACAAACACAAAAACAAAACTAGCCCAAGCAAACAAAAGATTCAGACCTGGGCTTGTGGGACCTGGAATTTGGATGTGTTCTTGCAATAGGAAATACATCTTTCATGTTGGAAATTCTCCTGTCTTCAATTTCTTCTCTCAAGGAGAAGATTCAACTGTGGCATCGCGTAACAGGCCACTCTCAAATTTCTTTTATTAAAGAAAATTTCATACCACTATGGTTATTACTCTATAACTATGAATATTAGAGTAAACTTGAAATACTTTCACCAGGAGTAGGTATTTGATTCCACAGATGATTTGGAAGATCGCTATAAATGCTGTGTTTTAGTGATTATTTATAATTTGAGAAAGTAACTCCTGTAGTTCTGAGAATTTACCCAGTCCCACCCGCACTCATATGTTTAATCTCTACTGTAAACACCAACTGCTGTGCGGAGCTGTTCCAATTCCTTCCCAAAGTCTGGTGAATGCAGAGCCGCCACCCAGACTTACACTTCACACTCTTGTCACGTTCATGGGCTTGCTTCCTGCCCTGGTCCATTCTTACCCTGCTACCTCATGACTATTTGCTTCCTAATGAAGAGCCGTGTCCGTGATCAGCATGCAGCAGGCGCTGAGTAAAGCCTGCCTGGGTCGCGGTGGGCTGCCTGTGCACTTCTCCAGGCGGCTGCTCTGTTTCAGCAGCTTCTATAGACGTATGTTGATGTTTTTTATTTTTTATTTTTTTGGCTGGGGCTGGATTTGAACCTGCCACCTCTGGCATATGGGGCCAGCGCCCTACTCCTTTGAGCCACAGGCACCGCCCATGTTGATGTTTTTTTAGAAAAGATTTTTTCCATATTTCAATCATGGACATGCGTGTTTTTGTTTTCAAAAAAACTTTAGTGGGTTCAATAAAGAATACTTTAAAAAAAGTCTAGACGTACAGTTCTTTTGTTTTAGCATCTTACTTACAGGCTGCGTTTGCCCTTTTGAGTCCCATCAGGGGCACCCAGTGAGGACCCTGCTGAGTCCCATCAGGGGCACCCAGTGAGGACACTGCTGAGTCCCAGTGAGGGCACCAGGTGTGGACGCTGCTGAAGCTGGGTGGGGGGCACCCTTTGTAGAGGATGTTGAGTTCCATCTTTTGGATGAGGCTTGGCTGGGGGAAACGGCAGACACATTCTTCCAAATTATGGTGTTCATGACGTGTTGTTTGAAATGCTGTATGATTAGACTTGTGGAAGCTGAAATAAATTTTAGAACAAATATGTTTGGCTTGAGGTAAATTAATACATCCCGAGGACGGCTTCATTGGTGATCACTGCATTGTGCTGAACAGTGGGGAATACTTTGGCTGCACCATCTCTGCAGGACCAGCGAGGTGGCAGGTTCCCACCCAGGAAGGCTGCGAAACGTGCGGTTTGTTTTTTTTTAAAAAAAATAAGATTGAGTTAACTTCTGGGAAGTGTTATATGTATGTGTAGCAAATGAGATGAGTGGAGTAAAGCGGGGTGCTGGAGTTGTCACTGTCCCTTCCCTCTGCCTGCTGTGTGTATGTTCTTTCTAAGTGTGGGGTCCATGAAACTGAAACCAGTAAGTATTTCTGCAGCTGCATTTATGCCCCAGACCCCCAACCCCTCCACCCCGTGTATAAAGACTGGGAGTGTCCCGAGAACACAGGCAGGCTGAGTCACGATGACGCTTCTTACTAGTGGGAGGGCCGTAAGTAACCAAGAGCGCCTTTAACATTTTCTCCTAGCTGGTAACATGCTTCTCCCAACACCGCGAGGCTGTTTACTCTGCACACGGCCTCTTTTCTTCCTTCTGAATAGTTTCTCTTGACAACAAGCTGCTGTTGTGCGTCAGTGTGTCACGACTCTGCTGTTGGAAATGTGGGTCTGAGCATATTCTTAAGGGGCTATTTGGGATCCCAGTCACTTTTTGTGCCTTTCTGGACCAAACGGAGGCTGGTGGTAGATAGAGCTGTTTCTGTAAGACTCTGTAAGCTTCTTGGAAGCTCAGCAGTTCCCAGCTATGACCATGTCCCCTGTGCCTTGGCTGGTCCTGGTGGAGCAGAGATGACAACGCAGCTCTTTATGCAAAAAGCTTTATCCTGGAGTTCTGACTCCTGTCCCTGCACCATGTAGCCTAGAGTGCTTCTTGATTTATTGTGATATGTAGTATCTTCTGCCCACCCCCCAGGGAGCGTCCCTCTATTCTGAGGCTGCCCTAACAAATTAACAAAGTACTACAAACCCAGTGGTCTACACAATAGATGTACTGTCTCACAATTCTGGAGGGCTGCACTCCCTCTGAGGGTACCAAGGAAGGATCTGTCCCAGGCCCAGTTTTTGGGCTGTGACAGCGAAGCCCCAACCTCTCCATGTTCTCCTTGTGCGTGCCCAAATTCCCCTTCCTACGAGGGCCCCTGTTGTGATGGAGCAGGGCTAGACCCACCCCACCCCCTGCAGGCTGGCCTCAACTGAACTGATTACATCTGTAGTGACTTAAGTTAGGGTCACATCCTGAGGCAGTGGGGTTCAGAACCTCAGCATACGAATTTGGGGAGCAGAGGAGCACAGGTCAGCTCATAGGAAGGGATGATATGCCTTTTTGTTAAAATTTAAATAAATTTGATTTGCAGGGGTTTTTTTGGTGAATTTTTTAAAACTCTGGAGAGTGAAACTACCAAGGCTGGTTACCACTCCACTAGGAACTAATAGCTCTTTTCATTTTACCAAATCCTTTGTATTAATACATCTCAACTTGCAAAATGGAACAGCCCAGGATAAACCATTTGGGTCTTTAGAGTGTCTGTTGATGCAGCGTGGACACCAAATGTGTCTCACTGTGGGGAAACCCGGGTTTGCTGGGCCCTTCTCTCAGATGGTGAAGCGTGCTTTGCTGCTGTAAACTCGAGATCCGAAGCAGCTACTCTTCTCTCCATTACACAGATGGGAGAACAGAGCTGCAGAGACAGCTGTTGGTAGCAGAAGCTGGTCGGTGTCCAGATGCCCCTTTTCCCATTTTGTCCTGAGGAAGATTCAGTTTTTCTGTGGAAGTCCACAGGGGGAATGTGCTCTCTTCCTATCCTGTCCTTCTCCTCTCTCTCCTTCCTTACTATGAGAAAGAGACACTTTTTTTTTTTTTTTGGAAAACAGAGTCTCACTCTGTCATCCTGGGTAGAGTGCCATGGAGTCATAGCTCACAACAACCTCCAACTCTTGGGCTCAAGTGATCCTCTTGCCTCAGCCTCCCAAGTATCTGGGATTTCAGGCACTTGCTACAGTGCCAATGCCAGGCTATTTTTTTAGAGACAGGGTTTTGCTCTTGCTCAGGCTGGTCTGGAACTCCTGAGCTCAAACAATCCACCCACCTTGGCCTCCCAGAGTGCTGGGTTACCTGCATGAGCCACCACACCCTGCCTGAAAAGAGACACTTTTATTTTAAGACTTAAGGGCTATGATATTGTCCCATTTTCATTGATGCATGAGAGTAGTTTTCCCTGGGGCTGAGTTTCAACAAGCTTGATGCCAACTCATCCATCTCATTTCATAGCGACTTTGTGATTTGGGACTCTTGAAATAGTGCCCATTGCTTTTAGCCTGCAGGGTTGGGTTCGTTAAAGACCCATTTTCGACACAGATGCTTCAACTGCTCTTTCTTCTTGGAACTGATATTTGGAGACAGGCTTCCTAGAAATCTATTTTTTTTTTTTGAACAATTGAAAAAATTGTTCAAGTTTTCTTGAAATTTAGTTGAACATTTTTATTCTACTATATACTTAATTTCTTTGGTTCTTTATTGGAATTTTTAACTTCTTAGGTATTTAGATATAATCATTATTTCCTTTGAGAAAAAAATTGTTCCTTTTTCCCTCTAATTGTTTGTCTTCTTAAGTGCAAGCGTTATAAGTGGTGCTAATGTTTTCCTGGATCGATACCTCTTTTTGGAAATTTGTGTTTTGTTTTTGGCTCCCAGGGGGTTTTTTCAGGTCCCTCTCCCAGGCAGTATTCCTGGACAAAGGGCACACTGGCTGCATCTTGGCAGGTAGCACCATGGATGTTTGCAGAATTGATGGAAAGACAATTCACTGCAGTGGTACTTTGCTTGTGGATGGCCTCTCAGGTGTTCTAAAAGGCAGCGATGCGGAGTGAGGTACATGTGGAAATTCGAATCCAGAGTCCCTGGTCACCTGAAATCCTGTCCCCTCTCTGGGGACCTCTTTGTTTCTCCAAGTGCCGCTGAATCACTTATAAAATGCCTGAGTCATTAGTGTGCCATCTGCATAGTTTACAGAAAGGGTCGTCATACTGAATTACGAACTGTGTTCCCAGCAATTCCTGAGACTCTTCACATAATAGCCGTCAGTGTCAGGGGCAGTGTCCAGGTGACCAGGCCTCCAGGGACAGGTGTCCTCAGCTCCTTCATAGTCACAAAGTCCCCTCACCATAGTCCTCCCTCAAATGGAACGGCCAGATTCCCTTCAGTCGGCCCTGTGTCAGAGCACCTGGACAACTCCAGAAGTCAGAGGCTGTGTAAACACAGCCAGGAACCCCACTCCACCTCTTCTCCTGCGGCCTTCGGCAGTCCCTTGTTTTCAGCCCATCAGAGATTCCTGACATCTCTTAGCAGTGCCATAGAGGAGTGATTTCCCAGCTTCATTATAGAACACCATTTCATTTTGTCTGTTCACCCCATGACCTTTCTTGGTATGCTGAAAATCACCTCCTGGTTAACAGCTGGAAGCCTCGCCCTGCTCTGTGGGGCAGGGAATGTCCACCTGAAACATGAACGATACTGCTGTTATTTTTATTCGGAATAGAATTCATTTTAAAGGTTCTTCTTGACCTCGTTTTGTAGAAAGATAAAGTGACTATTACACATTAACACTAAGTACAGAGCCCCTCTGTTAACTTTGGATTCTATTTTGCTATGAAATTTAAAGTAGCTGGGAATCTCTAAAGAATTGGATTTCTCAGTGATATTATAAATAAGAAAAAGACAAGGAGCTCATAATTTTTAGAAAAAAGAAGCCATTTTTTATGTGTTTTGCTTCAACATAAAGGAGTTTGTTACAGAAATACATGTTTACTCCTGAAGCAATACTGAATATACTGAATTTAAGACTATGTCCTAAAACAGGAAACCAAAAAGCTTTTGGAGTAGCGCTTAGAAGTCTGGAGAGATGAATGTACTTTCAGGTGCCTACGTCTTTTATCCTGAGACAGACATGGAGTAAGGAGGGAGAAGAAAGTGAGCTCCCCCCACCCCGTCCCCAGGGAAGGGAAATAGAAGCATCTCCCCTACAACTCGGCTCATCAGCGCTGCCTCCTCTGAGACGCTGGGCTCACCGGCTGAGGCCGGCCTGGAGGGCTGAGTCTCCGGCCGCGCGTCGCCTCTAAGCCCCGGTCTCAGGTTCTGTCACCTCGGGAAGGGACTGTAAGCGCCGCGTCACGTGGAACCCTGACCGGCATAAGGTGCACCACACGGCAGTCCTGACCTCAGCGGGTATTCAAGTTTCCAGAGCCCACTTTGTTTCATTCTCTCGCCTCCTGAGGACGCTGTGGCGGGAGCTCGGCCTCCTGCTCGCGCGCCAGCAGCAGGTGCCCAGCCCCGGCCCGGCCCCGCCCCCTCCAGGGGTCGCCTCCCCTTCTTCGGCGTGTTGGCCCAGCGCTCGGGCTGGTGGGGGGTTTGGGGGTGCTGCTCCGTCGTCCTGTCCGCAGCGCTTCCACCATGCTGGGGCCTCTTAAATATTAATGCGCCGGGCGGCCCTGCCGCACCTGGCTTCCTGCCTCGTCCCCCCCGTGTTCCGGCGGCTCAAGGTGGCGCGCGCGGTCTCGGAGGAGCAGTCTGGAGAGGCGGGGAGGAGGGCGGGGTGCAGGGCGGGGAGGGGAAGAACCTGCCGCGCAGCCCCTCCGGCGCCCCCCTTCCCCTCGGTTGCTATGCAGTTTCTATGGCAGCGGCATCCTCAGACTCAACTTTCACCCCTCATTTAGAGCCAATTAAGGTAAAATAGTGAGGGGGAAGGGCAGCGAGCGGCGCTGGCAGGGAGGGGGAGAGGCAGGAAACCCAATTCGATGCTGCAAGGGAAGCGTTGACTCTGCCAAAGTCGCAGCAGAGATTCTCAAGCCGCAGTTGCGTCTCCTCCTTCCCGCTCCCGCCCGAGGCCAGCAGCTCCTCAGAGCCTGGGTGGCCAAGGAGGGGCCCGCGGAGCAGCCGCCGGCACAGCGCACCGAGCACCGCGCACCGCGCACCGCGCACCGCGGCCCGCGCCCCCGCCTGGCCTCCCCTCCGGCCCGCGCCCCAGGCGCTCCCAGTTCTGCCTCCGGGGCGTCTCGCGTTCCGCCTGGCTTCGTCCAGCTCTGCTTCGTACCCCTATTTATTCTCTTTCTTACTATCAATACTCGATCAGAGGAAAAGGAAAGTTTTTAAAAATGCCGATTGCACAGTTGCTGGAACTATGGAAAAAGATAGAGGTGGAGCCTATGGAAATAGAGGTGAGTAGAGAAAAGAATGTACTTTTTCACGGTTTCCTGAGAAATGTTAACTCGGAGGCGATGGACTGTTTATTTACTAGAATGCATTCATATTTACTGAGCGGCTACTATGTGACAGAGACTTGGATGTCTCCGTGCATGGACGCGTACGTGCTGTGGTGGAGGCTTGCAGATAAACGGATATGTGTGTGGGGTGCAAGTGTATTAATGGCAGTGACTAGAAGAAAAAAATTGTTGCTCTTAAGCCAAACTCCCAGATGATTCTTGGAGTGTGTGTATCTTCAGCTATTCACATGTTTCAAACTAATCTGCATCAGTTTGATTTTCCTTCAACAAGTGGCTTTAAATCGTAAGACCTCCATTTGCTGCAGGGAAGGATGAAACCGGAAGGGAAATAAAGGATGATTCTGTTGTAGGAACAGAAGGTAGAGACAATGCAATCCTACAAGATGTACACTCAGATGTAGAGGTACGATTTCAGATGAGGAGAGGATGAGAGGAAGGCAGCACTGGCCCTTCCCCAGGGCCGGCTCCCGCCTGGGGACGCTGCTAATGCCTTTCATTATGTGGGTCCCCAGGGACACAGAGCCTGGATGATAGATTATCAACATACAGTTTTTCTAGAAAAGAAAGTTCTCCCAAGTTAATAACAGCTAATACATTATTAGATATTCCTGTTCTGTCTTTATAGCAACTGGAATTGCTTTTACAAAATGGCTCATTTTAGTATCTTACTAAATCTTTGCAAAATTCAAGCTTTAATTTTTACCTTATTCACTACTCCCAGCATCTATCTACAGATTAACGTTTATTAATTTGTACATATGCATAGTATATGTTGAGACAGCCACATAATATAATTTTAAACTGGATGAGAGAATCTGAGAAGGGAATTTATTGACGGTCTCACGTTGCATAGTTTTCTTGGCAGCCAAACCCCCTCAATCATGGGCACCTGTGCTGGTGTTGAATGGAGGGTGTTGGGCACAGGTGACAGAGCCCTTTCAGGTGGACTGACTAGGCTATTGCTGCCCTTGGGGCTCTCATTGTCACTGACTGTTGTGTTTGTACCCGGGAGCTGTTCTTGGCACTAAAGACTTGTTGTGTCATCAAATGGCATCATGTCATCTTATGTGAAGAGCAGAAGGAAACCTGCCTTGAGATTGTAGTGCTTGTGGTTATTTGCTGTGACACAAATTAACACAACTGATTGTGGGTTTCAGGGGCCAGAGATCAGCCCTGCTGGATTCCTATTTGCTCCAAACCTCCATCCGAGCTGCTTTTGTCTCTGGCCCATTTTCTCAGCTGTAATCAGAGGGAACTGAACTCAGTTGGGTCTGGGGTCCAATGGACTAGAGAACACTGTGTATGTTTTATTAAAAAAAAAAAAATAGGGAAGTCTTGATCATACCAGAGTCGTTCTGGGATATTTTGGATGGTGTAATTTACCTGTGCATGTGCATGCCAACCTGGAAACCTGCCGGTCAGAAGGTTTCCTTCTGCTAGTGAGAAGGGACGCCCAGAAACCCCTGCAGAATCTGGCAGGAGGAAGCAGCATGCAGCATTTCCTGAATTGGGTTTAGCATTCCAGCGTTGCTTTCATCAGAGTGACAATAGCCTAGGCCGTGCTTTGGGGACAGGGTGGGAAAATGGAGAGAAGATGAGTGGGGCTTGTCATACCCCAGCCACAGGGCTGCCGACCATGTTATTCGTGTTCTTTTGGAGGAGTAAACAGGATTTTTCTTTCTGGTGTGTCATAATACATCACAGAAAGGGGAAGGCTTGTTTTAAAACTGCAGAGAAACATGATTACTGGAGACTCTTACTGGATAACGACCTTGTGGCTACAAGGTTAGAAGACAAAACGGGGGATGGTGGTAATGACCACTGCCCCATCTGAGCATGTGCTGCAGGGCAGCCTGTCCCCATGGCTGTGCAGGTGTCACTCCACCAAGTTCCCACCACTTCTCCAGGCAGCAATCCTATTGTGTCCCTGACTGCACGTGGAGGGAGCCGAGGCCCAGGTTAAGCACTTTGCTCTGAGCCATTCAGCATGAGTGAAGACCCGGCTGGCTCCTGTTTAAACGGGCACACAGGGCACATGAGTCTTCACTTCCTCTGGTGTTGTGTGCTCCCAGCATTAACTCTGAATTGTGATTTTGTTCAGTTCCAGTGGGAACAGTCACATACGCCTTTGCTGTCATGCCGTGCTTTGCCGTAACTACCTCAGACTTTTAGCTTCATGTAAACCTGCCCTCCTCCACCTTGCTTATCAGGAGGCTGTGTGCATCACACTTTGCTGAATTTATGACTTTGGATGAGACCACTCAGTGCCCAAGTTACCACCTGTTGTGTGCAGGTGCCATCTATGGCAGGAGGCATCACAGAGTCAAAAGAAAATTCAGGGAAAGGGATGTGCTCCAGTTCCCAGGTCCTACCTAGTCAGTTCTTTGTGCAGACGCAAGTCTGAGGCCAGCTCCAGAACACTCAGCACTAACTACGTTTAATGTGTGTCTTTGTCACCAGATCACTGAGGAGGATGTTAACCTGGACACAGAGCCCACGTCGGAGGACACTGCAGAAGAAGTAACTTCTCTTTTATTACCTTTTATTACCACCTGATTATTTGGGGAGATTGGGCTGGAAGGTGGAGTTGGGCAGTGGAAGTTTGAAATTAATGGTCTGTGAGTGGTTGTTTTAGTGACATACAAGTAACACACATATGCACACACACATATTGGTGCATAATATGCTTTATAATTTCCCTTCAAAGGAATAGCTAGAACATGGGAAGAAAAACTGTAAGCTGAGTAAAATGCACAGCCTTCCACATGGGTGTCTCTTAGGGGATGGTAGATTGTCCACACCCCCGCAGGCATGAAGACCAACCGGTGGGGCATAGGAGAATGACTCACTGTTTCATCTTCTAGATAAAGATATGTTAGGCAGTGTCTGGAAATGTCTTTGATGAGTTGAGCAGAGCTGGGGAGAAGTGTGGGTCCCTGTGTGAGGAAGGGGCCTCTCCGGCAGGGTAAGGGAAGCCACAGGTGTGGGTGGTAGCTGAGAGGTTGTGGGAAGAGGGGCAGGGGACTGGACAAGGAGGGAGGGGATGGGTATTGCTGATGAGACAGGGTCAGAGGTGGCAATAATCTGGGGAAGAAGGAAGGGTGCTAGCTGGCGCTGGCCTCACATTTTCCGTTTTCATGCCATGTGGGAGCATGTTCCTGACCCAGGACACAGAGGCTGACTTAGACTTTGATGAAGTGGGAATGTCCCAGCTTCCATGGTGCCCTAGGGGAGAGTTGGTAACAAAAAGCAATGTATTCGGGAGACTCTGGACGTGGAAGAGCTGGCCTAGCACACTGAGCTGAGGAGGTCAGGGGCTGCTGGTTATGTGACTGTATTTACGATGCTGACTAGGGATTTTCCCTGCTGCCAGGGAACGTTGACTTGGCCATTTACAAGACTCAGCATTCTGAGTTGCTCAGCTGCACGCCGCTTGGAACCATAAAAGTTATAAAACTTGCAACTCTGCTGACTTTTATAAAACAGCTGGGAGGTATCACAGACTGAGAGGGCTAGATCAGTGAACAGTTCTGATTTTACAAATTACTCAGATGCTGAAAACTCATTCACTACCATGTCAACCTGTGTGCACCAATGCAAGATGTGAGTCCCGAGTCTCTGGATGGGAGGACGTCGGGGTGGCATTGGGCTGCCACATCTGTCTCCTTTCTGCTCTGTGCCGCTGCGGATCTGGGTGTCTGGAGGGCAGCTCTCTCCCAGCTATGCGGTGATCTTGCTGCTTTCTCCAACAAAACATTGACTAGAAATTGGCGTTCCCTGGGAGTGAGGTGTAGGCTGCTTTTGCTTGTTGTACGGAAGTCAAAGGGTAAGGAGACATGAGACTCGCTGACTTTCTTGGAAAGATGGATGCTTAGTTCGATACTTGCAAATAGCAGGGCAAGAAGGAAGAGGATGCCCTGGGGTCTGGGAGAAAGCAGGCCTGTCTGTCACTGTTAACACTTCCTTACCAGGCATCGTAGGGACTCTGATTTCCAGAGGAACCTCAGTGTGTTCACTGGCGGCAGATTAATTTAGCAGTTGGCTTCAGGAGCACTAAGACCTCATAGGGCAGTAAACCATTCCTTTTGACAGGCCCAACACTGAGCAGCAGGCTGTAACACAGTGAACTGAGCCATGCAGGCTGCTGTCAGAGAATTCCAGAGCCTGGGCAGCATAGAAACCGCAGAAATTTTCTTCTCACAGTTCTGGAGCCTGGAAGGCCAAGGTCGGGGCACTCAGACCAGGTGGCTGATGAGGGCCTGTTTCCTGGGTCCTGGGCAACCGCCTTCCTGCTGAGTCCTCACGTGGGGAAGGGTGAGGGAGCTCCTGGACATCCCTTTCGTGATACGAAGGCCCCAATCCCATTTGAGGCGCCACCCTTGTGACCTGCTCATCTCCCACAGGCCCTGCCTCCGTGTGGTTAGATTTCCAGCATATGAGTTTGGAGGATTCAAATATTCAGGGCACAGCACATGATATGCCCCAAAGTACAGAGGTAGCAAGTGAGAGCCCTTTTCTGTGGCAGTGCTCAGCTGCTAAGCCTGCCTCTTTTCAAGTTGTCTTGGCCTCAATATTTTGATGGAAAACTCAATGTGAATCTGTTACCGGAATGCAATAAAAACAAGTGACCTCTTTAAAAGTTATTTCTGACAATGGGATATGAGGCAGAGGAAATTACTACTGTATCCTGATGTTTGCCACGTCTGGATGGAAATCAGTGTGGCTTGCCTCTTAGTCAATGAAAGAAGAGTTCCAGACAAATCACGGAGGGAGGGGTTTGTAGGACCATAATATAGATATTTAGATAGATTAGCGATGATGTTTGTGTGAATAATGAAACGATACTGGAGAAAATACCTTTTTTTGAATAGATGATGCTGAAATGCGACATGCAGTTCAGTTTGGCCGAATGTTTGCTGTGTTCTGGGCTGTTGTCTGATCATGGTAGAGAGAAGCTTTCCTTCATCCGTCTTGGCCTTCGGAGTGTCAAAGAGCAGGGTGTTCTGTTAGTGAAGGGTTTATGGCTCAGATGGCTCAGATCACAGAGGGGATTTGTTGGCAGCTGAACTGAGTATAAAAAGTCACACACCTTCTGCTGAACTGGACATGTGTGATAATTAGAAAGTGATCTTCATTTAGGAAAAAAATCATTCAAATTAACAGTGGTTTTCTCATTCATTTATTCAAATAAGACTATTTATTGACAACCAGTGGGACTAACTTCAAGCTCAACATTGAAGATACGAAGGTAAGTAAGTTTTGTCTTGGAAGAGTCCGTGAGGAGACGTTGTGATTACTTTAATTGACATAATATTTTGTGTAATATTCTTCTTACATAATTTTTAAAATATAGAACACATTTGGGATAATCATGTAAAATATCCTGATGAGTTATTCTTGTCCAGTTGTATCCCATGTTTCTGTCAAATTTCAAACGAAAAGCTCTGCTGAAGGCTCTGGGTACAGACCGTAAGGCAGGGTCAGCCTCTGACCTTGAGCGGTAATGAAGCTTACCATTGCCTCGTCGCGGAGAGAATGCCTCCTCTCTTGGGAAGCTGGCATCAATGTGGGAAATTTGTGTTATAGATTCACAGGCCTGGTGAGCTTTGAGTTTCAATTCCCCGGATACATCAGAGCAGGTATTCTTTATATTCCGAACAGTAGCAACAACAGACATCAGTAGAGTCCTAGGAAATCCCTCTTTAAGGGATTATTTGGAGGGTTTAGTATAGCGACCCACAGTCATGGAGGAAAAGACTGGAAGAAAAATGCGCCTGCTCTGTGATGCTCCAGGGCGCCCCTGCTTCCGGCTTCCCTTTTGCAGGTTGGACGTGGGAGGCAGGTGGATACCAGGGATGGGAGGTGGAAGGCAGAGAGGAAACGTGTGGCTTGGCCAGATGCCGCCTGCAGGGTCCAGAGGTGACTGCTGCCTCACTGACTGGGAAACCCCTCTTGGAGTTTGCGCCCAGAGGACTGGGCAGACCTCACACTTGAGAGACTTGTACACCAACAAGCGCCTGTTCTGTCACCTGTGTGGGGTGGGACGTGACGGGCTGCAGCGCGGCCTCAGTGCCGGTCACATGCCTCCTGAGCGCCCATTCCCACCACCTGGATGTTGCATCTCCTGAGTGTCAAGCACACCAAACTCCTGGTCTCTTGTGACCCTTGGTCCCTGTGTACTCTTAGATACGTAGGAGACTTTTAGGTGAGCTGTCATTTCACAGAGTAACCCACAAAATACATTATAACTCATGGTATGTGTTTTCTAAAGTACTTAGGTTCCAGGGTCGTGTGTGTTAGTCACAGCAGAGACCATTTTCTTATCTGGTTAGCTCTAGAAAACCAGATGCAGAGATGTTGCCACCAGCACTGGTGACCACTGGGGTAGTTCCCCTTCCTCTCTCTGTGCTGATAGCAGCAGGAGAAGCACCTGCATGGGTGTGGTGGGGCTGGCACTTTGCCTCAGCCACCAAGGGGAGATTGCTGGGGTTTTGCTGGGGTTCCAGACAGCAGATGACAATCTCCACAGTCTCTGTTGGCCAGGGAGGGGCTGAATGTGCAGCAGCAGCAGCTGGAGGGTCAAGGAGAGATGACCCCCTTTCAGGGTACTGGGAGGATTGTGGGCAGCTCATGGGTGAGCCTGGCCCTGTCACGTGGCCTCCTCCCGTGACCAGCTTGCACATTGTCTGAGTGGCTGCGGCTTGTACCCCTTGATGGCTCTCCCTACTCATGGAGAGCAGTAGAGAGGAAACCCAGGATGCTTGAAGGAGAGAAGTAGCCCAGGAGCATTGTCAGGACCTGTCGTGGTACCAGAGGGACATTACCCAGGTCAGGCTGAGCAACACATCACCTCTCCTGGCTCTGGAACCTGGTCATTGTTCCTCTTAGGGAAGGAAGGAAGGAAGGAAGAGAGAGGGGGCGGGGGGAGGAAGGAGGGGGACAGACACCCTAAACTGCTCTGAATAGAAATGAGACAAGATGAACAATGGAGCCCAGGAACTGTAATAATAAAGCAATTAAAAGCAATGCAATTACAGTTGAAAAGAGGTGGTTAATAGTTTTGAAAGAAGATTGATAAAACAATCTTCTGAGTCCTGCCTATTATCTCATGAATCTGTCTTCTGTTTCGTCTCTAAAAGCTGGTATTACATAAGTCACAGGGACGATTTTCATCCATTTGCATTTCTGTTTCTTATCGCTTTTCTGTCCAGCACACAAGAATCACTTTTAATCCTTCCAGAAATTCTAGAAAAGAGGTAGCATAAACATAATGCTTTTGGGGAAAGGGTGGTGTGGCCAACCCATCTGTGTTTAGTGTGCCGTGGGTGGGTGGCAGTCACACTGGCTTCACAAAACGTTAGCATTTACTGGCAGAGATGAAGGAAAATGTATTGAGCTTTGTGAGGAAAATTGGTACAGCTTATCCTTTGGGTGTAAGTGGTCATTATTCGTAAGAATGCCAAAGACAGGAAGCCCAGCCCTTGTCCCCTGCAGACACGTGTCCTCTGGTCACTCCCATCTTGTGCCCTGTAGATGCATGTCCTCTGGTCACTCCCATCTTGTGCCCTGTAGACGCATGTCCTCTGGTCACTCCCATCTTGTGCCCTGCAGACACACATCCTCTGGTCACTCCCGTCTTGCTTAAGTGTTTGTCACCTGTCACCCCTGGGCTCACAAAGGTGGTTCACAACTCTCTTCAGTTTCTGAGAACTTCCTTTTTCTGCTCTGTGAGGTAGTCAGCAGCTGCAGGTTCCTGAGTGAGTCCTCTCTGAAATAAAAGGACCCCTCAGTCAGCGTGCACAGTGCATTGTCTGTGGGCTCCAGTTGGAGGGCAGGTCTGGGGCCCAGCGCACAGATGGCACGGATGGGGCCCCCAGTGCCAGGATGGGGAGCAGAAGCACCCAGCTGCGACCTGTTGTAGGGCCCCGAGGAGTGACCTGTTTCACTGTAGCCTTCTGGGCAGAGCACAGCCCACCCTGTGACCCTGTGCTTTTATGGGTGGTCTCCAAGGGAAATTGTTCCCACCCTATCCCAGCCAACAATCTCCTTCTGTGTCAAAATCGTGAAGTGAAACTCCGAGTCCGAGCGGCGTGCTCCCCACACTGCAATACACAGACAGCAGTGGGAGGGAGCTGGAGATGAAGTCCGGCAGTGTTAGGCCTCCTGTGTTTGGTTGGGCCCCAGAGGAACCAGGTGTAGCTATCCTCTGCCTGCGCAGGAATGGAGCTCTGCCTGTCTTATCCCTCTGGTCCCTGTCACCTCACAGCCCTCCTAACCCTGGGGGTGGGGGTTGGTCTGTCTGTTCCTTTTTTTTTCTAGGTGGCAAAATGAAAGCATCAGATGTTATGGGTGATGTGATTTGTTAAGGACAGCAGAGAACCAGTGGGGAGGGAATGTCAGACAAAAGCAATTCTACAGACATGCTTTCTCTTCCTGAGTCACTAGTCTCCTCCACACCTGACGCTGGGGCAGATCACGGCTGCTGGAGCCAGGCCTGGGCCACCCACTGCAGCTCAGTCCCTTCCTCTGCTGGGCCTTGGCAGGATATAGTCACATCTGCTACACAGGGGACCCTGGCCACTGGCACCTCCCTCCTGCCCACACCAGGGACAGCCCCTCAGCAGCCATGAGCCCTCAGCAGCAGCTGGTTCACATCTGAGCTCTCCTGGGTGGGGGGTGGGCTCAGATCTGTGCCCCGCCTGCCAGTTTTGAATAACTCACAGGCCCGGTGTTGGCCCTGAGATTCCCTCCCCTTCTCCCTTCAAGATTCTCGCCTCTGTTCAAATTGGAAAAATATAAAAGTTGTCTTTTTATGAGTACATAAAAGTACTGGAAGCTTTAGCTAGAGATGCTTTTAAAAATCATACTCATGTGTGCTTTGGCTCATAACTCTGTCATAGGCAGGGTATATTGTTGAATTACCAAAGTTCCTTATGTTTTATTAATCCCAAATGGATAATTTAAATAACTATGGTAAGGAGATATATACACATGTACGTATATGTAGGTTTTCCTCCATAGATACTGCTGTCAGTGTTGGGTCAGGTGCAAGGCTTCAGTCAGAAAATGTATAGCTTTACATCCTTCAGATATTTTGAAGGAATAACAAGGAAAACAAAACCCAAAAAGCACCCTTGTAACATGCGTGCAGCTGAAAGCTGGGTGTGGAGACAGACTTTGCTGTATGTGAGTCATAACATTCTCTAGGGAACCACTCGAGCATATTCTCCCAGGATGTGGAACCAAAACACCTCGCAGTGCCCACGCACACTGTGTGACCGCCAGCACCGAGAGGGAGGCGCCTGCCCACCGCCTGTCTCCCACGGAGGCTTCCATAGGCACACTCGTGACATGCTTGAGCTCCCTTGGTCCCTTAAGCCCAAGTGTCACCATCTGCCTCATGTAGAATGAGTGCAGCAAACAGCATGTGACTTAGAAGCAGAGACCACGAGTAGTGAGGCCGTAGTCTACCTGAGGAAACAGTTCTACAGACGTTTACTGGTTTGCAGGCCAGCACCACCAGACAGAGTGTGACACACAAGGCACGGAAATGGGAATGAGACACAGTGCCTGCTCCTTGGGAAGTCACAGTCCATGTGGGGTTTTAATCCAATGAAGGCATATTTCCAGATCAATAGGGTCAGCATAGCAAGGTGATTTCTTAAAATGATGAAAAGTCTCGGGCAGCAGCGGCCAGTGGCACTGGACACTCTGAACTGCATGCCTGGTTCAAGGTGCTGGTCCCTCCTGCTTTCTTTCCATTTTTCCAGCAGATATCTTCATGTGATGGCCATGTGTCTAGTGCTGAGCTAGGCGCCAGCTATTCAGTGACACAGGAGACACAGAAGTTCTACCCATGTCGACCTGATATTTTAGTGTTCTCAAAAGTGAACAACCACCTGAAGATCATTCTGTGTGGTTGGAAGTGCTGTGGGAAGTGAAGTGAGAAGTGCAGTGGGAAGTGCTGTGGGAAGTCTGGTGGGAAGTGCAGTAGGAAGTGCAGTGGGAAGTATGGTGGGAAGTGCTGTAGGAATTAAGGTGGGAAGTGCGGTGGGAAGTGCTATGGGAAATACAGTGGGAAGTGTGGTGGGAAGTGCAATGGGAAGTGCTGTGGGAAGTCTGGTGGGAGGTGCTATGGGAAGTGCTGTGGGAATTAAGGTGGGAAGTGCTGTGGGAAGTCTGGTGGGAAATGTGGTGGGAGGTGCTCTGGGAAATATGGTGGGAAGTGCTGTGGGAATTAAGGTGGGAAGTGCGGTGGGAAGTGCTATGGGAAATACAGTGGGAAGTGTGGTGGGAAGTATGGTGGGAAGTGCAGTGGGAAGTGTGGTGGGAAGTGCAGTGGGAAGTGC
>NW_003852451.1:2333688-2347282 GCF_000181295.1 Otolemur garnettii
AGGTGGGAAGTTCTGTGGGAAGTATGGTGGGAAGTGCTGTGGGAAGTAAGGTGGGAAGTGCAGTGGAAAGTACTGTGGGAAGCAAGGTGGGAAGTGCTGTGGGAAGTGCTGTGAAGTTCTGTGGGAAGTATGGTGGGAAGTAAGGTGGGAAGTAAGGTGGGAAGTGCTGTGGGAAGTAATGTGGTAAGGGTGGTGGGAAGTGTTGTGAAGTGCTGTGAGAACTGCAGTAGGAAGTGCTATGGGAAGTGCGGTGGGAAGTGCTGTGGGAAGTAAGGTGAGAACTGTGGTGGGAAGTGCTGTGGGAAGTAAGGTGGGGAGTGCTCTAGGAAGTGCAATAGGAAGTGCTATGGGAAGTATGGTGGGAAGTGCGGTGGGAAGTGCTATGGGAAGTAAGGTGGAAAGTGTGGTAGGCAGTGCTGTGGGCAATGCGGTGGGAAGTGCTGTGGGAAGTAAGGTGGGAAGCGCTGTGGGTTGCCCTAGGCCTCCCCCATGTGCTAGGCCCAACCACTGTGACCTGCAGGGTGAGAAGAAACCAACCTCCAAAGACTGGGGTGGAGGGTCCACGACAGAGGGGTCAGCCTGGCAGGTGGCTGCCAGTGAGGGGTATAGCAGGAATAGCATGCTGGTCTGGTGCTGGCCAGGCTGGCGTGAGACGGGGTAGGGGAGAAAGCGTGACAAGGGACCCAGAGACCAGATAAGGTCTTGGCTTTTCTTCTAGTTTTCTGAGAAGCCTTGGAGGGTTCCAAGCAGAAAAACAATAGGCCTCATTTATATTTTTTAAGAAAAGTGACTCTGGCTGTTGGCTTAAGAAGCACGAGGTGTGTGGTGGAAAGGTCAAGTTTGAGGACGAGGCAGTGGGTTCCCACGGGGTCTGGGCAGTAGTTGGCGGGGTTGGGCACTGTGCCCATAGTGGAGACCTCATGCTGCCTGTCAGGTGCTGGACTTGCCTCTGACATCCACCTGGATTGGGCTGCAGGGCCACTGTGATGAAGTGCCATATGCCAGGCTGTTCATGGCAGAGTCAAGCCTCCTGCCATGGCAGGGGCATGATCTGAGCTCCGGGTGTCAGCAGGCTGGCTCCTTTACAACTCTGGGGGGACCTCTCCCCAGCCCTATCCTTCCCTCTGGTGCTTCCTGGCTTATAGAAGCGTCTTTTTGGTCTCTGCCTCCATCTCCCCCTGTGGCTCTCCCATGACACGGTGTCTGGTGTCTTCTCAGAGCACCAGTTATAGTAGTCATGGCCATGCTCGCAGCCTCCATCCATGCCATGCCTGCAGTGACTCTGTGTCCAAAGAAGGCCATCTTCTGAGGAGCTGGGGTTCAAGCCTTCAGCTACCCTTTGGGAGCACACCGTGCTTGGGCAATGCTGTCTTGTTGGCTTTTGTGACTAAGGTACACATCTCTGCCAGAGATCCTGCCTTTCCGGGCATGAGCTCAAATCCATGAAGTACATGTGACCTGACTCACTGAGAGTTCTGCTCTGACCCTGCCCGGAGAGTACAGAGGGCACCCTCCAGCCCCACTCTGCCCAGCGCTTGTTCCTTCTCAGGAGATGCTGGGTCACTCCCAACACTTGTCTGAGGCCACTGGAAGCACAGTGACTCTTAGGAAAGACCTGGGGCCACCACAAACTCCTGGCCACGGGAGTGACCGGTTTAGGGTGACAGAACACTCTGGGGTGATTTTGCATCAGACCATTATCTCTCCCTACACAGGCCTCGCCCTGCCCAGTCCCTGTCCCTTAGAGGAGGGCCATGTGTGTTAGTAGCTTTGCCGACTGGAAAGGAAGCAGCACAGGCCCATCCCTGTGCTGTTAGGCGCATCTCACTATCCCCTCTTGGCAGCGATGCACAGAGAACAGGTCCTTTCCTGACCCCACCAGTGCAGCCCCCCCACCCTCCCACCCCCGCCACCTCGCCCTTCTGGGAGGCCAGTGCAGCGCCTGCTCTTCCAGACGTGTTGAAAAGCTGCCGCCTCAGACCTGCTGATTTGCCGGGTTTGTCTCCTCTCAGTCCGTTTTTCTTTTTGGCTTTCTCACCTCGCCTTCCTATACCTTCAAAGCCCCTCACAGTGTCCTCTGACACTTTCCTGGTTCTCGACCCCTCATCTCCAGCCGGCCTTCAGGAAGAGTTGGTTGTGACCTCTGAGATCACCATCACCAAGGCCCTGAAAGAGGAGGCCGCAGGGTCAGTGTCAGAGAGGAGCTGTGCAGGAGCAGGTCACAGTGAGGCCATTAGGAGAGGCGTGGTGGGTGAGGACCTGGCACCTCTAGGCCAGGGGTGGCCACTCGCCTGGCACTAGTGACCAGCTCCTGCTTAGGTTTCCTTTGCTTTTTCCAGAAAGAGGAAATGGGAGAGGCCTCCCCTTCTGACCTGACAGAAGGCCAGCTTTCTCAAACAACTTGGGATGTGCTTTCATGATTAGCAATCAGTTACGCTTCTGAGTTGGCCTTTTGTTATGATGAAGAAGTGTTGCTTAAGAACTCTGGCTTAGCACTACCTGCGTCAGAGGGCTGCTGCCGACCTGGTGAGGAGATGGAAACATGCCTGTGTCTTCCTGGAGGGTTCTGATGGTCCCTTTGGAAACCAACTCCCAAAACCACTGTTTGCTAAGCCCTGGAATGTGTCTGTGCTAGGCAAAATTTTTTGTTTTCCAGGTACAGAGGGGTCCCAAGGCAGGTGCACCTGTGGGAGGGGAAAGTGGGAGGGAGGCCATGGTGATCCCTGGCCATGCAGAGGTTCCCTGGGGAGTCTGGAAGTCTGTCTCTCTTGGTCCTGTGTGAGGTCCCCCTGGAGAGCTTGATAACACAAAGATTTTGGTTTACCAGGTCTCAGCAGAGCCTGGGAGTCCACATCTCTAACAGGCTTCTCTGTGACACGGGCTTTGGTCCCTGAGACTTTGTTCCCCAGGCCTGCGAGCATGGACAGCCAGCTGCTAGAGGACTCTGTCCTAGAAGCACAGGCTATTTGTGACGTCTTACAGAGCAGCCTCATCATGGCTTTCAATTCATTCATTCCACCAAGCAAGTGCCACCACGGCATTTTCACGTAATACTAAGTTTATTGCTTGTTTACAAATATCTTGCTATTTCCAGACCGTAGTAGTTTTATTCAATAGTTGAGTGACAGATAGCTCACCTATTAGAGGGATAGATTTTTGTTCTTTTTAATTATTAAAAAACAATGCCAATTGATCATCTCACAGTTTTAGAGAGAAGTCCAAAATTGGCCTCACTGGGCTAAAGTCAAGCCACTGGCAGGCCTGAGGCTGATGTGGGAGGGGTGGGGGTGGGGCTGAGCACCTACTTCCTCACTTCTCCCTGCTGGATGCTGCCCACGTGCCGGGCTCCTGGCCACCCTCACAGCCTCCTTGGTCATCTCTGCCCTCCGCTGATGTCAGTGCCATCCTTCTGCTTACCGTTGTAATGACATTAACAAAATACTTCTTCAGGATCTGTCCTGAAAACAGCACAGCACTCTGGGTGCTGCAGTGGCAGGGACACTCTCTGGCCTCAGGGTGTGTATGATGTGCCCGAGAAGGGCAGCTGCAGTGTGGGGCACAGCAGGAGGGATTCATGAAGCAGAGGTTGAATCCCTAACAAGAAAAGAGACTCCAAACATAACCACCAAGTTATAGGGAAAATCACTGAGGAGCAGGTGCGCAAGCTCTGTGACTTACACACAGGTCACTCAACAGGTGGTTTCTTCTGGCTGCTGTGAGGAATTACCACAAATGCAGCAGCTTTATGAGTGGCTTTCATAAACAACAAAAATTACTATCTTAAAGTTCTGGAGGTCCGGGGTCCTAAAATCTAGGTGTGGGCAGGGCTGTGCTCCATGTCCAGAGTCTATTTCCTGCCTTAGCTTGTGTCCCTTGCCCCTCTGGCTCACCCCTGCATCTGTGGTCATTTTGCTCTCTGCCCTGACTCTGCTGCTTCCTGAGAAGGGCCTTTGTTTACATTAAACCCGCCTGGATAACCCAGGATCCTCTTCCCACCTCAAGCACTTTAATCACATCTGCAAAGTCCCTTGTGCCATGTCACAGACACTCTTAGGTTCAGGGCTCAGCACAGGGACAGCTCTGGGGCAAGATTCTGACTAGCGCAGTGTCCTACCAGGAAGACTTCTGGTCTGGGGCCAAGACATTCTGAGATGAAAGACTGGGGGGCGGGGCAGGACACCTGTGTGTTAAAGGGACACAAATGAGTCTTCACGGGGATAAAAAATTAAAGAAACATAGATATGTAGGTGTGTGGGGCACACCTTTTGGGTGCGAGACACACATATAAGAGGGACACTACCTAACAAATGCAAGTACTGTGACCTGGTTGTCTGTTCTTTCACATTAGCCTGAAATAAAAAAAAAAAAGAAACATAGATATGTGATAATAAAATGGAACACATACTTGCTTTGTAATTATTATTATTATTTCAGGTTAATTTGAGGATACAAACAAGTAGGTTGCAATGTTTGCATTTGTTAGGTAGTGTCCCTCTTATTTTTTCTTTCTTTTTTTTTTTTTTTTTAGACAGAACCTCAAGCTGTCCCCCTGGGTAGAGTGCTGTGGCATCACGCTCACAGCAAGCTCCAACTCCTGGGCTCAAGCGAGTCTCCTGCCTCCGCCTCCCAAGTAGCTGGGACTACAGGCGCCCGCCACAACGCCTGGCCATTTGTTTGGTTGCAGCCATCATTGTTGTTGTTTGGCGGGCCCGGGCTGGGGATTCGAACCCGCCACCTTAGGTGTATGTGGCTGGCGCCTTAGCCACTTGAGCCACAGGCGCTGAGCCAGTAGAGTCTCTCTTACATTACACCCCCAAGAGGTGTGCCATACACCCTAACATTGTGGCCATTAAGTAGGAGTACCCCCATTTCCCCTACTCCCTTCTCTCCCCTCCCTTGTTCTCCTGCCCCCCCAACTTGAATTGATTTGAATTTTTCTGTTACGTGGGCATGTATTAGATAAGTGGTTCTCAACCTTCTGAATGTTGCAACCCTTTAATACAGTTCCTTATGTTGTGGTGACCCCCAACCCCAACCGTATTAAAGGGTTGTGGCATTAGGAAGGTTGAGAACCACTGAATTAGATCGTCTACTGGCTTCATATCAGTGTCGAGTACATTCGATACTTGCTTCTCCATTCTTGTGATACTTTACTAAGAAGAATGTGTTTCACTCCATCCAGGTAAATATAAAAGATGTGAAGTCTCCATCTCTTTTAATGGCTGAATAGTATTCCATGGTATACACATACCACAGCGTTAACCCATTCCTGGTGGGCATTTAGGTTGTTTCTACATTTTGGCAATTGTAAATTGAGCTGCGAGAAATTATCTAGTGCAAGTGTCCTTATGATAAAATGATTTCTTTTCTTCTGTGTAGATGCCTAGGAATGGGATTGTGGGATCAAATGGGAGGCCTAGTTTGAATTCCTTGAGGACTCTCCATACTTCCTTCCAAAGAAGCTATATGAGTTTGTAGTCCCACCAAAGGGACCAACACTTCTTGACTGGATTCTGATGTGAAGAAGCCAACTGTAAAATATATTTCTCTGGACCACTGAGGAATTTTGAAAATAGAGTAGGCAGTACCTTTGTTGACTTGGGGGTTTTGTGGTTAATATTTTTGCTAAACTATTTTTAGGTGAAGTATACAAACCATAAAATGTTTTACTCCTAAATATTTCAGTGTGCCTCTCTCAAAAATAACAACACTTCTCTGCACGAGGATCTTGCTGTTATCACTGACAGCTGACATTTTCATTCCTGCCTTCCCCAAAACCTTTGAGTTAGGGAGGTCAAAAGCACTTCACTTTATAAGTTAAAAGCCATCTACCCTTCTCCCATGTTATTTTAATTGAAAAAAAGTCAATGATAGCTAAGCTGCACTTCTGTTGGACAGGGCATTGATTCCTAATGTTTAATTTCAACAAATGCCACAGATGCTGTTGGCAAAAGGGGGCTGTGAGCGTCCAAGGGCTCAGTCTGAGACTCCGGTGCTCCCTGCTCTCCCGGCAGGGAGTTTCAGCCTCTGACCCAGGGCTGAGACCCCAGGCCCTCGCTCATGCACAGAGTCAGCATTATCCTTGCGGGTAGGATAGATGCACTCAGTGATAGAGTAAAAACTAGCTCCTAAGTTAATTGTGAATTACAAAAATTTCTGCTTCTTAATTTCCATTTCTCATCTGAAGGCTTTATTTTAATTCTATAAGAAAATATATTTGGGTAAGTTACACAAATGACTCATAACTACAACAACTTTGGTGTTTCTGGTCTGCTTCAAATGTAGAAAGCCACATGAATGTTGATAACAAGGAAAAAGCGTCCAATAATCATCAAAATCGTACTTTTTCTTGAACACATGAGTGAGCAAGACACCAGGTGAACTGTGTCCTAAAGAGTCTTTATGAGGAGCCCTGGGTCATGCAGCAGACATGGCCACCATCAGAGAGAGGAGGAGGTAAGCAGCAGGTGTAGCTCACACTCATGCAGTGGCCAGACACAGCTGTCCCCCTTCACTTCCAAGCCCCTCCCTGGACCTTCCCACAGGGGCAGGGCAGGGCTGCGGGAGCCCCCATGCTGCATCACAGGAGCCTACCCAGCTCCCAAATCTTCTCTGTCATGATGCAGCACCCTCAGCCACTGGGAGGGGAGGATGGTCATGTGCTGAGGCCTTGATGTTGAAACAGGTGGGCTGGGATGGCCAAGAACCCTCCCTGCTCTAGCTGCAAACCATAGCTACTGCTGGCCTGGGAGCTCTGCCCTAGATGAAATAAAGAGGACTGGTGTGTGGGATGCAGGGATCTCACCCACCCCCAACACTTACAGAGGGACAGGTGGCTGCACCAAGGCCTGGGTCTCAGGGCCTCCTCCCAGATGGGCTGGACAGGAGGCCTTAGAGTGGCACAGTATGAGGCATGGATACTGCCAGCCTTCCTCAGGGCTGTGGCCGTGTCATCAGCACCTGCTGCAAGTGCAGATGGGGGTGCTGGAAAGCTCTCTGGCACCCCAAATCCCACAGTGAGCACAGCAAAGCCACAGCATGACATTGGACAAATTTGAGGACTTCAGTACAATGATAGCAGTGTAACAACAAAAAAACCCAAAGCCATGTCAGCTACTCACTGGATAAACTCAGCTCTAAGGGACTAGAGGGGGGCTGGCTAGCTTTGGGTGTGAATCTCCAATGTGATACCTGGCATCTGATAAAGGGTTAGGAGCAAAAAAAAAAAAAAAAAAAAACCAAACACACACACACACAAAAACACAGCCCAGACCCAGACATAAGAACCAACAGGTGGGACTTTAAAGTAATCATAATTATTATGGTAAAAGAGCTAATGGAAAAAGTGAACAATGTGTACAAGCAGATATTGAATTTCAGCAAAGAGAGGAAAACTATACAGGTAAGTCAAATGGATGTATTCTTTTTTTTTTTTTTGCTGTTTTTTGCCAGGGCTGGGTTTGAACTCACCACCTCCGGCGTATGAGGCTGGTGCCCTACTCCTTTGAACCACAGGTGCCACCCATGGATGTATTCTTAAGTGAGTTTATTAATATATTAGACATAGCAGTGGAAAAAATCAGAGAACTAAAAAGCAGATAAATAGAAAATATTCAAACTGTATAGTCTTATATTTATTAAAGATACTGAGTTAAAGTTAAAAACTTTCCACAACAAAGATATCAAGACTAGTTGGATTCACTAGTGAATTCCATCAAACACTTACTGAATAAATAGTACCGATTCTATGCAAACGTGCCATGTAGAAGAGGAGAGAGCCCTTCCCTACTCATTTCATGAGGCCAGAATGATCCTAATGCTAAAACCAAAACCAGGCAAAGAAATACAGGGAAAAAAAAACCCCAACAGAATGACAGAAAAGATCTCCTGTGAACATATACATCAAAAAACCTTAAGAAAATATTAGCAAGTTGACTCCAGAAATGTATAAAAGGGATAATACACCATAACAAAGTAAAAATTATCCCCAGGGTGCAAATTTTGTTTAACATTTGAAAATAAATTAATATAATTTGCCATATTAGCAGACTATAAAGAGAAAAACAGGCTTGGTGCCTGTACTCAGTAGGGCTCCAGCCGGCAGGTACAAGCCCAGCCCAGGCCTGCTAAACAGCAATGACAACTGCAATCAAAGAATAGCTGGGCGTTGTGGCAGGCCCCTGTAGTCCCAGCTACTTGGGAGTCTGAGGCAAGAGAATTGCTTAACCCCAAGAGTTTGAGGTTGCTGTGAGCTGTGATGCTACAGCACTCTACTGAGGGTGACAGCTTGAGACTCTGTCTCAAAAAAAAAAGAGAGAGAAACATATGATTATCTCAATATATTCATAAAATCACTTGACAAAACTTAAAAATCTATTCCTCATAAAAATTTCTCTAAACCATGGATAAAAAGGAATATCCTCAGTGTGACAAAGTGCCTGTACAACAGACCTACAGCTGGCAGACACCCAACGGAGAGAGACGGAGTGCTGTTGCCTTCAGACCGAGAACAAGGCAGCAGTGCCCACTTGCACCACTTCTGTTCAGCATTGTAGTGAAAATTACTTGTAGTGCCTTAAGGGAAAGTGAAAGTTATAGATTGGAGAGAAAGAAAGGAAATGGCACTTGTTTGCATACAATATGGTGATTTACACGGACAATTCCAAACAATCTACAAAAAGTCTACTAAATCTAATGAGTTTAGCAAGGTTGTAGGATACAAGGCAAAAATGCAAAGTCAGTTGTATACATATAGGCTAAAAATTGGAAATTGAGATTAAAATAATACATAATAGCATCCATAAGTATTAAAGAGTTAGGGAAAATCTTATATGTGCAAGGTTTGTATCTTGAAAATTATGAAATACATGTGCCATAGGAAAACTGTGTGCATATTGAGGAAATCCTACATATGCTGAAATCCTAACCCTCAGGAGATGGTACTAGGGGATGAGTCCTAGGTGAGGATATCATGAGGGTGGGGCCCTTATGAATTTGATTAGTGCCCTTATAAAGGAAAACAGTAGTTTTTAAAAGGAAAAAACGAGGAGGATGTTGTAACTGTTTTGAAATAATTATCCTACAAGAGTCAATGACAAGGGTGACACTGGCCTAAGGTTGGACAGACGTTTGCCCAAAGACCCTTGGGTCTTTGCAGAAGTACTTCTTGTATATAAGGCTGCAGTGGCCATAGTGCAGGGTTGTGGATTGTGCAGGGTGGTGTGTTGTGCAGGGTCTTCTTCATTATCAGGTATGCAGGCCTGAGTTCTGCATGGCCATCCTGGGTTCTGTTTGTCAGATTTTCTTAACATTAGGTAATCCATTCTAACAACTTCATAGTTTCTGGAGTTTATTCATCCTGTATAACTAAAGCTTTCTACCTTTGACCCAAAACACCATTCTACTGTCTCCTGTGTTAAAGGTGAGTTCAGAATTTGGCTCTGAGCTCTCTAGAGGTCATAGTAAAAGGAGAAATTTGGTCAGTTACATAATGCACAACATCTACACATTGAAACATAAGAGTATCCAGAAATCCAGGCCTTTCTTAGCACCATGGTCTGAGGTTAATATTCCCCTACGTGTCCGTGAAGGCTACCGTGAATTGTCCAGTAGATGAAACCCCATAATAAATACAGTATTGAATTTCTTGCATATCCCTCTTGTAGTATCTGTAAATGTAACCTGACAATATAATGCAAAATAGAGGTCAGTGAAAAGAATTTCATGGGACGCTGGGCAATTTGGGATAAATAGGACCCTGTGATAATTCCAGCTTAACTTAGGGGCAAAGTTTGTAATTTTTAGGAAAGTGCATGGGTAGAACATTTCCCCAGCAATCGTTAAGGAAAGTGATTTGCCCTACTAAGCTTTTGTAAGAGGCAAATTGCAAAGCTGTCTGCACGCAGGGTAGGGGATCTTCCTCTGTGCTGTGGGCAGTGTGAACTCTCTTAGCTCATTCTAGGACATGAGCTCAGACTGCTGAGTCCCAACAGTTAGCTAAATTCTCAGGACAATGCTGACAAATGCTCCTTTGATTGATTATACATACAATGGAATTTAACATTTCAGACATAACTAAGACGTTGGAATAGGAACCATGTATTTCTACTTTTCTACTTTCTCAGAATAAGCAGAAAACCGCTTATCAACTTTTAGATTTAAAAAATAAACTGCATTAACTTAGAATTTGTTTGAAGGATGAAGGGGACATGTGGAAAAATATATTGTACGCTATAGTTATTTCAGCTGCTTCATGAAATTTACATCTGTTTTCCTCAGTAAAACTTAAAATACCCACCAACCTAGAAAATTTACCAAAAGAGAACATCTATTTATGTCCAAAGTGTTTTTTAATGACTCATTGTTGTATTTGCTTTGATTCATTTTCAGACTAATCCAGTTTTCTTTATTTTTTACACATGATTGTTGGTGTGAAAGGTAGGACCACAGGGTACAGCCACCTGGAAGGTTCTGCTCTGTCCTGCTGGGCCATGGTCTGAATGTTTGTGTCTACCCCAAGGCCATGCTGAAATCCTAACCCTCAGGGGATGGTATTAGGGGATGAGTCCTAGGTGAAGATGTCATGAGGGTGGGGCCCTCATGAATCCGATTAGTGCCCTTATAAAAGGGCACCTCAGGAGCCCCGGCCCCTTCTATGGCAGATGAGAACATGGTGAGAACATGCCATCTACAGACCAGGGAGCAGTGCATCACATGTGGGACCTGCCATGACTTGACCTCAGACTCATAGCCTACAAAACAATGAGAAATTAGTTTCCATTGCTTATCAGCCGCCCAGACTGTACTCTTTTGTTATAGCAGCCCAAACAGAGCAGGACCATCTGACACGTGGGGGATCCATCTCCCCTGGGGTTCACCTCATTCATGGCTTTGTCTAGGAATGAGAGGTCCAAGTTGCCCCTCTTCAATGTAGTTGCCCTCCCTGCTCTGTGGCTTGCTTCCTGGAGTCGCACTGGCCCTGATGGTCAGCCTTGGTCAGTCCCTGGGCTCATGGGGCACTTGCCCTGCACCTCACCCCCACAGTAGGCTTCCCATCCTCTCCCAAGTACCACCTGCCACCACAGCTCAGGGTTCTCCATTCATGGGAGGGTCCTCCCTGCTCTTGCTTTGAAATGGATTCCTGGTCACAAGAGCACTGGGCATGCTTCAGGGGAGTTTGAAGGTCTTTTTATTCATTTCTGGGAAACACCATTCTGAAATAACCACCATGTGGGTGGAGAGTGAAGGATCTTCACGCCCCATGAGAGGCCACACAGGAGAGGCAAGTGAGTTGGGCTGAGAGTCGTACAGTGGAGCCTGCTAAGCAGGGCCTGCTGATGGGGTGAGAACCCAAGAGTGATGTTTGAGGGGGGATGGAGTGCTGGATGCTGTGGCTGTTACTGTCTTGGTGGGGTTTCTCCTCTTTGTATAAGGCTCACACACACATGCACATACACGCGCACACACAGAATGGTTCCCCTGGGAAAGCTTAGGGATTCAAGTTATTATTTTTTGAGACAGAGTCTCACTCTGTGGCTAAGGTAGAGTGCCATGGTAGCATAGCTCACAGAATCCTCAAACTCTTGGGTTTAGATCCTCCTGCCTCAGCCTCCTGAGTAGCTGGGACTACAGACACTCACCACAACACCTGACTGTTTTTATAGACAAGGTCTCACTCTGGCTCAGGCTGGTCTCGAACTTGTGAGCTCAGGTGATCCAACCACCTCAGCCTCCCAAAGTGCTGGATTAAAGGCATGAGCCACTGCTCTCGGCCCAATAGAAAGTGATATTTGGTCATTATTTCTTTGATAGATCATGCACAAGACACAGAAGTTTCCTTATAGTCTCTCCTTTTTCTTTGTCATACCACCAAGTGCCATTTCTCAAATGCTGGGGTGAAATTTCTCTGCTGGTAAAGGATTGATAAGAAAGTGCTAACATGTTGCCAAGATATTAATATTCTTTTAACGTCAATGAATAACAATGAGCAATTGAAAAGAAAAGTATGTGTCTCTGCTCCACTGTAGCTTCAGATGAAAAAGCTCATGTGATTTTAAAATGAGATTTAAAAAATATTTTGCTTTTGTTCTTTACTGGTTAATATAGTCAATGTTTAAAATCATTCTTAATTATAATTGCTTTTAACAGGAGATCTTCTGAAATATGTCATCTCTGTGATATTCTAATAAGATGACCCTAGGACAATAATAACTGTAGGAATGAAACCACACATATCTTTGAAAAAAATCACATATAAAATATGTATATTTTATGTTTATAATTGCAAAGTGTATACACATCGTTAACGTGTAGTCAATGAGTAGCAATCGAGCAACAGCTAAGTATTTACATAGTGCTTGCTGTGTGCTGGGCGCTGCTAAATGTCAAGGTGTATGACGATCTTACTGGATTCCAAGATGAGCCCACTGAAGGAGGGAACGGGAAAATCCAGTCTGTCTCTGAATGACAACTCCATTGTGGCCTGCATTCAACTGTGAGTGTGACATGCTAATAAGATGACCCTGGGCAGCTTTCTTTACAGTTTTAGCCCATGTTCCTCTATTATGTATTGTGGGTTGACTTGTGTCCTTGTAGAAGTTATACTGGAGCCTTGACCTCCAGCAATGTGACCCTGTTTGGATATGGGATGTCTAGAGCTGTAAACAAGGGAGGAGGTCATCCGCATGGGCCCAAGTCCAGTCCAGTCTGATTACCACCCTCAGAAGAGAACAGACAGACACAGTTGCTTGGGGAAGAAACCGTGTGATGATGGGGGCAGCCCCTGAGAGCCTGGGTTCACCCAGGGCGGCCGGCAACACTGGGAGCTGGAAGAGATGAGGATTCTCCCTCCTGACTGCAGCGGGCAGCACCCTGCAGGCATCTTCTAGACATCTCCATCCAGAAGCTGCCCAGTGGTACTTTGTTACAGCAAACCCTTGGAAACTAATGTAATATATTATAAATGAACTTGGGAAACATTATAAAATGTAGAATTCCTTTTAATCTTATTAAAGTTAGACATAATCAAATCTCCCTTTTAAACCAAATCAGTTTATAGGTTGAGATGGTTCTAGGAAGTTCCACATGGAGGCAGCGGTCTGGGGTTTGGTCAGAGGAGTGGGCAGCTGTTTTGTCAGGAGACCCAACTCTGTTTCTGGGTCCATCTCACTGCAAAATTCTGGGGTTCCCATCTGTTAAATGCAGGCCTTAGACCTGTCTCCTCAGTCTGTGACAGGGAACAATCATAAAAAGTGTGGAGGAAATCTGGACTGGTTCTCTAAGGCTCATGGTCTGGGTCAGAGTGAGAGCAGGTCCCCAAATAAAATTGGGGGACACGGAAATGCACTAGGCTCTCCCACCTCCGTCTGGGTTATTAGAAACACATGAGAAGAAAACCCATGCACACTTGTTTTTGGTTTTCTTTTGCTTTGAGTTGTCTTAAAATGCCTTTCAGTTAGAGCTGGAGAGTTTTCTGACGTTTGCAGGGAATTTTCCCGGTGCTGTTAGTGGTGAGTGGGACAAGTGAGTGGTTCACAAGCCTGCAGACGTTCCCGTTAGTGGTGAGTGGGACAAGTGAGTGGTTCACAAGCCTGCA
>NW_003852451.1:2351400-2367467 GCF_000181295.1 Otolemur garnettii
CTCAGTGATGTAGCCGTGAAGCTGAGAGATGAAAAATGTGTGAAGCTGTTAAGTGATGTGCTCTCAGGTCACTTGAAAACATGAAAATAAGTGAGTTTTTAAAACACTTTTACTTTTTAGCCTAAAATTATTCATGAAGCGAGGTGCGAAGTTGCAGGGAAGAGAGTCAGAGATCTTAAGGAGAGCCAGGCAGTCCTTGGGAGGGAGGCCAGGAGCCAGCACCAGCCACACCGAGGACCTCCACCATGCTGGCTCCCCACAGGCAAACCCCAGGGCCTTGATGGGCTTTGGCAGAGTGGCAGGGATGTCCCTCCACACAGGGCATCTGAGGGAGTGATGCAGGTCGCTGTGGGTGGGTGGCGGGGGTGCCAACGTCTGTGAGGCTGGACGCTCACGTTCCCCCTCGTCTTCCAGGATGAGACCATGATAATGAGTGTTCCTAAGAATTTCTCTCTTCTCATATCCACGTCCCCCGTGCACTTGGTGACTGTTGTTCAGCTTCATGATTAACATCCTGAAGAGGCACTGAAATACCTTCGGGGGACTCTGGAGTCACGAGAGAAAGAACGCATTATGTTCGATATGATTTTCTTGTTAAGTGAATTTTAATTTTTGAGAGCAGTTATTCCAGGAATTGCATATATGATAACTTGATTCAGGAGAACAGGTGCCTAACGAGACTCCTTCTTCCTTGATCATGGAACATAGCAGAGACCACAGTGCACTCAGATTTGCAAAAATGTTGTTTTGGACTTATTTTACCGTCAAAAGATATCTTCCTTTGAGCTAAGGATTAAAAAGAATTTTTGTACTTATAAAACATTTTTTTAAGATTCACTAACATCGATTTAGCCTTTTAAGAGTTTTGTATACTTATAAGGGGTCAAAGTTCATGCAAACCTTCCCTAATATGAATGTCAGGGATATGATTTTGACTATTGGGCAGTGACGGATGTTTGCCTCTGGGTACAGACACGTCTGAAAGCCCAGCTGTGCACACTGCCCACTGGGACCACCAGGAAGCAAGGTGAGCACAGGCATCAGGAAATGGCCACATTGCTCTTCACTGGCAGTGAGAATGGTTACTGTAGGCCACGTGGCCATGGACACTGCCAGCACCAGCATGGGCCTTCCTTCAACCACGGGAGCATTTTGTATGTGTGGAAGGAGAGCTGGATACCAGCTGACCAAGAGGAGGTCCAGCCCCACTACCTATGGGGCAGCGGCCACACAAAGGGCAGGGCCAAGAAACTTCTCCTCCTGTGTGAGTGACAAGGGCCATGGTGGTCGTATTCAGCCGAGGACCTCACATAGGGGTCCTCTCCGAGGCAGTCCTGGGGGCAGCATCTTCACCTGATCCTATACCAGCTTTTGTGGTTAGCACACCATACAAGGCCTCCTTCCCAGAAGTCACACTCCCCACCCCAGCTCACGGTTGTGCTGTGCCGTGTAGGGTGAGCACTTTGTCACCACCACTTTAGGTGGGTTTAGGAGTCTGTCTGGGATGCTAAGGAGGAATTCCCCGGGCCATGTCGGCTGGGCTTTGGGCCTGTTTCTAGATGGGAGGAGACCCTGAGATCTGTGGGTATAGTCAGTTCTCACTATTCACGTTAGTTCTTTTCTATAAAGTTGCCACAAAAGCTGAATTTGTAGTAATGAATCTCTGCTTGTGCAGGAGGCAGAGTTAGACCCGAGAGCCTCTGCCACAGTGTCGCCACCAGCCAACCAATACGTGGCCTTGTTTTCTGGGTGAGTCTGTTTAAAGACACCTTGTACACATGCCCCCTGCCCATGGCACCATAGCTCGTGCCTGAATGAAGCTTCTCAAGTGTGTACATTTTCTCTGCAAGGCACGTCACAGGCTTCTCGCATGTAGAGACTCCGGACAGCCCCTCAGCTCTGGCTTTGGGGCCATTTTGAATGTGAAACAACCAGCAAACAGCATAGAAATTTGGAAACCATGGTTCTGAATGTTAATAGATTGTGGACAGGACACAGTAGGAGCTAAAACTCGAAGGCAGGGCCTCACCTGGGTCACAGTTGTCTGGGAATGCACATGGCCGGGCACACAGATTTTTGTCCTCTGCCTATGTCTGGGAATGACCTGGAGAGCTTGGTGAATGTTCGTCTTGGAGTCCAAATAAACCTGGGTGAGTAGGTGAATTTACAAATGCAGAATTCACTAATAATGAGGACAACACAGTATCTTGCTAAGTTACCTACTGCCTCGTACTTACCACTGAGTTCCTACGCAGCTTGGTTTTGGGAAGTCCATTCAGGTGGAAAATTAGGAGGCAGAATAAACTGTAATAGTGGGATGACAACGCCGAACCACAGCACAGGTGACACTATCCTGGGTAGGCCCTGTCCAAGGCCAGTGGGGAGCCTGGGTATTGGTGGTCATGTGGGTCCACTTGAGGGGCATTGAGGACGCTGCCTGCCATCCTCACTTCACCTGTCCACCTGTGGAAAGCGGGATCTCCTTGTTGCATTAATCTGTATTTCTCTACCATGATTTTAACTGTCCCTGCGAATGCTTGTAAGTCTCTGTGATTCTTCTGAGAATCACCTGCCCGTGCTCTTGCCATTTTTCTGTTTGAATTTTATTTTTTTTGTCTTTGCTTTGGATTTACAAGCTGTCCTTGTTTGTTCTTAATATTAGTCCCTGTTGGTTTAAAAAATTATAACTATCACTTTCTAGCCCATCTACTGGGTGTTGGCTCTGTCCATTTTGTTTTTCAATGAATAAAAATTCTGAATTTTGATATTGTCAAATACGTATCTGGGAGGGGCTTTGTTTGTTTAAATATCTTTCTCCATTCTTGAGTCGTGGAAGTACACGACTCCGTTGACACGTAAGAACTCCATGGTTTAAATGTCCACCTCTAGTTCTCTGACCGTCCTGGACCCACCATCACTGGCAAGGTGGCAAGGACTCTGCCTTCACCCTTCTTCCTGTGGTGATGCAGTTTCCTGAAGGCGTTGGTTAGAGACCAGGCCTCTCCCCGCTGGCGCAGGGGCGGCTCCTGCGTGTGGGTCTGCCTCTGAGCTTCCCGTTCAGCTCCCTTGGTGTGTCTGTCTGTTCTCACACTTGGACCCGACTCTTAAAGAATGAGTTCTCTTTACTCCCAGGGCTCACTGGGTCTTGCCTCCTCTGTTCCTTATGATTTGTAGCTGATTACTCTATTTCTGGGCCTTCTTTTATTCAAATATTGGAATGAATTTATGAACTTCTTAAAATCCAAATACAATTTTTGTTGGGACTGCATTCAATTACAGAGTATTGTGGGAGAACAATATTTATGTTTTGTGTAATTATACTTTATACCATTAATGTATGTTCCTACCCCAAGAGCATAGTCTGTATCTTTGTTTTTTCAAATATTTTTATTTTCTTTAATGAAAACCTGAGTTATTTTTCCAGTGTAAACATGGTTAATGCTTAACATGTGGTTATTTTGTGTAGGCCCCTGTTGGATGCTTCTGAAATGCTTTGTCAGATTCAATGCCTAAGACATCCACAGCCAGGGCCTGCCCTGGGTGCTGGGAAAGCCGGGGAGACATAAAGCTCCCTGCCCTGGGGAGCAGGGCTAGTGAGGGGAGGCAGGCAGCCAGGAGAGCAAGGACAAAGCTGTGGTTACTGGCCTGGCTCAGTTCACTGAGCAGCAGACCCAAGGCAGGGCTTGACTTGCAGGGGGTTGACTGGAGACGGGTGAAGGCAGCTCTTTCAGATGCTGCAGGTCCCACGTTCACGAAAGAGAAAAAGCAAGAGAAGGCAAGGCAGGAGGAGTCTTAGCCCAAAGCAAGGCTGGTCAAAGCCCACAGGGTGCCCTCCATACAGGGCTCCCTTGGGGAACTAGTGCACATCTCTGCTGGGCCCACCCAGTCCTGCGCCAGGAACCCAGGCGAGCTTGGTTCTGCTTGTGATGCTGCCATAATTCCAGAGGTGCAGGAGCTCCCTCCCCAGGGCGGTGCAGCTATCACTTCAGACAGGTGTGTGGAGGCCTCAAAAGGCCGAGGAGGTGAGGCCGTGAGCCCTGTGGCCACCTGAGCCAATAGCTGTCCAGGCACAGACAGGAGTAGCTGGGATGGCCTGGCAGAGTGTGTGGGGGACAGCGGGGCGAGGTCCTGGAGGCTGCAGCAAGCAGGCAGTCTGGGCCTCCTGGACCTCTGCAGGGGAAGGGCTGCTGCTTGGGCTGATGGGAAACCACTGGATTCCAGTAAGGTCCAGTTGCATCCTCACTGATCTCCTGATTGCAAGTCACAGAGACTGAGAGGGACCAGGACAGGAGCAGGTGGACCTGTGCCACCCTCCACTCAGGGTGGCTCCCAGCTGAGGGGCAGTTGATGGTGGGGGGTGGCAGGAGCTCATCCTGTGAGTGTGTTTGGAAGGCAGAACTGTGGCACTTTCTGGAGGACTGATGTGGGGGATGAGCATGAGTTCGAGAAGGAGGAGGCTGAGGAAGGACCGTTGGATCTCGCTGTAGGAGGTCACCAGGGCCTTGACCAGAGCAGCTGGAGTTGGGGGCATGGGGCGCAAAGCTGAGCAAGGATGCACTGTGTTCCAGTGTGGATGGAGGGGTTGGGGCCCCTGCAAAGGGGACAGGGGCCAGAGCGCTATGCCCTCCACCACTGTTCTTTTGGGATGACCGAGGCATAGGGAGTTCATTAAATGTGCCAGGACACCTGTCCAGCCCCAGACTGCAGAAGCCCAGGCTCCCTACCCCTGCCCAAGCATCTCCATGGGACTGTGCTCTCTGCTAAGTTAGTGTCTAAACCTTGCCCAGTTTTTGTCATTGCAAATGATGCGTTATTGTCATTGTATTTGTAGTTGGTTTTTCCTGGGGTAGATGGAGACATGTCATTGATTTTTGTAAAGTGATTTTGCTGCAGGCCACCTTATTTTCCTGGCATTAGGCCTCCGATTTATCTCCCCAGGAGAGGTTATACTATATGCAAATGAGGAGAGCTCTCCACAGCCCTCCTGAGGGGAGTGTTAGGTCCCACAGTGACAGCTTCTCACCTCTGAAAGTTTTAATTTCTTCTTTGTGACACTCCTACACCCGGAGGGTGCTGAGCAAGAGTTACACGTGAGTCCCTGCCTGGCTGCGCCTGATCTGTGAGGTGGCCCGCTGTCACTGCCCAAGGCACGGGAACTGTCTCAACGCCCACAGCACTCAGTGTAACTGCAGCTGAATCAGCTCTTCCGGAAGAGTAACCTTCTGGAGAAGCAGGGGAAAATGGGATTGCAGACAATGTTTATGTGCATTTACCATGAGCAACACAGCAAAACCCATTTTTAAATTCAGGACAGGGTCCAGGGTGCTGATGTCTAGATGTGACTGTTTTCCTACCCTGGAAACTGCAGCTGTTACACATCAGATGAGAGTCCAGAGAGATGTGGGTGCCGTTCAGGGCAAGTCGGCGTTTCGGAGGCTGTGTGTACTCCTGCCCCTCGTCCAGTCTGCACAGAGGCCCAGGAGTGGAGTGTGGGGGGCACACAGCGGGAAGGGCAGTTACAGGGGGTCAGTGTGGCTCTGCTCCCAAAGTTGCTTGTTTTGACTGATTCTGGAGTCTATTCTTATGAATTGGCCACATTGCAAATAAATGGTTTATTTTTTCTCCATTTTTTAAATTGTTATTACTGTTTACTGTCTTAACCATTTTAATGTGACCGATTTAGTAGTAATAAGTACACTTGCACTGCTGTGCATAATTCTTCATCTTCCAAAGCTAGAACTCTGTACTGTTAAACACTAACTCCCATTGCCCCCTCCTGGGCCCCTGATAGCAGCCACTGCGTTTTCTGCCCTCTAGGATTTCCAATACTCGAGGGATGTCCTGTAAGGGAATCCATGTTTGTCTTTGTGGGAGATTGGCTTATTTCCCTTAGCCTAATGTCCTAATTATCCCTGTTGTAGCACACGTCATGGCTTCCTTCTCTTTGAAGGCTGAATAATATTCCATGGGCCGCAGGTACCACATTTTGTCATTCATCTCTCAGTAGACACTGGGTTGCCTCTTTATTGTGTCGGCTGCTCTGAATATGGGGCACACACACCCTCCATGACCCTGCTTTTATTTCCTCTGCATTTGAGCCAGAAGTGGAATTGTGGGATCTATGGGAATTTTGTTCGTGCTCTTTGGAGAGGTCACCATACTATTTTCCACAGCAGCTACGCCATGTTACTTCCCTACCCACCATTCACAAGCGTCTCACTTCTCGACATCCTGTGTGAGGTGACCTCTCATGGTTTTGATTTGCATTTCCCTGATGATTAGGGATGTTGAGCATTTTTCTTTGTGCCTGTTGACATTCGTGTGTCTTCTTTGGAGAAATCTCTGTTCTGGCCCTTTGCCTGTTTTGAATGAGGTTGGTTGTGGGTTTTATTTTGTTGTTATTGTTGAGCTCTCTATATATTCGGTATATGAATCCTTTACAAGATATATGTTTATTTATTTATTTATATATTTAATTTGTTAATAGTGTCTTTTGTTGCCGTAAGGGTCTCACGGAAAAGCGATGTCGCAAAGAATAAGCACACTTATTGGAATTGTGTTTTAAACAAAGGTGACCATCTGCTTGCTCAGGCAAAATTGCGAGCTTCTTTATTTGCAGTTAGCTTATATAGGGAATTTTGTACATGAGCACAATGCAGCAATGACCTCATTGATCCATTTAAACAGCTTATGACCACCCGCCCTGTAAGTAGCTCCTCCCTGGTAATCTGACAATCCACCCAACATACACCTTTAAGCATAATCCTTTCGATATAACCCAGTTTAACATAACTTAATGAAGAACATGTTGTCAGTTATTACTTTCTTTGTTCTTATCTGATGAAGCCTGAGGCTATGGGGGAAAGAGACGATTTAGGTGTTTCACCTATAGTCTTTTGATGTACAAATAGTTTTAAGATTTTATAAAGTCCAATTTGTCTGATTTTTCTTTTCCTGTCTGTGCCTTTGGAGTTTTATCTGAGAAATCACTGTCAAAGCAATGTTGTGAAGCTGCTGCCATGTGTTTTCTTCCAGGAATTTTACAGTTTTAGGGCACATGTGTAGGCCATTGACTCATTTTCAGTTAATTTTTATGTGTGGTATTAGATAAGAGTCCAGCTTCATTCTTTTGCAAACAGACATCTAGCTTTCTTTCCCAGCACCAGTTGTCAAAAGACTCTTTCTCCCCTGAATGGTTTTGACACCATTGTTGGCAATCATTCGACCACATTTGGAAGGGTGTATTTCTGGGCTCTCTGTTATGCTCCCGTGGTCTACATGTCTGTCTTCATGCCAGTGCCACACTGTTTTGATTACTGTAGCTTTGTAGTAAGTTTTGAAATCAGAAAGTATGAGTTCCCCAGCTTTGTTCTTTTTCAAGACTATTTTGGCTTGGTATCCTGGGTATTCCACATGAATTTTAGGATAGATTTTTCTAATTCTGCAAAAAATGCCATTGAGATTTTGATAGGAATTGCATTAAATCTGTAGATAGTATCGACATCTTAACAATATTACATGTTCTTGAACATGGGATGTATTTCCACTTACTTATGTCTGCTTTAGTTCCTTTCAGGAGTGTTTTGTAGTTTTCACTGCACAAGGCTTTTACCTTTTGGTTAACCTAATTCCTAAGTATTGTATTGTTTTGTTATGCTATTGAAAACAATTATTTTCTTCATTTCCTTTTTGGATCATTTATTGTTATTGTGTAAAACTATGACTGATTTTTGCATGTTGACTTTGTATTCTTCTGCTTTCCTGAATTTTTTATTAGTTCTAATAGTGTTTTTCTTGGATTTTGAGGGTGTTCTATGTCTAAGATTAAATCTTGTGGGAACAGAGTAAAGTTTTCCTCTTCTTTTATTATTTAGATACGTTCCCCCCTTTGCCACTTTCTCTGGCTATGACTTTCACACCATGTTGATGAGAAGTGGAAGGAGCAGACACGTTTGTCTTGTTCCTGATCTTAGAAGAAATCATTCAGTGATTCCCCACTGAGTATGAGGCTCATTGTGAGATTTTATATATCATTATTGTGTTTCATAGTTTCATTCAATCTCTAAGATTGTTTTTCTTGAAGAAAAGGTGTTAAATTTTGTCAAATATTTTTTTCCACATCAAGTGAGATAAGCCTGTGCTTTTGTTCCCCTCTGTTTTGCTAATATGGTATATCATGTTGATCAATTTTTACATGCTGAATCATCTTTACTTTCCACAAATCTCACTTGGTCGTGGTATATAATCCCTTTAACATACTGCTTAATTGAGTTTTCTCAATTAAGTAATACTCTTAATTGAGTATTTTTTTGAGGATTATTTTTGCATCAATTTCATAAAGAAAATCAGTCTGTAGAACAATTTTCTTGTGGTGACTTTATCTGGCTTTGGTATCAGGGTGATGCTGGCTTTACAGAATGAAGGAATGGAAGGGAAGTTCTTTGGAAAAGTTCACTGGTGAAGCTATCAGGTCCAGAGCTTTTCTGTTGGAAGATTTTTGATTACTGATTCAATTTTCTTCCTAGTTATAGGTCTATTTAGATTTTCTATTTCTTTGTGGTTTAGTCTTGGTAAGTTTTGTATTTCTAGAATTTTGTCTCACCTAGCATACAATTCCTCATAATACTCTTTTATAACCCTATTTCTGTCAAATTGGTAGCAATGTCCTCACCTTCATTTACAATTTTCATAATTTCAGCTTTTTCTCTTTTCTCGTGAGCCCATCCAGCTAAAGGATTGCAAATTTTGTCAATCTTTTAATAGAATGGCCTTTTGGCTTCATTATGTTTTTTCTCTTATTCTGTTCTCTATTTAAAGTCTTCTTTAATTCTTATTCCTTCTTTCCTTCTCCTACATTTGGGTTTAGTTTGTCCTTTTTCCCACCTTAGTTCCTTAAGTTGTAGAGTTAGGTTGTTAATTTAAGGTCTTTCATCTTTAAAACGTTAAGCTTTTATAGCTATAAATTTCCTCATTACCACTGCATTTGCTGTGTCAAGTTTTGGTATGTTGTATTTTCATTTTCACTCAAGTATTTTATAAATTTCCTTGTGATTTCTTCTTTGATACATTAGTTGTTTATGAATGTGTTATTTAATTTTCTCAAATTTGTGAATTTTCCTGTTTTCCTTCTGTGATTAATTTCTAATCCTGTAGTTTCAGAAAATACTTTGTATGATAGGTATATTTAAAATCTATTGAGACTAAATTCATGGTTTAATGTATAGTCTACCTGGACTATGTTCCATGTGCACTTAAGAAGAATGTGTACTCTATTGTTGTTGGGTAGAGTGTTCTATATGTGTCTGATAGATTTAGGTGGTTTGTTTTGTTGTCCAAGTTCTCTAAGTCACTTATCTTCTGTCTGGTTATTCTATAAATTAGGGAAAATGGGGTAAATAGTCTCCAGCTATTATTGTAGAACTCTCAACTTCTCCCTTCAATTCTGTCACTTTTGCTTCATATATTTAGATGGTCTATTATTAGGCATATAAATGTTTATAATTGTTGCATCTTCTTGCTGTACTGAAGAGTTTATTAGTACATAATGTCTTTCGTTGTGTCTTACAACTTTTTCGACTTAAAGTCTATTTTGTCTGATATTAACATAGCCACCCCACTCTCTTTTGTTTACAAATTGTTGTTTACAATTTGTATGGAATATTATTTTCTATCTTTTTATTCTCAATCTATTTGTGTCATTGGATCTAAAGTGAGTCTTTTATAAACAGCACTTAATTGCATCATGTCTTTTATATCCATTCTTCCAGTCTTTGTCTTTTGATTAAAGAATTGTCTTTGATTTGAATGAATTCGATTCACAGTTAAAGTAATTAGTGGGGATACAATGTATGGCACACCCTTTTGGAGCAGGACACAAGTATAAGAGGGACTTTATCTAACAAATGCAATGCATGTAACCTAATTCTTTGTACCCTCCATGAATGTCAACAATAAAAGATAAAAATAAATAAAATAAAATTTACATGACATTAATAATTAAAAACAAAAACAAAATTTAACCATCAAAAAAAGTAATTAGTGATGGAGGGGACTTGTGCATTTTGCTCTTTGTTTTCTATGTTTCTTAAAGCTTTTTGTCCCTTGTTTTCTGCATTGCTTTCTTTTGTGTTTAGTAGATTTTTTCTTTCATAGTGAAATGTTTAGATTTCTTTCTTATTATCCTTTGTGCATGTTCTTTAGCAATCTTCATGGTGGTTACCATGGAGGTTAAATTTAACATCATAAAATTATAACACTCTAATTTGAATATCCACCAGCTGAACTTCACTAACATAGAAAAAATATGCTCCTCTAATAGCCCCATCCCTACTCCTTTCTGTTCCTGATGTCACAAAATTGTATCTTCATACCTGTGTGTCCAGAAACATAAGCTAAGACTTTTAATGCATTACTCTCTTAAATAATATAGGAAACAACTAGTGGAGTTACACACCATTGTTAAAATGATGTTAGCTTTTATAATTGATGTATGTTTGCCTTCACTGAGATCTTTATTTCTTCATATGACTTTGAGTTACTTTCTAGCATTCTTCCATTTTAACTTTTAAGAATTCCTTTAAAATTTCTTGCATGACAGGTCTGGGATTGATAACAAACTTTCTTGGCTTTTTTTTTTTTTTTTTATCTGGGAAGGTCTTAATTTCTCCTTTGGTTTTAAAGTACAGTTTTTCTGATTGACAGATTTTTAAAATTTTCTTTTAATTTTGAACTATGAATATATCAGCCCACTTCCTTTTAATCACTAAAGTTTCTGATGAAGTATCTGCAGTTAATTTTATTGAATATCCTTGTAAATGAAGAATTACTTCTCTTTTGCTACATTCAAAATTCTCTTCATCTTCCAAGAATTTGATTATAATGTATTTTAATATAAGTTTCTTAATTCATGATACTTGGGGTTTGTTGGGTTAATAGATATTTATATTTATGTCTCTTATTAACTTTGGAGAGTTTTCAGGTTTTTTTCTCTATTCCTCTTTCTATCTCTTGTCTTTCTGTTACTTCTATAATCCATATGATGGCTCACTTGATGATGTTCCAAAGGCCCCTTCAGCTCTGCTCAATTTTCTTCAATCTTTTTTTCTTTTTGTTCCTCACACTTGATAATTTCTATTGTCCAATTTTCAAGTTTGCTGTTTTTCCCCCGTAACTGGTCACATCTGCCTGTGAACCCCTTTTAGTTGTACTTTTTAGTTCCAGGATTACTTTTTGGTTTGTCTTGGGTTTTCTATTTCTTTGTTGGCATTTTAATTTTGTTCATTCATACATTCATGCATCAACTCTCTTCATGGCTTTCTTTAGTTTTTTGAATATCTTTAAGAAGTTGTTTTAAAGTACTTGTCTAGTAAATCTACCGTCAAGTGTTTTTCAGGGAGTTTCTGTTGATTTATTTTTTCCTTTGAATGAGCCATACTTTTCTTTTTCTTTATATAGCTTGTAATTTTTTTGTTGAAAACTAGATTTGAATTTAGTAATGTGGTAACTCTGGAAATCAGATTCTCTTCCTTTTCCAGGTTTTTTCTTTAATGCTGTTGGCTGTCTCTATGCCAAAGATCAGTCCGAGATGTAAACTTAATATCTTTTCAGGTTTTTTCCAAGGCAATGCCTTTCCCTGGTCATGCATGATCACTTTCTAATTTTCCCCATGTATGCCATTGCTTTTGAATATCTTAGTCTTCAATGTCTGTCTCCCAAAAGGGGGGAAAAAGTAAAATGGGAAAAATGTTTTTTTTAAAAGAAAAGTCTTTTAAATTTTCTGCAAGTCACTTCAGCTAGAGGAAGAGAGGCTTTCAACAATGAGGAGAGGCACAACAACAGTGGCATCCAGCCTCCTTGTCTACAGCTCTCAGTGATCAGAGCACAGATTCCAGTCATTGTAAGACAGTGTTCTTTGTGTCCCCCAAGCTGTATTCCATTTTCTCCAAGGACATGTGCATAGCTGCCTGGCACAGGTCTAGAGGTGGGGGATGGGTAGCTGCTACCATTCAAAGAGCTAAAATTGACCAAAATTAACCATAATTTACCATCACACCTTCATTTGTAAGATGTAATCCTTCAATAGATTCCAGAGTTCCGAAGTAATTATGCCAGTGCAATTGTTGTCTGTGTAGGGAGACCCATTTCTGGTGCTTTCTACTTTGCCATTCCCAGAATTCTTCCTGTATTTCTTTTGAATAATAATGTCTCAGAAGGAGAGAGACAAAAAGTTTAAGCCTCCTGGCTTGACTACAGAATCTCTCAGTTTATTTTCTTTTGAGATGTCACTATTAATCCCTTCTTATTTAAAGTCTAGATATTTTTATCTTATTGATCCAGATCATGCTTCTTTTTTAGTTTAGGTACACAGAACACATATGTTCAAAAAGAGAATGAATTTTAACTTTCCCATAGGGGGATATCAGAGAATAGGAAGCACTGAATATTTAATGTCTTTGATTATATTAAAAATTTTTTAAATGGAGACTTTACATCTTTTGTATTAATTTTGATGGAAGTGGAACACATTCTTCTTAGCAAAGCATCACAAGAATGGAGAAACAAGAATCCAATGTACTCAATTCTAATATGAAGGCAGTAGATGAGCTTATATAAGGCAGTAGGAGAATGAGGGACTGGGGACAGGGGAGGAAAGAGGGGTACGGGGGATCACAATATATGGCACACCTCTTGGGGGAGGGACACAGTTATAAGAGGGTCTTTATCAAACAAATACAATCAGTGTAACCTTAAAAAATTATGGACAATACAATAAAAGGAATAAAACACAAAAATGTAAGATACTAACCCAGAAAAATAAATGTAAAATATTCTAGGTAATACCTAGGCCTCCAATTGAACTCATTTGTATAGGCCTGTGGGCTGTTATTTATCTTACAACAGAAAGCTTAAATGTTAACTCTAGTTTTATTAACTAATTTATTTTTATTAATTTACATATATTAGTCTAGTAATATTTATTATTTCATATTGTATTGCTTAACTTTTAAAAATAATTATGGAAATAAGCAAAGGTAATCAAATTAGCAGCCAAAATCACCTGACAGACATTTCAAGTGGAAAGATTTTTATAGGTTCTTATTTTTGCAATATTATTAAAGTTCCACAGGAACAGACTGTAAAAGACATTAGCACATCTCAGTTGTGATATCATAGCAGCATTACATTTAGCATTCCTCTAACATCTTAAAAGCAATTTCAGCCAGTTTTGCTTGCTCATTCCCAAGGGGGTTTTCATTTTTGAATTAAAAAAAAAAAAGGCTTAGAAATAAAGCTATGGAAATTTAAGGGAAATTTTCTAACTTTTATGTAAATTTAAGCATCGCCTGCTTCCTAGCTGTTTGCTCCGTGATGACCGTGTGACTAGCACAGGAGAGGCACACGGTCATGCTGCCTGGGGGTTCTTCCTAGCTGAGAAATGGGAGTTGAGGGGGTCCCCAGTGTGGGAAATGGTTTTGCTGAAACCCCAATCTGCTGGCCAAGCACTAGGCATCCTGGTTGGGGTCAGTAGTTTACTTGCAGTTGTCTGGGGTTTGTCAGGAGGACCCATGCCACGTGATTGCTGTGACTCTAGAAATCTTTAGATTAACTCTTAGTTTGGAGCTCATAGCATGAGGATTCATTTTACCCTGTGAGTCAGGCATGAGGGCCAGTAACCACACTGCAGCCTGTGACAGACTTTCTTTTACCCAAACAAAACTATTTCTACTTGGGTGGCACCTGTGGCTCAGTGAGTAGGGTGCCAGCCCCATATACTGAGGGTGGTGGGTTTGAACCCGGCCCCAGCCAAACTGCAACAAAAAATAGCCGGGCATTGTGGTGGGCACCTGTAGTCCCAGCTACTCGGGAGGCTGAGGCAAAAGAAATACCTAAGCCCAAGAGCCGGAGGTTGCTGTGAGCTGTGACACAACGGCACTCTACCAAGGGCAACAAAGTGAAACTCGGTCTCAAAAAAGAAAGAAAGAAAGAAAGAAAAAACAAACAAACAAAAAAACATTTCTAATCTCTCAGCTCAGCGATGGGTAACAATGAAACTTGGAATTATCAGCTTTTACATACATTTGATGCAATTACAAACACTTACCTGTCCAGGCAACACATAGCAGATTTTGAAAAATATTGCTATTTATACACTTTTCTAGTGGAAGCTTTATTTCTCTAATATTCTTGATTTTCCATCAATTGGTTTGCACAAAGTCTCAGAGCCCACATTGCCTGTACAGAGACAGATTTGGTATTTAAGGAGTATTTGGTTAAAAGAATACAATATAGATTTATGTACTTATTCTAATTGCTATTGTTTCATTTGTATATAAATATTATCTATTGTTTATCACTTGACCATGAAAATTGTCATTTTAAAAATAGCAACTATAATCGAAGAGCAGTATTTTATGGTTACATTTAAGTAAAATCTTTTGTCTTTATCAGTAAGGTGGCTTGTCTAAAATTTCTATTTGTTAATAAATGACAAGCTTTGAACCACTGGCTAAACTTTACTCTGATGTAATTTTGTCCAGAGTATTGGCTGGCCAATTGAGTGCACCTGGGAAGACAGACAATTTTCATGCCTCAGTTTCTTCATCTGTGAACTGGGGGTCCCTCATCACCCTCCCCTCTGAGGGATGTGCTGAAGGCCAAATGATCTTCCCTGGAAAACTCCTTTAAGCATCTGGCAAAAAGCACCCTGCAGTGAAGGCAGTGCTTGCTATGGGGCAATTTCTTTTTTTGCCTGAATTTTACCTCATTTTGACATAAAAGACCTTCCAAAACCCTAAATTTGGTTGCTAAAAATCTTATGTTTAATATAGTCTATTTTTCTAGGTTTTTTTTTTTTTTTGTATGAACAAGTTAAAATAAAGGGCCAGTCTAATTAATTAAAAGTAATTTCCTTCTCCTGATGTCTAGGGAGGGATTTTAGAAACTGTTCTTTTTTATTTTATTTTATTTTTAATTTTGAGACAGAGTCTCAAACTATAGCCCTGGCGTCACAGCTCACAGCAACCTCAGACTCTTTAGCTTTAGCGATTCTCTTGCCTCAGACTCCCAGGTAGCTGGGACTAGAGGTGCCCGTCACAACGCCCAGCTATTTTTCTTTTGTTGTTGTTGCAGCAGTTGTCATTGTTGTTTTAGCTGGCCCAGGCTGGGTTCGAACCTGCTAGCCTCAGTGTATGTGGCCGGCACCTTGCCCACTGAGTGATGGGCACCACCTAGAAACTGTTTTTTTAATTTTCCTTTCAGCTTTTTGAAATTATACAGTTTTGAGACTAAAAAACAAGTTTTCTCCTAACTTTTTCTCTCTAATCAGTTATAAATTATTCATACACCTAATAAGTAAAGAACTTATAAATTTATCTAATTTGATTTTTTAGAATTTTAAATGTTTTGTAATTAAATGTATTCATTATTTTGAAATTAGGTACATAAATATATGTATACAGGACATTTTATTTTATTTACTTTTTTTAGCAACTTTTTAAAATTAAATTATAACTGTGTACATTTATGGGGTACAATGTACTGATTTGATATACAATGTGGAATGCTTTCATCAAACTGATTAATATAACCTTTACCTCACTTATTTGTCATGGTAAGACACATTTTTTACATTTTCAATAATATTTTTAAAATCTCCTACATAAGGTTGGAGTTGACTCTTTTGTTCCTGACCATTCTGGAAGAAGTCAGGCCAATGAGGATAAGAATAGTTAAGAGTAAGCTGTGCTTAATCATATACAGTTGATTCTCATTACTCACAGGAGTTACGTTCTATAAAGTCATCTCAAGCACTAAATTAGTGAATCATTGGCCCTAGGGAAGTGCAATGGCACTTCCTATGAGCCTTTTTTAAAAAAAAATTATTGTTGGAGATTCATTGAGGGCACAAGAAACCAGGTTTCACTGATTGCATTTGTTAGGTAAAGTCCCTCTGACAATCGTGTCTTGCCCCCAAAAGGAGTGGCACACACCGAGACCCCACCCCCTCCCTCCTTCCCTCTCTCTGCTCTTCCTTTCCCCCACCCCTCCCTCCTCTTTCCTCTCTCTCT